>NC_091014.1:72847576-73210076 GCF_041296385.1 Aphelocoma coerulescens | reverse complement strand
GGAAGGAAGGAAGGAAGGAATTCGGAAGGAAGGAAGGAAGGAAGGAATTCGGAAGGAAGGAATTCGGAAGGAAGGAAGGAAGGAATTCGGAAGGAAGGAATTCGGAAGGAAGGAAGGAAGGAAGGAAGGAAGGAAGGAAGGAAGGAAGGAAGGAAGGAAGGAAGGAAGGAAGGAAGGAAGGAAGGAAGGAAGGAAGGAAGGAAGGAAGGAAGGAATTCGGAAGGAAGGAAGGAATTCGGAAGGAAGGAATTTGGAAGGAAGGAATTCGGAAGGAAGGAAGGAAGGAATTCGGAAGGAAGGAATTCGGAAGGAAGGAATTCGGAAGGAAGGAAGGAATTCGGAAGGAATTCGGAAGGAAGGAATTCGGAAGGAAGGAAGGAATTCGGAAGGAAGGAATTCAGAAGGAAGGAATTCGGAAGGAAGGAAGGAATTCGGAAGGAAGGAATTCGGAAGGAAGGAATTCGGAAGGAAGGAATTCGGAAGGAAGGAAGGAAGGAATTCGGAAGGAATTCGGAAGGAAGGAAGGAATTCGGAAGGAAGGAATTCGGAAGGAAGGAATTCGGAAGGAAGGAAGGAATTCGGAAGGAAGGAAGGAATTCGGAAGGAATTCGGAAGGAAGGAAGGAATTCGGAAGGAAGGAATTCGGAAGGAAGGAAGGAAGGAATTCGGAAGGAAGGAAGGAAGGAAGGAAGGAATTCGGAAGGAAGGAATTCGGAAGGAAGGAATTCGGAAGGAAGGAAGGAAGGAAGGAAGGAAGGAAGGAAGGAAGGAAGGAAGGAAGGAAGGAAGGAAGGAAGGAAGGAAGGAAGGAAGGAAGGAAGGAAGGAAGGAAGGAAGGAAGGAAGGAAGGAAGGAAGGAAGGAAGGAAGGAAGGAGCATGGGAGGGTGGGGGAACAGGGAGAGAGTGACAGGGGTTAAGTAGAAACGTATCACCCTTCCAGTGGTCCCAACTATGCCTCATTGTTCCCCTACATCTGGTCTTCTTGGTGGTAAGAGTTTCCAGCTGCCTGCCACCACACCAAAAAGTATAGAATCCCATGGATTAATATACGTTTGGGCCAGGTTGGAAGGCCCACATGGCTCCCTTGCAGGAGGCCAGTTTGACCCAATCCCTTGCAACACTGTGGATCTGTTGCATCATGTGCAGTGCTCTGGTGCAGGGTCTGGGGACCCCTTTAGGGGCGCCTTTGATGGGCCATGACATTCCCTCTGCTGTGCTTCATGTGCATGCGGCTTTTCCTGGGGTGAAGGGGCCCCACAGCTGAGCTCTTCTGCACAGTGGAGGATGTGTGTTAACTGCCTCTCACCAGCAGCTTTTTTACTACACACCCAAAACCTTTCCTCCTCCCTCCACCCTTTGGTGTGAGGGTCTGTGTGAGCCTGGCAGCTGATAGCCCTGGGGCTGTGGTCTCCTGTTGCAGTGGGTGGTGCTGGATGGTGAGGTGCTGCAACCTTCCAAAAGTGTCTCCAAGGCAAAGCCACTCAACAGGACCACCACACACTCACACACGTACACACGCACACACATGGATAGCTCCAGAAAATGGGTCGACAACAAAGAGATGGGAAGAGTCTTTGTATGGGGTTCCACGGGAGGAGTTTAATGCAGCCATGCACATGAAAGGGTCCAGGGATGAAGACAAATAACATAGGAGGGTCCAGGTTTATCTACAGGAGCAGAGCAAGCATCAGGGGCCAGTGATCTGAGGGTACAGGGGCAGTACACAGGTGGGGTTAGGGTAAGGGAACCAGTAGGAGAATTCTGAGGGAATAGCGAGGGAGTAAAGGCCAATGGGGAAGCAAGGAAGAGAGAACCTTCTAAGGCATGGACATATTAAGTATAAAGGAGCAGGCAGGCCAGTGGGCCAACCGCGGAAGCAGAACAGGGGTACATTAACATAGTAAAACAAAACATCCTGGTGGGAAGCCTTTTTGTCTCCCTAACTTGGGGAGGATCTTTGGTACTAGGGACTGTCTTCATCCCTAGTGGACATTCTTCATCCCTAGTACTGCAGGCCCACCAGCCTCCACAGTCTCCTGATCCCTCTGTGAATGTATTCTTATCTTCATCAACGGGCAGTGAGCAGTTCAGGGCCCCATTGAGGGTTTTTGTGGTCTTCTCTGCAGCATTTGTAATACAGTTTTTCTATAATAGACAAAGATCCTTCATGAATATGTTTAAACCATAAATTATAACATTCAGTCTCCAACACTGTCTTTCTGGCTTCTGGCTCTCTCTCAGCAGCATGGCTGAATAACTTTGAAGGTTAAGCCCTATTTTGGACAGGTGAGAAGCTGATTTTTCAAGCCCTTGTTAAAAAGCTTGAGAGGCTCAGAGCAAAGGAAAAATGGCCAGATTTGGGACTTGGAGGCAGGGCCAGCCCTGTACCTGTGCTACAGGACAACAGGGCACTGTCAACACACCGCTCTTCAGCTTCATTCATTCTGCTCTTAAAGCAGTGTGGTGCTTTTGAATAATACAATTTCTTTTTATTCAAGAACAGTAATGTTTCAGACTCAACAGTGCCTTGTACTCACACAGCTTTCCAGTGGGAATGGTGCTTTATAATTTATGGACGTGCTTTCTGAAATAATAACTCAAAATTACATTCTGCTTTGCTTAATCTTTTTTAATTGGTGTCTCAGGCTTTGCAGGAATCTGGCTGCAGATTTTCCACTTTCTGTTGGGTTATAAATTTGCTTTTTTTTTAACTGTTAGCATGCAGAGAAAAGCACCCGTTTTGACAACAGTCCCCGCCTGAAGATTCTTAATAAAATTGTACTCAGCATGGTGTAAAATTCACAAGGTTTGGGAGGCATGAGGTGCACGGATAATGTGTCATTTTATATGACAGCTTTGCATTTTAGTAGGATTACATGGCATTTCTCTGCCTGTAATATAAAATACTGCTAATGGAACTTACCTAAAAAGTGTATGTACTTTGTCTTTTGCTAAGTTTTAATTGCTTATCTTTCTTAAAGGTTGTTAAATAGGCCTCTTACCATTGATGATGTGGTGTATACCACATTTATTTGTGCATACAAAATAGATTTAGGATAAATCCTGTCAGGAAAATTAATCCACAAAAACCAGAGGTTTATGTCCAAAAAGAAGACAGAGGAGTCCTGTTACTTTATTCAGATAAAGGGAGAGGCCATGGGGCATTCCCCTGGGGTCTCTCAAATTGTTAGAGGACACAGCCTCCTTTTTATCCTAATTTCCCAGCTGCATTTCCCTCTCTCTTTACCCATTGGCTGAGGTACTTGAGAGGTACAGGCTTCCCAAATCGCCTAAAACAGACCCCCTTCTAGTGTAAACCCCTCTTTTTTCTTTTCCTGTGGAATTTATGGTTCCCCTCTTTGCTTCTTTCATCTCTCAGTATCAACCTTTACCTACCAGGAGACCTATGGTTTGTTTGTAAAGACTAAACCCACTCATTCCTTTCATCAATCAGTGGAATTTCTCCCACTGTTTCTTTCATCTTTCAGTATCTAGCCTCTACCTATCACCAGACCCACAGTTTGTTTGTAAAAACAAATCTATCTCATTCCTTTCAATTCCAAGATTACACATACAAATATCTGTTGAAGCATGATGACTCCAGCTGCTTAATTAAAATGGTAAAAAAACCCACTACTTTTCTATTTCTTTTCACATCAACTAATTTTCTGTCCTGTGTTGTGTCTTTCCTTACTATTCCAAGATCCTCCCTACTACTCTTGAAATAGAAATTACATCTGAAGCCCCAAGAATGCTGCACTCCACCCACAGAATTTATCTAGCCATCTGCCACTAATCTTTTGAGACTCCAGCAAAACAGAAAAGGACTACCTCCCCAAATTGCTATTTTTCAGCTGTCCTTAAATGAACTGCATCATATGAGTTCCCTTTGCAACACTGGTGAAGCAAGTCCTCAATGTTTTTTCTCACAAATCATTGTAGATGTACTTTCCCGAGGTATCTTGCCATGACTGTGGACCTTTTTGTGCTAAACCTGTCTCTTGTTTTCCAGGCTTCCTTTAAAATTTCTATTAAACATTTAATATTTATTAATATTTAATATTTTTCACTGTTCTTAGCCAATGTCTACATTTATTAAATAATAAAGATCCACTCTGGGGAATATTATTGGTTATATTACTTGTGCTTTGGAAATAGAACTGTAGTGGCAGTCTGTTGGTATATCATCAGACATAAATGTGATTTGTGGGTCGACCTGGCTTGTGGCTGGGGATGGTGCATCAACTCCACTACTTAAGAGTGGTTCCCAGAAGTGATCTGAGTCAGGCCCTATGCTGAGTTACAAATCCTCCCCTGCTTCCTCCTTGCTTGGACAGAGTAGTAGTTTTCTTCTGAACTGTATTAGCAGAAAAAGAATTGCTTCCCACACCCCTGGCACTGGCTGAAGTACAAAAATGTGTAGTTTTGTGTGTATAGGGAGGCAGAGGTGGGATGGTCCTCTCTTTTCCCTTTTATGCCTGCTCACTTCTAGGAGGTCATGTATGTGAGGCTGTGCCCACTCATACTCCTGGTTTAGGCAACCCTGTGGTGTAGGCAAAATATAGCCCTGCAAAACCAATGGAAGAACAGACTCAGGATATGCATTCTCTGAAGACCTGGACTACTAATATGATGAGAACAGGAACTGCCCTGTCCAGCAAACAAAGTTTGATCCAAAATTGAAGACATAGGAAATGTGAGATAGAACTGTGCTTGGCAAGGCCTGAATGTTAGTTCTGAGACCAACATCTTAATATTTCAGGCTTTGCCTGTGGAAGTCAGTCATGACACATGTCCCGATCTGAGACAAATTCGGAGGAACGTCCGAAATTAACATCCTCTGATAGAAGGCATGTTATAGTCACCCCTCCCCACCAGGTTTGTAAAGAATTTTCCTTGGAGGAAAGTGAAAGGAAAAAAACTAACTTTTACTTAGCAAACACAGTGCATGCAGGCATGGGAAAAGAATAATGCTAAATAATAAAACCTCTTGCTGTGGAGGAACCTGGTAAATTTCAGAGTCCTTTGTGGGTGTGCCTTTCTCCTCTTCAGAGCTGGGTTGGCTTGGGCCCCTCTGGGCCAGGGTGTAAGGTCTCCCAGCTGATATGTTGGTGTTGTTGAACAGTCCAGAAGAGAAAAAGCCAAAGCCCCAGGGCTCCGTACTTTAGCTAACAAACAAGAAACTAGCTAAAAAGAAAAAGGAATGTAACTCTCTTCCCTGCTGCAGAAGTGGAGCAGCCAGGCAGAATGCAGGGGAGTGTGTATCTGTGTCCTTGAACACAAAACCGCTTTGAAAAGTTCACCTGGCTTTTTTTCTTTCTCTTGGACCCAGTTTTAAAGGCACAGAAAGGCACAGGATTCATGTCTGGGCATAGAGCAGGCAATAGGGGATACACATAAGAAAGTCACCTCAAGAAAACACGCCACCTCCAAAGCAGGTAGCAGGCAGAAATCTGAGCCCAGAAAATGAAGGGATGGCTAAAACTGAAAGATGTAGTGTTTGGGTCTCCAAACACACTGCCTGAGGAGTGTCATGGTGTAGTGTCACTTTCACAAAAGCTGCTAGCTCCTGATAATTGCCACGGCACTTCTAATCTCCAAAGAGCTCCAAAAAGTGCATTGACTGCTTTAAGAGCAGAGTACCTGATTATTGAGTATCCTTGCAAATAAAATAAATCTTATTGTTGATGGTCAGGATGAGATTTAAAAATCTTTTAGAAAGTTAAGAAATCGCAGCCCCAGATGTAGTCACTGAGGATGAGGAGTGGGTGGGGCAACTCCAGGTGTGGTTGCCCATCAACCAAGATGAAAACCTTCATCCAAGGTGGGAATCTCCCAGTACTTTGGTGGGGAGTTTTCACAGCTGAGTCATGTAAGTGAGGCATGACAAGAAGGATTTATCCCACCTCGCAGGATTTTCCTCTTATCAGCTTCTTGCTTTATCTGGAAATCCAGTTTGTAGCCTCAGGTATGCACACCCTTCTGCACCTGGGAGGCCCCTCTTTGCATCACTAGCAAAGGACCCAGTCAATTATTTGAGCCCTTAGCACAAGTAAGCTATGACACACAACAGCCCAGCATCTCACAGCACCTGGGTGGCTACAGCAAGTGGTTGAGTGTTTGAGTCATAAATCACCAGCAGTCCAGAGATTCAGAACACACATGATTGAAGCAATTGGATTTTCTTGGTTTAGTAACATGGGTGTAGTTTCTGCTGTACATCTCTGCACAAAAGACTGGGATCAAAACCCATCATTTTGTACCCATTCCAGGATTGACCCCCAATCCAGTCTGGGTTTTCCCCCATTCCGTATTCTCTGAAAATCCAGTTCATGTTTTCCTCCATTCCATATTGCAGAAAAATCCAGTCCTTTTTTCCTCCCCATTCTGTATTCTGGCAAAATCCAGTCCAGGTTTTCCCCATTCCCTGTTCTGTTAAAATCCAGTCTGGGTTTTTCCCAATGCCATATCCCAGGTCCAATCCAGGTAAACTTTAAAGTTGCAACCCCTATCAATTCTATTTTTCTTCATCTTCATATTTTTCCATATTAGTCAGCTTCATATTTAATATGAAAAGCAGCAAGGTATGCTCAGCTTATTGAGTAAGACTCAGAGTGGGATTTAGTGAAATTCCTGTGTAAATCAGTGCCTAGGGCAGCTCCAGGTGTGGTCAGTGAGGGTGAGGAGGGGTGAGGCAGTCCCAGGTGTGGTCAGTGAGGGTGAGGAGAGGGCAAACCCTGCTGAGGGCTGTTTTCAGGGGGGTTATCTTCTTCATTTCAGAGGACTTCAGTTCTTTACAGGTGCCTCCCTATCACACTCTTTAAACAAAAGAGAAACCACAGCTTGCTAAGCACAGTGCATTTACTTTAAGAGCTAATGTTAAAACGCAAATAGATTAAGAAAATAAAGGTAAAGAGAGAGCAATGTCTGATGCTGAAATGCTGCCCACATTTTTTTTCTATTAGAGTCCAGGTTCCCAGTGGTGGACAAGTTGCCAGAAGACATCCTTCTCATGCACTCACTTTCTTGCCCAGGTGCTGTCCTGATCCCAGCTGTCCTGATCTCAAGGCAGCTCTTCCTGGGGTGCATGGCAAGGCCAGCTCTGAAATGACCCTGGGGAAAGCATCACTTGTTTCTCCCCAGGAAATCTGGTTTCTGAGCTTAGATCTCTCACATCTGTTCCCAGCACAGTCCCACAACTGGAGGCAGAACTTGTGCCATGTGTGGCAGGAGCAGGGTGCCAGCAACAATTCAGGTGACTTTACACTAAATAAAATGTCAGACCCTCCGTGTTCTGGGGGACTGTGAGAAGGATATTTACTGGACTGCAAGGGGTGGGTAAGGGTCTTTTCTCATGCACTTCCCTCCCTTGTTCCTAACCTTCCTTTCCTGTGGGGAAATCACAAGCCACAGTTTGGAAAGCTTTTTCCACACTATTGTGCCCACACTATCAAGGGGGACTGTGGGAGCGAAAATTAGCAGGGTCTCCTTTAGAGGTTTCTGGGATGCACTGTGCCAGAATGGGGGAGCACTGGCTGTCCTTTCCCTCTCATCTGAGGGATGCCGCTGTGAGCCTTACAGGCAGCATGTGGGTCTGGCACCTCCTGCAGGGATTCTGGTGGATGGGACACGACCTCTGTAGAAATTCAGGTGAGCCTTCCCACCCGCTCTGTCCTGAGGGAAAGGTTGACTCCCAGGCTCTCACAGGAGAGAACAGCAACAAAGCAAACTGAAGAAAACCCAGCCAGCTCCTCATTGCAATAAACTCCGTGTAAACCAGAAAAAAATTATCTCTGTTTTATTTTCCTCAGAAGGAGATACAGTCTTCCCCAGTCTTCAATATTCCGGTCTCTGATCAACCACTGAAATAGGCTGGCATAGATATTGATAAAGAAAAATAAATCTGCACCATTTTCAGAAGAGTTCTCTGGGCTGTGCACCCCTCTCCTGTCTGTCTATTGAGAAAGCCTTGTCCCTACATGCAAAAACCACCCCCACTTGCCATTGTAATTGCTAACTTTTGAACATGAAAGTTCCCCAGTGACAAAATCAGAGATCCAGATATGTTCTATTCTGTTCATATGTTCTATGTGGTAAGGTCTACCAAAAAAAAAAAAAAAAAAAAAAAAAAAAAAAAAAGCCATTAAAACCTTTTAAATTCAAGTAATCTGTAAGAACAGCTCTCTACATTATTTCTGCCACAAATTTCTGCAGTGTTTAAGGGTGTGTGGGAGGGAGTTCCTGCAGGGAGGTGAAGAAAACCTGTGTAATCTCAAGAATTTGCTGGAAAAATCCAACCTATGCTTTCAGCATAAGATTCAATTGGTTGTTTTCAATTATTGCAAAGAATGGGACAGAAATACAACCCTTGTGCCCCAAAGAGGAGAAAAGAACAGATTTGATACCTCCCAAGCTTCTTGAGATTAATGTCTTGCTCCTTAAACTGTGTTCATTTGCAGCAGCTGTGTCTTGGTATAACTTGGGCAGGTTTCACACACAGCCTTTCTCAAAATACAAAGAACTGGCTGGGAACCTTTAGTTGTACAAATCTGTGTTGCTCCATACAACTGTCAACAGGGCAAAGGCTGGATCTGGTCCTGTCCAACTGGGTTTTGATTGTTCTTTTGACTAAAGGAATCCGTTTGGGAGAGAAGCATGGGAGTGCTTTAGTTTGCAACCCCAAATTTCCTTTAGAGAGAGTGTGTCCATATTCCCAGCGTGCCTCTGCTCTTGTCTGGGGCTGGATTGCCTTTTGGCTGTGGGACTGGATTGCCTTCTGATTCACTGTTTTCCTCATGTATTAACAAATTAATTTTGCTGATTTGAGTGGGCTGTGCACAGAAAGGCTCATTCACCTCTCATAAGGACCTGACCCAGGGAAGTAGATTTATACAAAGGAAAGGAGAATTATCTTCCCATCAATCAAAGAAAAGCAAGTTTCCCCAGATCCAGATGACTAAAGAACCACCAATGTCACTTGCGACTTAAACCTGACAACTGATGTTCATTCCCATATATTTCAGTTTAGAGCTCGGATTAATTCTAGTGCCACTTGTTCAATTAATATAGTAGTTAATTAATTTTGCTGTTAGCTATTTTCATTTCTCAGCAGAATAATCAGATATCCCTTCCCTACTCAATCAAACCTGCCTGCACTATATCAGAATGAGTAAGACCATCTATTTAATTTCCCAGGCATTAAATTATTAAAGCTTCCTTGCAGGGCAGGACAGTGTATTACTGTCAGTGGTGAACGGTATGACAAGTATGTACTTTCTTTACGGAAACATAGAAGATGAAATATCTCCTATGGCACACTTTATCTTTGTGCTTTGCATTTACTACTAATGAACACTACTAATGAGCTGTTCTGAAATACTTCTCAGTGGAGTGCTCCATATCTGAAGTGCAATTTTTTCCAAGTGGATCCTTTCAGGGCGCTTGGAACTGATGACTCCCAATGCCCTTGTCTTGGGATAGTTTTGTTATCCCACATGCATTTTTGGTTTGGGGGTTTTTTTGTGTGTGTCGGGGGTGGTCGCTGCCCCCTCACCCCTCGGGAGTATCAGATGGGTGAGAGCCAGCCCGGGATTTCCTGCGAGAGTTGGGGGGGGGGGAGAGGGGCAGCTGCTTCCTTCCAGGCCAGCGATTTGTCTCCACGGCGATCCCTCTCTGACAAGAGATACTCTTGCCCTGTAGTTGTTGCCTCTTTTTTCCCTTTCCCTTCCGCACTGTGACTGGAGCTTACTGGCTTGCTTTTCTGCTTCCTTACTGCTTGAGAGCCCAGAGCCAGTGCGTGCCGCACCGGGACCCATGAGCACCCCATTCCCTGCTGGGGACCGCCCGCTCTGTGCAGCGTGACCCTGGGACCGGCCACTACCAATGAGCTATCCAAGGGAGCGATTCCCCGCCCAGCCCCGCTGTTCTCTACCACTGCTTCAGGGCTTTTTGCTACACTGTAACCCGGCAACCAGACGCCCCGCGGCTTCTGGCACGGCCCGGAGTTTTCTGCTACCACCAGAAAACGGACAGCTGGAACGGCAGAGGTGGGTACACCCAGGGGTGGGCTTTGTTTGCTGCTGTTCCAGCTTGCTGCTTCTGAGGTTTCCTGCTGCAGTCCATTCAGTTTCCCGAGGGGCACTGAGACCAGCTGTTTCCCATGAGTTTGCAAAGGAAAGCCCCTTCTCTCTCTCGCCGGCTCACCTGCCATAACCGCGTGGAGCGAGGCGACTGAGTTCCCACCACAGTGCCTCCTGCAGCCGCGGAGGAATCATTGCACCTGCCCGGCCCAGCCAGGAGCCAACAGTGCCCCTGCCAACTACACCAAAGGGGAAAGTGCTCGACAGCCAAGAGAAGCCTCTTGTTGGATTTCTGGTTTTGTCTGTTATTTCTGCCATTGTTGTTGTTTGTTTGCCTTGTTATACATATATATATACACCCTAGTAAATAACTGTTATTCCTTTTCCTATATCTTTGCCTGAAAGCCCCATCATTTCAGACTTATAAAAATTTGGAGGGAAGGGTGTCACATTTTCTGTTCCAAGGGATGTCCCTGCCTTCCTTGACAGACACCTGTCTTTCAAACCGAGACAGCCCCACAGAAGACTCCAGGGACAGCACTGTGCTGGAAAACTGAATGGAGAACACTGTGAGAGGAGATCCTCTGGCCAGGTACTCTGCTGTGACAGTTCTGTTGTGATGTGCTAACACAGAGCAAAGTCATACCCAAAATTACAGCCCTGGCATGTGAGTCTTGCCTTGAGGAGTGTGAAAAACGAGGTTCACTCTCCTGTGAGAATTTAAAGAGTTTAATATAAAGACAATAAGAGACACATAAAATAAAGCAAAGGGGTAACGGCCGGGTGCCTTGGCGCTCTGCCAAGAGCACACCTGATGCTAGAGGTGAGTCCTTTTTATACCATTTTTACTGTCTGTTCTTTATTCATATTAAAACTTTTCCTGGAGCTGTTCTGCATAGCCACTCCTTGGTTCCACCTTTTTAGAGCATGCGTAGTCTTCTGCCTTGCGGTTTTATTTCTTTTGATTCTTGGGGTTGGGCTCGCTATGTAAGAGTCGATGGTAGGGTGGATCTCTTAATTCTCCAGACAGTCAGGGCTGATTGCAGCTTTGGGCCTCTTCGTCTCTCCGGGCAGAGCGGTGATAACGGCTCTCGGACCCTCCTGGCCGCCCGTTCTCTGGGCAGAGTAGCCTTTGGGCCCTTTTGTTCCCTGGACAAAGTGTTGATTAGCAGCTTCTCGGGCCTCATCCTCTGTTCACTTGTAGGTTATCTTACTTGCTCACACTTGCTAACATTCTTGCTAAAAAGAGAGAAACCTACATCCACACAGCAAAAAGCATTTCTAACATTATATAATATCTACCTTTATACTTTGCGAGAAGCCAATATAATATATGTTTATAACAAGGAGTGAAGAAGGATCCCAGTTTTCCTTTGCTCAGACCAGCTCCTCTCTGAACATCTCTAAACCCCCTTTATACTGGGAGAGGTTTGTGGGATATGAAGTTCAGTTAAACTGTGGAGAAAAAAGAGAAAGGAAAACTTTCAGAGCTTTGTTGTGCAATGCAGCAATGTTTGTGCACCTTCCTGGAAGAAACTCGAGTGTCCTGACATTTGCCCTCAGGATGCAGAACAGATTCAGCTGGATTTGCTCAGGAAAGAGAAGTTACCAGGGGGAAGTCATAAAACACCGTCCACTGAGATGGAGATTAAAGGCAGGATATATTTTGCTGACTGCAGTCATCATGATAAAGCACATGTGGAGATGACCTGCAGGCTTTTCCTGGATGAGACTGTGTTAATTCTTGGAGTATTAAATTCTCCTTCAGTAGCTTTTAACTTCTGGCTGTTGGAGGAAAAGAAAAGTCTCCTCTAAGGCAAATTACAGAACATACTCTTTCTGGTCACGGGTTTAGCTGTGAAGAGGAAGGACACTGCACCAGGGGAGGTTCAGGACGTCAGAAAGAATTCCTTCATGAAAAGGGTTGTCAGTCATTGGAATGGTCTGCCCAGGGAGGCAGTGAAGTTACCACCCCCGAAAATGTTCAGTAAATGACTGGATGTGGCACTCAGGAACATGGTTTAGTTGTCAAGGTGGTGACGGGTCAAAGGTTGGACTTGATGATCTTTGACGTCTTTTTCAACCTAAATGATTCTGTGACACGTGAGAAAGGATCTTGCCCCACTGGAGCCATAAGAAACTGCTGGGCAGAGCCAGAGATGGGAACATGATCTTCTCCCCACCAGCACACTGCCCTGATAGGTAAATCCTGCATATGATCAGAGAGAGGGAAAAGAGGAAAATGCTGCTGCTTCTTTTCCTGATGCTGTGATGGCTCCTTAGGTCTTGTCTGGCCTCCCCTTCCATGGAAGAGAGCTGAGCACTACCCTGGACCCCACTGCATTTAATACACTACTTAGGAAGATTTTTTAGGATGGTGGGTGTTCCAGTTTGGCCAAATTTAGAAATATATACTCTGAGAGAAGGCACAACCACCCCTCCCCCACCAGGTTCGGGAAAAATAAATTTTCCTCGAAGGAAAGTGAAGGAGATTAAACTATTTATTTAACAAACACATGGGAAAAAAGAAAATAATGCTAAATAATGCTAAATAATAAAATCTCTCACTGTGGAGAAAAACCTGGGAAAAAGTGTTAGAGTCCTCCCTTTGGTCTCCTTGGAGCTGGGGCTTGGCCCAGGGCCAGGCCCTCTGTGCCTGGTGGAAAGTCCTCCTGATGTGCTCTGAGGTTGAAAGCAGTCCAGTAGAAAAGGGAGAAAATCCAGAATTCCAGGGAAGGAAAAACAAAGTTCAACTCTCAGTCTCTCTCCGGAGAACAAGAAACTGAAACAACTGGCCAAAAGCTGACTGGAAAGCAGCAAGCCGGGTGCTTCCTCGCTTCCCTGCAGCAGCTGGGAAAAACCTGCTATCTGTGTGTGACCTTGAACAAGCTGCAAACTGCTTTGAAAGTTTTGCTCAGGTTTTTCCTTCCCCCTCTCAGGCTCAGTTCAGAGGAAAAGAAACGCACAAAGTTAACTTCTGGGCAGAGGCGGCGATATGGGATACACATCATAAAGTCACCCCAAGACAGTGACCCGCACCTAAATCACTCTTGCTCACTGGTTCTTAAGAATGGCTGATTTAGGTCTATTATAAAATGGATTATTTATTGAATAGACATGAGGTAACAGAAAAAAGGCCTTAAACAGAGTTACTTACTACACAGTATAAAACAAAAGAACTACTAGCAGATTACATAAAACAGTGCACTACATAAAGGTGCCTATATTATAGCTAGCAAAGAAATAGTATAGATTAGGAGTCAATGTAATTTACCACCAAACTGATGATAGTGTACACAGATTCCTTTCACTCAACCCTCAAGAGAGTAACCCCAAAGCAGTGTCCCAACTTCAGGGAAAAGCCCCACACATTTCTAGGGAATGTGCAGAAGACTTCTGCTTTATGAAAGTTTGGTGTAGCTTTTTTAGTTTGTAAAGTGAAGTGTCTGTCAGTCAGAAATTCCAGCTTATCTTTCCATATCTGCTTCCACAGCAAGATGTTTAGTGTCAGCTGAAAGCATCAATCCCATGGCAGCAAAATAACTCACTACAAGGCAAACTGCCCTGATTGAGTTACTTCACCAAGGCTCGTGTGAAGCTCATGTGAGCGCAAGATGTCCCGCGTTATTGCACCAGCTAAGAAACAATAGATAAACTCTCCTGTGGTGGGGCCAGATGTCCTGCTTAAGTAAGGCAAGCCCAGGGAAGAAAGGGATAGGTAGATCAGAGGTGGGGGATGGGCACTCAAGGTAATACAAGGTATTTGCCTTTCCTTGGCTTGCCTTTTTCACCCCTTCCTGGCCTGACTTTGCCTTCCATACCCATCCCCTCTCTATTGTTGCCTTTCCTTTCCTTCTCAAAACTCGCATTGCCTTACTGACCCCTCTGTGTCCTTCCCTTTCTCTTCCTTACTCTCCATTGCCTTGCATTGACTTGCTCAGCCATCCCCTACCTTGACTTCCCTACTGCTTTTTTCCTGGCATTGCTCTGCATTGCCTGTTCCTCTTAGGACACTCATTGCCTTGCCTATCTAGCACATCCCTTGCCTCGCGCTGCCTAACACTCCTCTGGCTTGCATTGCCCTGCATGCTCATACCCCACTGAGACATGCCTGATGATTTCTTTCCCTGGCCTGGCATTGCCTTGCCTGCCCTTCTTTTGAATTCCTTTGTCTTGCCTACCCACACCTTGCATTGCATTATTGACCCCTCTGTATCCTTCCCTTGCCCTTCCTTCCTGTCCATTGCCTTGCATTGCCTGGCTAACCTGCCCCCCACCTTGACTTCCCTAATGCTTTTTGCCTGTGCCTCTCATTGCCTTGCCTAACCCTCCTTTATCTCCCCTTTGCCTTTCATTTCCTTGTCATTACCGACAATCCCTTGCCTTTCCTTCCATATCCCAACCTTTGATTGCCTTGCCCAGGCTTCCAAATCCCTTGCACTTCCTACCAGGGCATTGCCTGGCATTGCCTTGCTCACCTATCTACCATCTAGACTTCCCTAGCTCGTTTTTCGAGTCCTTGCCTTGTTGCCTGCTCCTCACATTGCCTTCATAGAGTCCCAGGGTTTCAGGAGCAGATTACAGGTGACCCACACAAGATCAGGGCCGGCCAGACCTGTCTGTCCTGGCAGGTTTTCTCTGGCAGAAATACTGTGATGTAACACTCACTTGCCTTGTTAGACCAACAGTTTCCTTGCCTTTCCGTACTAGCCCTCCCTTCCCTTGTATTACCTTGCATGCCCATCCCCCACCCTTGGCCTGCCTACTGCTTTCCTCCTTGGTCTTGCCTTGCCAGGCCTATACCTTGTTTGCATTTCCTTGCCCTTGCCATTTGTGCAATCTGATGTGGCTGACAGCTGGTCTGAAGACCTCACAGAGCTTGATTTAAAAACAGTAAAAATCTACCCATGAGAAACTGCAGTCACAGTGAAAGCCACAGATGATAATCAATGAAAGAAAACGTTCCTGCTATGGAACATCAAGACTGTATAAGAGGAAACTTGCATATAATATGTAACTAATTGCTTGTATCGCTATTTGTATTGCTGTTTGAATGGTCATTGTTTTTAGACAGCCCTGTCATTGTTTGCTAAGCAGCCAATCATAATGAACCACCATAATTGTGAAGAGGTATAAGAGTAATAGCTGAGAATAATAAAAATCTTTGCTTCTTATGGCTTTGGATTACAGTAAGTGTGTGTCGTGTGTCCGTCTCCACTGCAACAAATGGTGATCCCCTGACGTGATTCCTGGACCCAGGATGTGGTTGGGAGCAAAAGGGAAACGTGATCCAAAGAGCCTGCCTGGAGAGCAGGAAGCCTGCTTGGGATAGCAGGGAGTTTTGGCTGGGTGAAGTGCCAAGGTGACGGGTGGCCAACAGAGCTTTGAGAGCAGAGGGTTCTGCTATTGACCTGGGTCAAGACTTTGCCACCTTAATTGAAGACCTTAATTCATTGAGGTGAGCTGTTGGCAACAATTTTTATATGGGGAATAATTTGACTAGCCAAGAGAAGACTGTGTTGTCTACATGGAAATCTTGTTAAAAAGCACAGGTGCTAGCACTACAGACTATGCACTGAGAAGTACATTATTGTGGGTGAAATCTCATTATTTTCCAGCAGATGGGAGTGTTGCTTTCAGTATAAGCTCCTGGAATGCTGTTGTGGAAAAGCTGTGGGAGGCTGTTTCTCGTGGAAACAAAGAGGCACAGAGGCTAGCAACAAGCTGGCGTCTGCTCTTTGAAACTTTAAAACAATGAAAAAAAGATCAGGAAAAAGCAAAGGGAGGACAGCTCAGTGAAAAGGCAGAAGTAACTCCTACAGAAGACGATCCGATGGAACTAAAGAAGGAGACGGGTGCTGTTTCGAAAGGGCAGCTCCTGATATGCCTGAGACTCAAAAGGCTTTTGTTGAAAACTGCAATCCTGATAAAAAGTTGTATTCCTCCCCAAAAGACTATGTGCCACCAACCTATCCTTCTCCTAGAGAACTTGTGCAGCAGGTGCAAATATATCCCTTGCCTGCTGATCAGCTGGCAGAGATAACTTTAAAAGAACAGAGAGCAGATATTACTGCACTGCCTGCTCCTACAGCTTCCCCGCCTCTATCTCCACCATCTGCACAGCCACTCACGAAACAATTCTCACAGTTTTTTCCACCACTGCCAAAGGACAGTGCCACTGACAGTGACAATGGGGATGAGAAGGAGATTAAACAGAGACTCTCAGAAGTCGCGTCAGGGCAGGAGTGTTCTCAGAAAAGTGAGTGTGGCCTTCGCCACGCTAAAAAAGCTTGGAAAAGCAGACCTTGGACACTGCCTCCTTGTCAGGTGACAGTGCAGCCGAGACAGCCTAGTTGGTTTTGGGAGCAAGTCAAACAAAAGGCTCTAGAGTATGGAGAGTGGGAGCTGGTTGAAAAGCTGGCTATGCCTAATGCCAGGGGGAGTGCTAGTGCTGATGCCAGTGCAGAGGAAGATGCTCAGGTGTATCCAGTGTTTAAGGTTTCACCAGAATCTAATCAACAAGATAGCCATAGTGTGATTGCATGGAAAGTGGTTCAGGATTTACAGATGAGAGTTGCTAAATATGGTCTGGGGTCTCAAGAAGTTATGCAAATAATATGGGTAATAAATACTTACCTGATATTAAGCATCTTGCTGAAGTGTTATTTCAACCTGTGCAATTTGGGGTTTTTGAGAGTCACTGGAGACAGATGGCAGAGAGAGCTGCACTGGAAAATATGCATTGGCCACAACATGATCCTAGATGTGCAGTTGGATCTGATGCCCTAAAGGGAGGAAATGCATTTGCTAACCCTGATTTGCAAGTTAGATGGCATCCTTCAATTCTCGAACAGTGCCGAAAAATAGGTATGGGTGCATTGATAAAAAACCATGGAAATGGCCTCTCCCAAACCTCGATATTTAAAAATAATACAGGGAACAAAAGAGTAGTTTCTGCAATTTGTAGAAAAGGTTGCTGCATCATTGGAGAGACAGGTAGAAGATGAAAATCTAAGACAGGTGTTACGTAAATAGTTGGCTCGGGATAATGCAAATGAAGATTGTAGGTGATTGATAGCCTTCTGGGGGACTCTACACCAACAGATATGGTTAACAGATATGGTTACAGCTTGTTCTAAGGTTAGGTTTGTGGAACATAAAATATCTGCTTTAGCAGCTGTTTTGCAACCACCTCAGAAATGTTTTGCATGCAGACAGCAAGGGCACTTGAAAGCTAATTGTAAGCAGAAGCAATCCAGGCAGAAACAGAAAGGGACTGGGAGCGCAGGAGTTTTTTTCTTGTAATCAATATGGGAAACCTGGCCATTATGCAAAACAATGTAAATCTAAACATCATGCTAATGGTAAATTTTTGGGAAACTTGGGAAACAGGAAGAAAAGTGCAAAGGGGAAGGGCACACGGACACAAGTACTTCCCTCTTGTTGACTCCGGCAAGGGAAGACATGCAGACAATCAATGTGATTGATAATGCAAGCTTCAGTTTATTGGAATCAGGATTCTGCTTTTATACACTGAAATATGCATACTTGTCACTTCTATTGATGCTGGATAAAAAGCTGCATGTATTGCTTTATGTTGCAATTTGGGAAATCAGGTTTCTTCCTCATCTCTCATGGTCAGTACATCTTGTCAGCACGTCCCGTTTCTTATCTATAACAGTATTGTCAAGAACACTGTATCTGTGTCCTTGCCTTCCTTCTTTATTCTCATGGTTTCTGTTCTCATTATTTCCTTTTTCTGTAGCTAGCAAAAGGCCTGCAAAGGCCTGCTGATTTCTGCAGCTAGCAAGAGGCCTGCTTATGTCAAGCTAAAAAGATGTTTGCTTGTACAGCTCTTCCAGGGACCCGTGTCCCTGATCCTCCAACCATTCCTCAACAATTCCCCAGGCATGCTGACAAATCAGGGCATGCTGCCAATGCAGGCTTACTCAGTCAACTCAGCGGGAGCACAAAAGGAGCTGCCAGCGTGGATGTTTCCACTGCCACAACAGTAACTTTGAACTCTTGCCAAGTACACAAGGTTCCCTTGAATGCTTACGGGCCTTTAGGCCAGGGGCTGAGTGCATTGCTTGTGGGAAGATCGAGCGCTACTCTTCAGGGGATCTTTGTGGAGTCATTGAAGCTTATTTTACAGGACAAATTTGTGCTATGGTTTCTACTCCTACACCTCAAGTTACTATTCCAGAAAAGACTCGCATTGCTCAACCTGTGCCTTTTAAGTCATGTGTTCCCAGGACAGAATAACAAATTCATGGAGATGGAGCCTTTGGATCCACCAGAACACCACAGGTTTTCTGCGCCAAAGACATCTCTGGTCAGCGACCGCATATGAGGCTTACCCTGACTTTACCAGGCGCCAGCCCACTGCACATTCAACTTTGAAGTTTAATTGATACAGGTGCTGATGTCTCCAT
Organism: Aphelocoma coerulescens; assembly: GCF_041296385.1. Lineage (NCBI taxonomy): Eukaryota > Metazoa > Chordata > Aves > Passeriformes > Corvidae > Aphelocoma > Aphelocoma coerulescens. The sequence goes on along the minus strand of NC_091014.1, from coordinate 73,191,561 downwards.
CGTTTCTTTTTCTGCATGGCCTCCTGCCTGGCCTTTGACTTCTGTGGGGTCAGCCATCGCAGGATTGTGAGGAACAACACAAAGTTACTTAAGCACACAACCTGTACTAGTCGAAAATGAGGAAAGACAAGCAGCCACAATTCGACCTTATGTTGCAGCAGCACCATTGAACCTATGGGGACAGGATGTGTTAGCAGCCTGGGGGGTGTGAATTGGCACAGATTTTTGACAGGGGCTTGTAGTGGTTTGGTCCAAAATACTCATTACTATTTACCTTCTGTGAGATAAGAATTAGGAGAAACTAATTGCAGAAGGGCACACAGTACCCTATTGTAGATACAAAAATGCTGCTAGCAAGGATTTTCTTGCTATCTTCTAAGTCTGTAAGAGACTTTTCTCTCTCACAGAAGAGGTAGCAGGGAATGTAAACAACCAAGCCACCTGCAACCTTGAAAAGTCTTGTTTATGGTCTAGTAGAAAAATATTTTGACAATGGATGTTTTAGGATTTTAGCCAATCACCCCCAAGGGGTGGCTGATCCTTTGTCCAATTTGACTATGAAGAAAAAAGTCTATAAAAGAGTTTGTAAAATAATGAAATAAATCAATCTTGCTGCACAATTCCTGCCTGCTGGATCTTCTCTCCTCCTCCTCCCTATGGCTGCGGGACACGGTGATATACCGTAGGAACCAGGCCTGCAGTAATATTTGGTGCTGCCCGACATGATCTGCACTCTCTGACGTGTCCTGCACGCTGCGAGCCAAGCCAAATTCCTCTAGAGGTACGCTGTTCCCCTTCCCCCCCGGGACCGGGAAGTCTGACAGGACTGAGAAATGGCGAACAGCAGCTCACAAACCGACGCTGTGGTACTGGTCTGGAAAGGTGTGTTTAGTATAATGCACACCTCCATTCCTAAAAACACAGTTTGGAAATTATTAGACTGGGCTACCTTAAAAGGGATTTCCATGGACAGAGATACTGCCCTGGACTTTGCCTTATGGCAGGAACTCGGCTGTGCTGTCCGACACGAGCTCCTGACTGGGGACCCAACAGCGTTAGAATTATACAAAACCTGGCGTTCATTATTTATTCTGCTGACAGACCTTGACTGTGATAGCAGGGCTGGATCGCCTATTTCGGTGATGAGTGACGGAGGAATGTCCGAGGGGGGCCCCGCTGACTGGGCTTCCGGGGCAAATGATGGTGGATTCAGAAAACCCCCCCCGGCTCCACAGGCAGAGCCTGCGCTGGTTCGCCCTGCACAATCGCAGGACTCCTCGGCCCCCAGAGACCCCGCGCCGGCAGAGGCAGGGGGATCAGGGCAGCAAGAGGACACACAGCCTGCCTTACCGCTCAGCTCGGCAGCGGCCACAGCTTATCCAGGGCTGCAGATTAGCGGTTTAGCAAATTGGACCCCCAGAGCGGCTCCTAGCTTGGTTGCATATGCACCTGGATCTAACTGCATAGCCGGCGTAGCGCCGGGCGTGCCTGCCCCGAGACTGCCTGGGTGTGGTCTGCTGCCCTCCCTGGCGCTGGGCTGTTCTGCGCAGTCGCAGAACCGAGCCATCGACCTTTTAGTACAGCATCTGCCTTTGCTGACAGAGTTACCGAACCTATCCCGAAGGATGGAGGACCTGCTCAGCTTGCTAGAGCAGAGGATGCCCGAGCAACCCAGCCACGCGGGGCGCACCGAGCCCACACCTCCCGCGCTGCCAACGCTGCCAGCACCGCCCACGCCAGCTGCGGGAGACGCAGCTCCAAACCAGGAAACGGCACGGCTGCCAGCAAACCCAGAAGCAGCGCTGCCGCGGGAAAAACCGGAAGCGGTGGCGGCTGCGGAGCGGCAACCAGGGGCGGTGGCGCCAAACGCGGCTGCAGAGCGCAGGCCAGCAACGGCGCTGAGCGCAGCCGAGGAGCAAGAAACAGCAGCGGAAGCGGCGACTGCACCGAACGCAGCTGCGGTGCAAGAGACAAGCGCGGCACCAAGCGCAGCCGTAGCCCCAGAGATGGCGGCAGGTGCTCCAGTACCAGTTCAGTCTGGACCGGCCGAGAGAGCATCCCGTAAAGAAACTGCTGTCCAAACTGCAGCGCAGGCAACTGCAGTCTGTATTGTCCCTTCTGGCTCTAGTGAACTTAGCCAAAGTGCCCCTCTCCATCCATTTCTGTTCACTCCCAGTGTCTCTGAGTTGCCTTTGCCTGATGATTCCTCGTCAGGAAGTGAGGCAGATGAGGTTCTGGCCCCAGGTCATCAGGTGGCTGTAGCCGTGCGGTGAAGAAAAAGGCTGCACTGGTCTCGCCCCTGGACCTTTCAGGACTGCACAGTAACAGTGCGTCTGACCCATTATAGTCGCTTCTTAGAGTCAGTTAAGATGCGAGCATTGGAGGAGGGTGACTGGAGGTTGTTAGAAGTCCTTGGACTGCCAAATGGATCTGAGGATTCTGGGGGTAACCGGGGAGCTGTTACACTCCATCCACAGGCTGTTCCAGAAATTCAGGATGGTAGTGCTTCCCCTAAAGGGGAAATCCAAGCTTTCCCAGTGTATAAGGCTCTCCCAGATTCAGGGGAGCATGACAAGCATGAGGTAATTGCTTGGAAAGTTGCCCAGGACCTCCAATCCAAGGTGGCACAATATGGACTAGGTTCTGCTGAGGTTATGCAGATAATAAGGGTGATAAATACAGATTTGCTTTCTCCATTTGATATCAGACACTTAGGTCAAATTCTATTTCAACCTGTACAATTTACAGTTTTTGAGAAAACCTGGAGAAAGCTAGCCGGCAAGGCTGCATTAGTGAATATGCAGCTCCCTGCTGCTGATCCTAGACAGACAGCAGGAATGGATGCTTTGATGGGGACTGGTCCCTTCTCTGATCCCAGTCTACAGGGTAACTTGTCCTCTAGCATCCTGCAGCAAGCTCAACAGGTCGGCATGGCTGCCCTGTTGAAAACCATAGAGTTGTCTGCGCCTAGAAAGTGATATACTGAAATAGTTCAAGGGAAATCAGAGTCATTCCTCTCCTTTGTAGAGAAAGTCGCTGCTTCTCTTGAGATGCAGGTTGAGGATGACGGGTTAAGACAGTTATTGTTAAGGCAGTTAGTGAGAGATAACGCAAATGAAGAGTGCAGAAAAATCATAGATGCCTTACCAGGGGATCCTGAGGTAACAGACATGGTCGAGGCCTGTGCTAAGGTGGGATCTGGGAACCAGAAAAGGTCTGCTTTGGCTGCGTTCCTGCAGCCTGTTCACGCATCTTCTGGTCGTGAACCAAAGCAACCAAAACAGGTGAAAAAACAGAAGCGGCCTAAGCCGAGCCAAAAAGAGAACACACCGATCCCCCAGCGCAAGAGGTGTGGCAGGCCAGGGCATTGCTCAGACTACTGTAGATCCCAGACTCATGCCGATGGTCGGCCTTTGTCGGGAAACTTCCGCCGGGGTGCAAGGAGGGGGAATTGCTCTCCGATGCAGTCGCTCCCCCTGAGAGTGGCACAGGTACAGGCACAGTCCTACCCAGCCACCCTAGAGACAGCACCCAGGGATCAGACGGTTTTGAAGCCACACCAATTGACCAGATTTTCTAACGGGAGGAAATGCCAGGGCTGACATGCTGGCCAACCCTGCATGGGTAGGGCCTCAGCCTGACAAAATTGGACAAGCCAAGGCATCGCACGGTTTCTTCCATCAAAGTGCACATACCCTGCAGAAGCAGTTTCATTTAACGCCAACCGAGGCGCGCGACATTGTCAGTGCTTGTGCTGACTGTCATGGACTCGCTGCGCCTTTGCCAGCGGGGGTGAACCCCAGAGGGCTAAAAGCCTTGCAGATTTGGCAAACGGATGTAACTCACATCCCAGAATTTGGTCGGCTGAAGTATGTGCACGTGTCTATTGACACTTTCTCCTCGGCTATGTGGGCTACTGCTCACACTGGAGAGAAGGGCCGTGATGTCATTGCCCATTGGAAATTGGCTTTCTCAGTCCTGGGCGTGCCAGCTTCTGTGAAAACCGATAATGGTCCTGCCTATGCCTCGGAGAAGACGCGGCAGTTTTTACACCTATGGGGTGTAGACCATACCTTTGGCATCCCACATTCTCCTACTGGCCAAGCCATTGTCGAACGCGCTCATGGTACCTTGAAGCGTGTTTTGGGCAAGCAGAAAAGGGGAATGCATGGAGAAACCCCACAGAGCTGACTAGCAAAAGCTTTGTATACAATTAATCACCTTACAGTACCACAAAATTCAAATAATCCTGTTATTCTGAATCCTTTTCTCTCATTGCAGTCTGCAGGCGACAGACAACTGCCCTGGGCAAAAGTCGGGGTGTGGAATTTACTCACTAACCAGTGGGAAGGCCCTCATGAGCTTATCATTTGGGGTCGTGGGTATGCTTGCGTTTCCACAGATACTGGGGTACGGTGGCTACCTTCAAAATGCGTTCACCCTGACCTACGGCACCAGAGGCAGAACAGGCAACCTCCAAATGATGACCAGAATGCCAATCATCCAAATGGCAACCAGAATGTAGACCATCAACCTAATGACTCTTCTGATGATGACCAAGATGTCAACCATCAGGCAGATGGTCCTTCTACAAGCAGAGACTGGGATGGTCCTTCCACAAGCAGAGACTGAACTTTAAATTTCTTGTTATGGAGTCAGATAGTTAAAACCTTAAGGACATATTTAGAATTAATAACTGATATAGATTTCTATTTAGGATTAATAGTAGAGTTGTTATCTTATAAAACAAAAAGGGGGAATTGTAGGTACAAAAATGCTGCTAGCGAGGACTTTCTTGCTGTTTTCTAAGTCCGTGAGAGACTCTTCTCTCTCACAGAAGAGGTAGCAGGGAATGTAAACAACCAAACACCTGCAACCTTGAAAAGTCTTGTTTATGGTCTAGTAGAAAAATATTTTGACAATGGATGTTTTAGGATTTTAGCCAATCACCCCCAAGGGGTGGCTGATCCTTTGTCCAATTTGACTATGAAGAAAAAAGTCTATAAAAGAGTTTGTAAAATAATGAAATAAATCAATCTTGCTGCACAATTCCTGCCTGCTGGATCTTCTCTCCTCCTCCTCCCTATGGCTGCGGGACACGGTGATATACCGTAGGAACCAGGCCTGCGGTAATACCCTATTCTGCCTTTGCAGTGGCTCACAGAACAGCCAATCTGGGAAAACCAGTGGCCCCTATCAAAGGAGAAATTAGCTGCCCTTCACAAATTGGTTCAAGAACAATTACAGCAGTGACATATTGAACCATGTACAAGTCCTTGGAACACACCTATTTTTGTAATTAAGAAAAAGTCAGGGAAATGGAGTTCGCTACACGACCTCAGAAATATTAATGCAGTGATGGAAAGCATGGGGGCACTGCAACCTGGAATCCCCTCACCTACAATGATACCTACATGGTGGGACATTTTAATTGTTGATTTAAAAGATTGTTTTTTCACAATTCCATTACAACCTCAGGACGTAGCAAAATTTGTTTTCACTGTACCTTCAATTAATAATGCTGAACCTGTAAAGCGGTATCAATGGAGGGTGTTACCTCAAGGTATGAAAAATAGCCCCACTATTTGTCAATGGTATGTAGCACAAGCTTTATCTGGAATTCATGAACAGTTTCTTGGTTCATATTGCTATCATTATATGGATGATATAGCAACACCAACTCAGGAAGAATTGCTAAAGATACAACACCAATTACTTTCTGCCTTGCATTCCTATGGATTACAGTGACTCCAGAAAAAGTGGAACAACACCCTCCTTGGAAATATTTGGGAGTCAAAATCCTGGAACAAATGATACAGCATGAAAATGTACTATTTCAAAATTCCATTAAGACTTTAAATGATGCTCAAATATTGTTAGGTATCATCAATTGGTTACATCCTTACTTGGGACTAACCACAGCACAGTTGTCTCCTTTTTTTCTGATACATTGAAAGGAGACCCAGATTTAAATTCGCCTTGAACCCTGACTCCTGAAGCACAGCAAGCACTGGATGAGGTCCAGCATGCTGTTTCCACAAGAGAAGTCTACAGAATAGATCCCTCTATTGATACCACTGTTTTTATTACCATTCCAGATCTTCATCCTACAGGTATCATTGGCCAGTGGAATGACCAGTGGACTGAACCATTGCATAATTTAGAGTGGACTTTTTTACTTCGTCGACCAAAAAACACAGCCCCTACATTGTTTGAATTAATTGCTCAATTGATAATTAAATGTCGGACCCGATGCTTGTAACTCATGACCAAAGACCCTGAAAAAATCGTACTTCCAGTACAACAAGATTATTTTGAGTGGAGCTTTGCTAATAGCTCTTCACTACAAGCAGCATTACAAAGTTTTTTGGGACAAATTGCTTATCATTTGCCCTGTCATAAACTATTGCAGTTAGCAAAGTGGCTTCCTTGACTTTGCATCCAAAAAATAGCCATGTACCACTACAGGGACCTACTGTTTTTACAGACAGGTCAGGGAAAACTGGAAAGGCAATTGTTACCTGGAAGGATGATTCTGGATGGCAAGTGATAGAGGGTTATGAGTCAGGCTCTGCTCAGCTTGTTGAATTAAGGACTGTGACCATGGCATTTCAGCATTTTTCTCATGTCCCATTGAACCTAGTTACTGATTCTGCCTATGTTGCAGATATTGCACAGAGTTTAGATTGCTCACTTTTGAAAGAAGTTAATAATGTTGCTTTGTTTTCATTATTGAAATCTTTGTGGTCTGAAATTCAAGATCAAATGCATCCTTACTACATTTTGCACATATGAAGTCATACTACATTATCAGGTTTTATGGCAGAAGGTAAGTCTAGGGCTGATAAGCTTGCTAATCCTGCATGGGTAGCCCCTCAGCCCGACAGGATGGCACAGACAAAGCATCACATGATTTTTTCCACCAGAGTGCACGTACCTTACAGAGACAATTTTCGCTCACACCTACTCAGGCTCGACACATTGTTAATTCATGTCCTGACTGCCAAGGGTTTGCTGCACCTTTGCCTTTAGGTGTCAACTCCAGAGGCCTGCAGGCATTGCAACTCTGGCAGACGGATGTCACTCGTATTGCTGAATTTGGTCATCTCAGGTATGTGCTCGTTTCCATTGACACCTTTTCTTCTGCTATGTGGGCATCTGCTCACATGGGAGAGAAGGGCCATGATGCTATCTCACATTGGCAATTGGCTTTTGCTGTTTTGGGGGTGCCATAGTCTATAAAAACTGATAATGGTCCTGCCTACACCTCTACGAGGACGAGGCAGTTCTTGCAACTGTGGGGCGTGAACCACAAGTTTGGCATCCCTCATTCGCCCACTGGTCAGGCTATCATTGAATATGCTTATGGTACCTTGAAGCATGTTTTGCAAAGACGAAATGGGGGAATGGTAGGGGAACCCCCACAGAGCAGACTACAAAAAGCTTTTTATACAATTAATCATCTTACAATACCTTCTGATTCTAACACTGCTATTTTTTTGAAACATTTTCTTTCTTTGCAGTTGAATAGTGCAGTGACTTCCCCTCGAGGAAAGGTGTGGGTAAGAGATCTGATTACCAATAAGTGGGAGGGTCCATGGGACTTCATCACTTGGGGGCGTGGATATGCTTGTGTCTCCACAGATACTGGAGCCCGTTGGGTGCCGGCGCGGTGTGTGAGGCTGGACTTACAGCGAACTTGCCACCTGGACAGAGATGGATGGACCTAAATCTTGGAAGGAGCGACCTGAAACTCGGATGCTAACGACTGCTGTCATCTGGTCTTGCATAGGGGAAGGAAAGGCCATGTTGCCTCCTATGCCTCCTATGCCTCAGGAGAATGTGTGGATAACTCTGGCTCATGCTTTGAACTAATCTTCTATGTGCGTTTCGCTTGCAACTCCGCAATCTCCTTTTCAAACGTGTTTAGTAGGTATACCAATACATAATAGCACAAAAATCAATACACTTGTTAATGGGACATATGCAAGTGGCAAAAGGCTAGCTTCAATGTTTGAGATGCTTGAGCCCCAGGAAGCTGATATCCTAGGCTCTCTTAGGGCTTCAACTTGTATGTATTTTAACACCAAGGGCATGGTTTGGTGGGCCGTGAAATGATGTGTCGCCTATCCAGCCATGGTACTCAAATGCTTCACTTTGGTGTAATGATATCTCGGATGTTGCTTTTGCTAATAACCAAGTGCCAAGACAATTAACCCCAGGATTGTTTTTAATATGCAGAGACTGCGCATGGGCTGGCCTCCCTTCTAATATGATGAGTGGACTAAGCACGATCAGGTGCTTGACAATGCTTGCTCCAAACTTTTCTATGGATGCACCGCGGGCGAAGGGTGACTCGTTCTTTGCGCCGTAGGTGACAGGCTCTCTATTCCTTTGACCAAGAATGCAAAGACGATACGGAATTTTGGGGAATAGGATCGAGAGTGGTTGCTTCAATATTTGCTCCTGGTGTTGCTGCAGGAAAAGCACTGGCTATGCTTGATAAGCTGGGATGCTGGCTTGCTAAAAACATTAATGAGACTTCGTAAGCTTTAGCAGGATTATTAACAGATGTTCATTCTGTACGACATGCTATTTTGCCATTGATTTCTTGTTTTTAGCACACAGACATGGTTGTGAGGATTTTGAGGGTATGTACTGCATGAATTTGTCAGATCATTCAAAGTCAGTTTTTGTGAATATTCAAGAACTGCAGAATGGAGTGCAGAAACTGAGAAAAAATGGTTGGTTTGATACATTGTTTAGTGACTGAGGATTTGTTGAAAATGGGAGGTATAATCTAGCTTGTTGTATTTCTGTTATTGTTGCTGGTGCTGTGTTTGTTGTCTTTTCTGCAAAGGGCCCTGCAGAAGTTAATAAACATTGTTTTTTTAATTCAGAGACAAAAAGGGGGAACTGTGGGATCTCATGAGGCTGACAGCTGGTCTGAAGATGTCACAGAGCTTGATTTAAAAACAGTAAAAATCTACCCATGAGAAACTGCAGTCACAGTGAAAGCCACTGTGATAGCTAAGAAGATAATCAATGAAAGAAAATGTTCCTGCTATGGAACATCAAGACTGTATAAGAGGAAACTTGCATATAATATGTAATTAATTGCTTGTATAGCTAACTGTATGGTTGTTTGAATGGTCATTGTTTTTTAGACAACCCTGTCATTGTTTGCTAAGCAGCCAGTCATAATGAACCACCGTAACTGTGAAGAGGTGTAAGAGTAGCTGAGAGTAATAAAAATCTTTGCTTCTTATGGCTTTGGATTACAGTAAGTGTGTGTCGTGTGTCCATCTCTACTGTGACAGCCTTTCCTACCCAACCTTGCATTTCTTTGTCATTCCTATCCTATCCTTTGACTTCCTTACTTATCCGTGTCCATCCCTTGCCCTTCCTACCACTCCATTGCCTTGCATGGATTTGCTCGCCCAACCTCCACATTTCCTACCCTATCACTTTTTTCTTGGCCTTGTTGTGCATTGCCTGTTCCACTTAGGACACTTGTAACCTTGTCAATCCCTCCCTTGTCTTGCCTTGCCTTTCCTACCAAACTTCTCGTTTCCTTGTCATTCCTGACCATTCCTTTGCTTTGTCTTGCTTTCCCACGCCTTCATTGCCTCTCTGCCCGCTCTGTAGCCTTCCCTTGACCTTCCTTACCATGCCTTGTATTGACTTGCTCACCCATCCCCCAACTAGACTTACCCACCCATTTTGCCAGGTCCAGTCTTGCCTTTCCTTTTTCTTCTAGGACTTTCACTGCCTCACCTATCTCTCACTTGCCTTGCCCTGCCTTGCCTCACAAAGCCACAACTTTACTTGCCTTGCCTTTCAACCCCTTCCTGGCCTTGCATTACCTTGCTCAACCCTCCCCCACCTTGAATTCAATACCCCTTTACTCCTGGCATTTCCTGGCCTTGCCTTGCCCTGCCTGCTCTTTCCTAGGACTCTCAAGGCCTTCACAGACTCCCAGTGTGTCAGGAGCAGATGAGAGACAGCCCAGGGGAGGTCATGCCCAGCCGGATATATTTTTCCTGGAGGCTTTTGTCTGGCACCAATCCTTGCAGGGCTTGAATTTTGGACAGGCAAATCCACATTTCCCCCTGGGCTCTGGGACCAGAAAGACATTGTTCTTTCCCAGAGAAAGGAAAGCACATAGCCCCAGTGGTTTAGGTGCAGGTTAGAGGTGGCCCATGTGAGATCATGGTGGACCAGACCAGGACACGGAGCGGTCAGTAAGGGTCAATGAGGCAAGGGAAGGGATGATCAGGAATTGTCAGGATATGCGGGGTTGGGTAGGAAAGGCATGTTAACATAAGAGAGGGGTAGGCAAGGCAATGAGAGTCATTGGGGAAGAGGATCAGGCAAGATAAAGCCTGGAAAAAAGGGGTGGGTATGGGGAATTATAAGAGAGAATTAGGTTGTGAGCTGTAAAACCTGCCTGCAGAGGCACATGGCAGAACAAAGAAGCACACGGCGGCACAAAGAGGCTTGTCTCCACCGGATCCGGGGGGGAGGAGGTGTCACATGGCAGAGCCCTACAGAGAGGAGCCTGCCAGGAGCTGACAAATGAGTGAACAGCAAGTGATCATCTCATAAAAGGACATTGAGAAAGTATGTTGCTGATGTGGCAGCCTGGGATAGGTCACGTCATATATGGAAATACTGTGCCTTAGAAAAGTGTATAAAAACCAACTCCGTCCTTTGAATAAACGATTCTGATTCCCTGCCGGTCTGGGTCCGTGGTTCAATCACCGACAGTAGGGAAGTCAAAATGAGGGATGAGTGGAAAAGCCAGTGCAAGGCAATGGAGTAGCAGGAAGGGCAAGGGAAGGAACATGGATGGCAAAATAAGGCAAGTAAGCTGTAAAAAGGGCAAGGCAAGCAAACAGAAATACCTTCCATGCCTAACCCTCACCTTGATATACCTAGATTCTTTTCCCTGCCCTTCCATTGCCTTGCTTGCCCCTCCTTAGTGTTGCCTAGCTTTGCCTACTGTAACCTTGCATTGCCTCACCAACCCCTCCATATCTTTTCCTTGCCCCTCCTACCACTCCATTCCTTTCCATTGCCTTGCTTACCCCTCCCCCACCTGGACTTCCCTACCCCTTTCTTCTTGGCCTTGACTTGCCCTGCCTGATCTTCCTATCACTCTCATTGCCTTGCTTACCTGGCCCTTATCTTGTTTTGCCAACCCACCCCTTGCCTTGTTTTGCCATGCCTATCCCTGCATTGTCTTGCATTGCCTTTCTAATCCATACCTCATATTGACCTACCTACCCTCTCTTCCCTTGCCTTCCCTTGCCTTGCCTGCCCCTCCTTTGACTTGCATTGCCTTTACTACGTCCCCTTGCCTTGTCTTAAGAACCTCTCTTTGTCCTTCCTTAAAGACCATTGCCTTGCATTGGCTTTCTCACCCATCAACCACTTTGAACTTTCCTATCGCTTCTTTCCCGGCCTTGTCTTGCTCAGCTGTCTCCTCCTTGCTGTGCATGCTCTGACTTTGTATTGCCTTATTGACCCCTCTGTGTCCTACCTTTGCCCTTCCTAAAACTCTCTTGCCTAGTTTTACCTTGCTTACCCATTCGTCACCTTGACTTGTCTACCCCCTTTTCCCCGCCTGCCCTTGCCATGCGCACTCATTTGATTTGATTTGAGAAGCACTTGCTGGATGAGTCTTTCAATGTGCAAGACTTTGAACACAGCACCACAATGTGGGCCTCGAGAAGGGGTGATGAAGAACGTGGTTTTGTCCTGGCACCTTTCTCTGTGCAAGACATCTGCCAAAGGTCTTTCCTCCTTGTGAGACTGCGGTGTGCGCCAGGGTGCACTCGAGCCGAGAAGGAGCGGGCAGACAGCACCACCATCTGACAGGTGCTTTGCAGGTTGTGGTGGGGAAAGCAGACTGGTCTTGGAAGGCGCTGCAGCTAGGAGTTCCCGCAAGTGTCAGGGGCGAACAGCAGGCGAGCTTGTCATCCCAGCATGGTTCTCTGCACAAGACGCAGCCAAGAAGCTTTCTTTCCCTTTCCATTCAGGCGACCGGAGAGGCAGACCGTGATGGTAGTTAGCGCTCAGAAGGAAAGGGGCACGGCATAGGAGTGTTTGGGCAGAAGCAGTGCGCTGGAGGTCTTCGCTGCCGGCACAGTGTTCTGGGTGAGAAGAGACCACTGGCGTCTGGGAGAACGAAGGTATGGCGTATCCAAAAAGGCAAAGAATGAAGCCACGAAGCAGCGGGCTAGGGTGTGCATCATGCGGGCTTGCAAGACGAGCGTGGCTGCCACCCTCCTGCCTGCTGAATTCACAGTATAGTTTTGGGAAGGAGGAAATTCCATGGCAGTTACTTGTGCTGCTGCTGCCTAGTCCTCTTGCAGCTCTGTGTGGAAGCAATTGCTCTTCCCTTCAGTCTCCGAGTTTCGGAGAAGACGATGGAAGGATGCAGTGGAGGAGGGAAGTACAGCGTGCACGGGTGAGTTTGCTGTTGCTTACATGTGGAAGGCGAAGGTGCAGGCCATTGCTGGCTTTTACTTCTGCGGCCGTCCTCCAGGAAAGCAGCTGCTGGAGGTTGGCAATGGGAGCTGCGAGGGCGAAAACAAGGCGAAGTCTTTCTTAGAAGAAAGGCACAGAGCCACAGTGTGATGTGCTCCTTTTGAAGGCTGCTTGGAGGAGGGGTACTTTAGGAAAGCCTTCTGCTTTGACGCTGTTACAATCTGGTTTAGACCCAGGAAAGCAAAGGAAGCTAAGTCTCTGAACATAAACCGGAAAGAACCTGGAAGGTTCAAAATATCCCCAGAAATGAGATTAAAACCAAATGAGGTTAGATGTTGTTGCCAAAAAATGGATGTATTTTATCTGATAGTAAAAGAGGCAAAGAGAAGGGAAGAGAAAAGAAAGAGAGAAAGAAGTGTGCATGGGGGGTGGGGGAACAGGGAGACGTGACAGCGGTTAGATGGAAGCATATCACCCATCTGAGGGTCCCAATAACATCTCGTTGCTCCCCTCCATCTGGTCTGCTGGTGGTGAGGGTCCCCCGTTGCCGCTGTGGCCACGCCACTACATGCTGCCACATGCCGCCACACGCCACCACACACCGCCACATGCCAGAGTGCAGAATCCCATGGGTTAATATACACTTTGGGCCAGGTGGGAACACTCATGTGCCTCCTCTTGCAGGGGCTAGCTTGACACTGTCCCTTGCAGCACTGAGGGTCTGTTGCATCATCTCTGGTGCTCTGGTGCAGGGTCTGGGGACCCCTTTGATGGGTCTGGGGTCTGGGGACCCCCCTGTGATGGGCCATGTCACCCCCTTCTGCTGTGGATAAGCTTCCCCCCCCCCCCCCCCGGTGAGGACCCCTCAGCTGGGCTCCTTTGCACAGTTGGAGGATGGGCAGTCACTGCACCTCTGACCAGAGGCTTTTCCAAGATACCCAGGGCCTCTCCTCCCTCCACCCCTTGGTGCAAGGGTCTGTTCGAGCCTGGCAGCTGATAGCCCTGGGGCTGTGGTCCTCATCTTGGAGGTGTTAAGCCTATGGTCAGTGAATGTCCCCAGCCCTGAATTGTTACTTTGTCAGCGAGCAGTGTCAGGCCTCAGGGCCCCATTCAGGGTGTGGGAGTCTTCTCTTCAGCTTTCATAATACAGTTTTAAAAGTCCTTTAAGAAAATGTTAAAGTCATAAAATATAATATTTCAGTCTCTGACAGATGCTTGCTCCTGGGTGAGCTCTGGCTGCAGGGACTCTGCGACGCTAAATGACCAGGAAAGGGCTTATGTTCACACTGTGGGATGAAGCGCGATGGCTGCGCATCCCTTTCTGGAGCAGCAAGGACACTCTCAAGCCCACTCGGCTTGTGAATGAGCCCTTGTTGGAATTCTGCAATTCTGTGCACAGCACACGCACGCCCAGTTCTCTGCGGCTTCGTTCTTCACCTTACGTTGTCTGAACAGAAGAGAAGCCCAGCCACAGTGTTCCACTCAGCTGCTCGTCTGCGTGCGTACTGCCTGCACACACACGGGTGCTGTGCTCGGTTTTCCCTCAGCTTGAGGCACCAGGATGCCCTTTGCATTTCTCAGCATCCACACTGTCCACTCAGCTGTCGCTCTGCGAAATGTGCCGGGGGAAGAGCACTTGTTGGATGAGTCTTTCAATACGGATTTTTTTTGTCGGAGCAGATTGGCGTTCCAGAGAGCTGACAAAGGACGTGCAGATCTCCACAGATTTAGTGGAGGTTTCGGGATTGATGAGTATTGAGTTTGTCACCTGAATGCTGTTCAAACGCAACGTATGATTCAGAATGGGGAGGCCAGCGAAAGCTTTTTGTGGTGGATCTTTTTCCCAGCAGAGCTGTACTCTGGAGACTGTTTGGTTTTGCTTTAGACTTCGCGCTTGATTGTGCTTTGCAGCAGCTTGTTTTGCCTGATTTTTTTTGCTGCAAGGTGAATGCAGTGGCCAGAGATGGGATTTTGTTCTTACACCTTTGCGATAGGAACAGCAGTTGATTTTCTTTCAACGTTAGAAGCTAGGCTGTGCTTGCGGGAAGAATTGGGACAGTACATATAACTAAGGAGGAGGGAGCATAGCCGGGGTGCATCGTGTGTTGCATTGCTGCCAGGAGAAAGTACGATCCAGCAGGTGCTTCTGTCCCGGCGCTTGGTTTTTGTGTTTGGATTTACCGGAACACGTTGCTCTCTGCCTAACTGAAATTCATGACGGTCCACAGCGCTGAGGAAGTCAGTGCAGAGAACCATAGTTTGTGACCGCAATTCACAGGCGGCAAGGAGATAGTGACTGTTAATTTGATGTGACAAGAATAAAAGTTTGCCAGCACAAGGGGCAAGGGAAAAGCAAGCTGTCCATCCTGGCAGATTTAAGGTTTCAAAGTAGGATCTGACATAGTGGAAATGTGTGACAGTACAGGCAGCTTAAGCAGAAAGTATGAAAGGAGGAATGTGCAGAGCTCCTCTGCCCACTGTTTTCAAGGAAGGCTGCGAGGCAGAGGGCAACTGGAGCAACTCTGTGCGTATGTGCCCTCCCTGTCTGCCTGCGTGTCCTGGGACATTGTTCTGTGCGAGGAGCGCATCTGACTCTTTCCAGCTCTCAGTGGATAGCTTCTGTACTTTCTCCGAATATGAAAGGCTGAGAGGAAACCGCCAGGGGGCAGCTTAGCAAAAGCTTTCGGTCCTGGTGCATTTAGCTCTTCCAAGTGGAAAGGCCGTGCGGTTTCTCTGTGGACTCTGCAACATCGAGAGGACGTGTGGTGCAGAAGGAAAGGGAGAGTGACCTGTACGCCTCGCAGAGTCCATAGGCCTTGTTGCTTGGAAGCAGCTGCTAGATGTTTTAAGCTTTTGGGGATCTGCAAGAGTGAGAGACTCCGCTGGTACCTGGAGCTTGAGGGAAGGAGCATGTTTCCAGGCTGTGTGAGGCAGTTCATTGGATGCCAGGTAGGGCTTGAGCAAGGAAGATCATCCTCAGCTGACAATGACTCCTTTTCCGGGTCTTAAAATCAAGAGTCAAACACGGTTAGAAGGGAAAAAGGGATTTTACCTTGGTATTTATTTTAAGCATCCTTAGGTGCACACATCCAGGTCAAATGCACCAAAATGCACACTGCAATGCCCCCCCACAAGATCTGGTATAACATTATAGGTCTTACTAATTAGCATACCTATCAAAGATTCCCCAATTAGAGGCTCGAGTGAGCCCCCCTCTCTGAGGAGCCTTCCCCTGGATGGTTCTATCTTAGTTTACAGAATGTGTTCTGGAGAGGACCTTGGGGTCTGGGGCACACTATCCTCTACCTATGAAGCTTCTAAAAGGTTTAGTCTCTCAGCTTGACAAACAAGTCCAAGAACGCAGGCAAAAAGCACTAAGAATACAGAAGTTGTAAAAAAGGTATAACAGGGGTATAAAAGAAAAGGCAAAAAATCTGCATGGCATCATTTCCCCCCTTTTAGAGACTAACAAAACTCTACCTTGTCTAGTCTCTACTCCACTCTACTCTTTATCCACAGAACTGGTTTACACAACCAGCTGCTCTACAGGCTATTACACAGATAATAACTACAATTACAGCTATTATGAATATTTCTTTTACCCAGGCCCAGTTTGGTAGCCATGAGGTGAGGGTATCAAAAATATGAATTTAAGGTGTTATTTCTAGAAGTTACTTCATGTAGAATTTGAGTTCTTTTCCAAATTTCATCTAAATCTTTCTTAATTCTCCCATCTTGGTCCACATAAGAACAACAGGTGGTATTGACAATAGCACATACACCTCCTTGTGCGGCAAGTATGAAATTGGGAGCCATCCTGTTTTGCATCCTTCACGGGACAGACTGTCAACTTCCTCCTGTAAGGCTGAAATTGCATCTGCAGTATGCTGCTCAATACGTTCAATGGCGGCAGAGATGTTTACAATGCTGTCTCCAGTTCAACCACTCTGTAAGCAGGTATGATTATGCTATGGAAAAGTGTGGGATGTTCAATGAGGGGATTAAGAGGTCTTTTTCTCCTCTCATTTGGATTTTCGAAATGGTCAAATAAATATTGTTATATTTGGGACCACAGCTTTAATGGCTGAACACAGAGGAAGCCCTCAAGTTCACAATGGGCCAGCAGATAACCATTTTTTTCTCACATACAGTGTCAGCAGTGCTCACACAGAAAGGAAATCACTGGTTAATCCCATCTCTCTTTCTCAAACACCAAGCTGTCCTAACAGAATCGGAGGACGTGAGTATCCAAGTAACTAACATCTTCAATCCAGCAGCTTACATCCAGGGCAAGGCTGCTGAGGAGCCTGTACAGCATGACTGCGTTGAAACCATGGAGGTAGTTTACTCTAGCTACCCAGACTTGAAGGACTCTCCACTAGAAAAATCAGACAGCTGGTTCACTGATGAAAGCAGCTATGTCAAGAATGGTAAGCGGTTTGCTGGCTATGCAATTACAAGCACAGACACTGTCATTGAAGCAAATCTGTTACCTGTGGGGACATCAGCTCAAAAGGCTGAAATAATAGCCCTAACTGGAGCCTTAGTATCAGCTGAAGGAAAACCTATCAACATTTGGACTGATTCCAAGTATGCTTTTGGAGCAGTACACACTCCTAGGGCTATTTGGAAAGAAAGAAGTTTATTGACCTCACAGAAGAAAGAAATCAAGCATGCTACTGAAATTTCACACTTGCTGGAAACAGTGTTAAAACCTTCAAAGGTGACTATAACGCATTGTAAAAGACACTCCCAAGGTAACACCATCCCTGAACTGAGAAATGCTATGGCAGACAAAACAGCAAAGGCAGTGGCTAGTAAGTTTCAAGTTCAAGCCCTAGCTTGAATCCCTTCTAGCATCCTTAGGAATAAAAAAACCCCACCATACGACACTGATGATTTAAATTGGATACAGGAAGAAAAGGGACAAGAACAGACAGGTGGGCCAAAATAAAAGATCTCATAGTCATACCCAGAAAACTGTTAAAATTATTTATCTAAAGCAAACGTTCTAAAACACATTAGGGAGTTGACACCTTACATAACCACTTAGAAGACAAAGTAATAGCACTGAAATTAAAGGAGACAAAAGAGGAAAAACAACCCTAATACCACTGTTAGGCTAAGCACAGAGACTATCTCTAAAAGAGTTTTACCAAGAGATGTGTGGCAAATTGACTTCTCTGAATTCCCTAGAAAAGGGAGATACAAGTATCTCTTAGTCCTCACAAATACTTTTTCAGGTTGGCCAGAAGCTTTCCCTTGTAGAACAAACAAGGCTAGAGAAATTGGTAAAGCTTTAGTACAAGAAATTCTTCCACGATTTGGGGTACCGAGGGAAATGAATTCTAATAGGAGATCCCACTTTGTAGCCCAGGTAGTGCAAGGAGTGAGTCATCCACTAAGTGTACAGTGGCAACTACATACACCATATAGGACACAAGCAAGTAGACAAGCAACAAGGATGAATCACTTAATAAAGCAACAATGAGCCAAAATTTGTCAAAAAACTAATTTCTATTGGTATCAGTCTCTGCCCATGGCTTTGTTAAGCATTTAGGTCCAGAATTACAATCACTATGCACTACAGTTGTTCATTGTCAAACACCACCACCACCTGATAAACCCGTTCATAACATGAAACCAAAAGACTGGGTTTATATTAAGTCTCTTTCCGGAAATCCACTCCAGGAAAAATGGGAAGGACCTTACAATTTGGGACAAAACACGGACCTAGAATCAGATTACCTTAGATAACTCTTTTTGCAAGTTTAAAGAGATAGAAGAGAAACTTACAGCAACGTTACCCAACTCACCCTAGCTTAAACAATTGTTTGTAATAGTTATTTGTGTTGTTACGTTCTTATTTACTGATTGTATTAGTAGTTAATGTTATATGGTATTCGGTGCTTAGTATTGCAAGGCTTATGCTCAATGGCAAAAGCACAAACTTAGAAACAAGATAGAGAAGGGTACTTACTTTCAAGACATGCAAGGTTTGTAAAGAATTACAATCAATCAAGGAAAAGGGGGGATTGAGAAGGACGATGATCCATAGTTAACTCATGTAAGTGTGAGTGAACTATTAAGAAACAGCAAATGTTAATCACAAAACCTAAGCAGCAGGATTGGCCTTAATCTTGTCAAGATAAGAGGAACTGGATCTTTTGAAAACCAGCACAGAGATCGATGAATCATCCAGCAAAGAATGGCACATGCTTCAGAAAGAAAGATAAAAGTGCATTGTGACAAAGACTACTGATCTTCATCAGAAAGACCCCCAAGGAAGAAGAGGAGCCTTCCTCAGTGCGACCACCAGGGTAAAGAGCGAATGCGTGGCACGTATGCCAATAACGACTTCCGAGAAGTAATTTGTATAACTGCTCCTATGCCAAGGAATGTGATGAATATTCATAAATTTTACACATAATGCTGGACTGTACTGACTGCTCTGTGTGTGTGTGTGTGTGTGTGTGTGTGTGCGCGCGCGTGTGTTAGGAGGAGCAATCCCCCACGCACCCAGCGCCAAATAAAGCAAATACCTGCTTCTCTGACTCTGTCTCTGAAGCGTCTCTAGGCCTGGTTTTGGGCAATTCAAATACACATTACAACTACCCCTGAAGTTGTTGCGTAAGCAGATTTAAGAGCAAAGGATTTCATCTTCATCTCTTTGCTTCTTTCTTTTGAAAATTTTGACAAAATTAGGAACTTTAAAAAATCTGATATCACTGATGCTCACCACTCCTCCAGTAAGACTACGCTCACTTAGACTCTGCTGAGAACAAAGAAGTCCAAAGCTTTGGATATCTCCCGCTTCTGCTCTACGAATTGCTTCCAGTGCTATACCTTTGCTCCAGCTGTGAAATCAAACCAAGAGACCAAGGAAGTACTTGTAGAATGAACCAAGGATTCCAACAAAGTGCTAAGCCCATTTCACTTGAAGCTTACAATGGCAGCCATGCCAGGGAACAACCGGGACAGAAACAGGTTCTTACACCTCCAGTGCTGCCGAGTCCATGCAGCTTGAGCACACCCAGTAGGGCGCGCCCAGAAAGAAGGCGTTCTTCAAGTACCCCCCACTCCTCCAAGTAGCCTTGAAACCGGGCGCAACGCGCTGCGGCTCGAAAGCTCCTCTCTCAGAGAGATGTGCCGTCACATGATGCACTCTCGCAGCTCCGTTGCCCACTTGCAGCAGCTGCTGCTACCAAAGCAAAAGGCTCCAGAAGTAAAAGCCACTGCTGCGCTGCACTTTCCCCTTGCCTCCCGTAAAGCACCAGAAACCGCCCGCTGCACGCTGTATTTCCATTCTCTGCCGCATCTGCCACTGTTACCTCGGCGCGTTGAAGCCTAAACCTGGGCACAGTTCTTTCCAGGGAAAGCTGGAAGAGAAAGAGGTAGCAGCACCAGTAGCTGCGAGTGGAACTTTCTGTTTTCAAGTGCTAACGTGAATCCGCAAAGGAGCCGGTGGCCAGGCACGCTTCCTCTTGCAGCCTGCGCGATGGCGCACGGCAGCTCGGTGCTCTGCCTTCATTCTTACGCTCTTCGTACCGTGTCGCGCTTTCATTCTGCCGGAGTCGAGCCGTCGTCTACTTCTCGCACAGGGAGCCGCGGTGCCGGCAGAGAAACCCTCCGTGCTGCTGCTTCTGCCGAAACACGCCTGGGCTATGCCCTTTCCCTCGCAGCGCTAGGTAGCACCACATTCTGTTTGCGCGGTAGCCTGAATCTCAACGGAAAGATTCTCGGCTACGTCTGGCACAGAGAACAGCTTTAGGTCAACAAGCTCACCCAGAGCTTACCCTCGACGCGTGCAAACCTGTACTTGCACCACATTCCAGTGGCAGCCCTCTTTCCTTTCCAGCCTGCACGGCGCCGTCAGATCGCGGTGCTCTCTGCACCTGCCCTCTCGCTTCCGAGTGCCGGCGCGCACACTACAGCCTTGCAGGGAGCGAAGAGGCGGAGAGGCGTCTCGCACAGAAGGACGGGCCAGGACGCAAAGATGGTCTTCCTTTCTCCTCCTCCTTGCCCGAATGGTGGTGCTGTGTTGAAAGTCTTGGCCAGCGAAAGGCTCATCCAGCAAGTGTTTCTCTCCTGACGCATTTCGCTGAGCGAGAGCTACACGGACACTTTCGACGCTGGGAAACAGCAAGAGAATGACGGTACGTCGAGCTGAGGAAAAGCCGTGCACAGCAGCCTGTGGCTGCGTGCAGTGTTCGCGCTGAAGAGCGGCAAAGCTCCAAGCCATCGCTGCGCTTCAGTTCTGTCCAGAGCCCAGAAGGCGAAGGACGAAGCAGCTGGGCACCGGCTTCATGCACTTCAGTGCAGCGACTCGCAAATGTCCAGCCTGTGGCTGCGTGCAGTGTTCACGCTGAAGAGCGGCAAAGCTCCAAGCCATCGCTGCGCTTCAGTTCTGTCCAGAGCCCAGAAAGCGAAGGACGAAGCAGCTGGGCACCGGCTTCATGCACTTCAGTGCAGCGACTCGCAAATGTCCAGCCGAGAGCTGCTTCACAAGCAGGTTCCGCTGAGAATGCTCTGGGCTGCTTCAGAAAGGAAGGCGCAGCCCTTGCACTCCAGCACACAAGCTGGCCAGAAACAGGTTCTTACACCTCCAGTGCTGCCGAGTCCATGCAGCTTGAGCACACCCAGTAGGGCGCGCCCAGAAAGAAGGCGTTCTTCAAGTACCCCCCACTCCTCCAAGTAGCCTTGAAACCGGGCGCAACGCGCTGCGGCTCGAAAGCTCCTCTCTCAGAGAGATGTGCCGTCACATGATGCACTCTCGCAGCTCCGTTGCCCACTTGCAGCAGCTGCTGCTACCAAAGCAAAAGGCTCCAGAAGTAAAAGCCACTGCTGCGCTGCACTTTCCCCTTGCCTCCCGTAAAGCACCAGAAACCGCCCGCTGCACGCTGTATTTCCATTCTCTGCCGCATCTGCCACTGTTACCTCGGCGCGTTGAAGCCTAAACCTGGGCACAGTTCTTTCCAGGGAAAGCTGGAAGAGAAAGAGGTAGCAGCACCAGTAGCTGCGAGTGGAACTTTCTGTTTTCAAGTGCTAACGTGAATCCGCAAAGGAGCCGGTGGCCAGGCACGCTTCCTCTTGCAGCCTGCGCGATGGCGCACGGCAGCTCGGTGCTCTGCCTTCATTCTTACGCTCTTCGTACCGTGTCGCGCTTTCATTCTGCCGGAGTCGAGCCGTCGTCTACTTCTCGCACAGGGAGCCGCGGTGCCGGCAGAGAAACCGTCCGTGCTGCTGCTTCTGCCGAAACACGCCTGGGCTATGCCCTTTCCCTCGCAGCGCTAGGTAGCACCACATTCTGTTTGCGCGGTAGCCTGAATCTCAACGGAAAGATTCTCGGCTACGTCTGGCACAGAGAACAGCTTTAGGTCAACAAGCTCACCCAGAGCTTACCCTCGACGCGTGCAAACCTGTACTTGCACCACATTCCAGTGGCAGCCCTCTTTCCTTTCCAGCCTGCACGGCGCCGTCAGATCGCGGTGCTCTCTGCACCTGCCCTCTCGCTTCCGAGTGCCGGCGCGCACACTACAGCCTTGCAGGGAGCGAAGAGGCGGAGAGGCGTCTCGCACAGAAGGACGGGCCAGGACGCAAAGATGGTCTTCCTTTCTCCTCCTCCTTGCCCGAATGGTGGTGCTGTGTTGAAAGTCTTGGCCAGCGAAAGGCTCATCCAGCAAGCGTTTCTCTCCTGACGCATTTCGCTGAGCGAGAGCTACACGGACACTTTCGACGCTGGGAAACAGCAAGAGAATGACGGTACGTCGAGCTGAGGAAAAGCCGTGCACAGCAGCCTGTGGCTGCGTGCAGTGTTCGCGCTGAAGAGCGGCAAAGCTCCAAGCCATCGCTGCGCTTCAGTTCTGTCCAGAGCCCAGAAGGCGAAGGACGAAGCAGCTGGGCACCGGCTTCATGCACTTCAGTGCAGCGACTCGCAAATGTCCAGCCTGTGGCTGCGTGCAGTGTTCACGCTGAAGAGCGGCAAAGCTCCAAGCCATCGCTGCGCTTCAGTTCTGTCCAGAGCCCAGAAGGCGAAGGACGAAGCAGCTGGGCACCGGCTTCATGCACTTCAGTGGAGAGACTCGCAAATGTCCAGCCGAGAGCTGCTTCACATGCAGGTTCCGCTGAGAATGCTCTGGGCTGCTTCAGAAAGGAAGGCGCAGCCCTTGCACTCCAGCACACAAGCTGGCCAGAAACAGGTTCTTACACCTCCAGTGCTGCCGAGTCCATGCAGCTTGAGCACACCCAGAAGGACGCGCCCAGAAAGAAGGCGTTCTTCAAGTACCCCCCACTCCTCCAAGTAGCCTTGAAACCGGGCGCAACGCGCTGCGGCTCGAAAGCTCCTCTCTCAGAGAGATGTGCCGTCACATGATGCACTCTCGCAGCTCCGTTGCCCACTTGCAGCAGCTGCTGCTACCAAAGCAAAAGGCTCCAGAAGTAAAAGCCACTGCTGCGCTGCACTTTCCCCTTGCCTCCCGTAAAGCACCAGAAACCGCCCGCTGCACGCTGTATTTCCATTCTCTGCCGCATCTGCCACTGTTACCTCGGCGCGTTGAAGCCTAAACCTGGGCACAGTTCTTTCCAGGGAAAGCTGGAAGAGAAAGAGGTAGCAGCACCAGTAGCTGCGAGTGGAACTTTCTGTTTTCAAGTGCTAACGTGAATCCGCAAAGGAGCCGGTGGCCAGGCACGCTTCCTCTTGCAGCCTGCGCGATGGCGCACGGCAGCTCGGTGCTCTGCCTTCATTCTTACGCTCTTCGTACCGTGTCGCGCTTTCATTCTGCCGGAGTCGAGCCGTCGTCTACTTCTCGCACAGGGAGCCGCGGTGCCGGCAGAGAAACCCTCCGTGCTGCTGCTTCTGCCGAAACACGCCTGGGCTATGCCCTTTCCCTCGCAGCGCTAGGTAGCACCACATTCTGTTTGCGCGGTAGCCTGAATCTCAACGGAAAGATTCTCGGCTACGTCTGGCACAGAGAACAGCTTTAGGTCAACAAGCTCACCCAGAGCTTACCCTCGACGCGTGCAAACCTGTACTTGCACCACATTCCAGTGGCAGCCCTCTTTCCTTTCCAGCCTGCACGGCGCCGTCAGATCGCGGTGCTCTCTGCACCTGCCCTCTCGCTTCCGCGTGCCGGCGCGCACACTACAGCCTTGCAGGGAGCGAAGAGGCGGAGAGGCGTCTCGCACAGAAGGACGGGCCAGGACGCAAAGGTGGTCTTCCTTTCTCCTCCTCCTTGCCCGAATGGTGGTGCTGTGTTGAAAGTCTTGGCCAGCGAAAGGCTCATCCAGCAAGTGTTTCTCTCCTGACGCATTTCGCTGAGCGAGAGCTACACGGACACTTTCGACGCTGGGAAACAGCAAGACAATGACGGTACGTCGAGCTGAGGAAAAGCCGTGCACAGCAGCCTGTGGCTGCGTGCAGTGTTCGCGCTGAAGAGCGGCAAAGCTCCAAGCCATCGCTGCGCTTCAGTTCTGTCCAGAGCCCAGAAGGCGAAGGACGAAGCAGCTGGGCACCGGCTTCATGCACTTCAGTGCAGCGACTCGCAAATGTCCAGCCTGTGGCTGCGTGCAGTGTTCACGCTGAAGAGCGGCAAAGCTCCAAGCCATCGCTGCGCTTCAGTTCTGTCCAGAGCCCAGAAAGCGAAGGACGAAGCAGCTGGGCACCGGCTTCATGCACTTCAGTGCAGCGACTCGCAAATGTCCAGCCGAGAGCTGCTTCACAAGCAGGTTCCGCTGAGAATGCTCTGGGCTGCTTCAGAAAGGAAGGCGCAGCCCTTGCACTCCAGCACACAAGCTGGCCAGAAACAGGTTCTTACACCTCCAGTGCTGCCGAGTCCATGCAGCTTGAGCACACCCAGAAGGACGCGCCCAGAAAGAAGGCGTTCTTCAAGTACCCCCCACTCCTCCAAGTAGCCTTGAAACCGGGCGCAACGCGCTGCGGCTCGAAAGCTCCTCTCTCAGAGAGATGTGCCGTCACATGATGCACTCTCGCAGCTCCGTTGCCCACTTGCAGCAGCTGCTGCTACCAAAGCAAAAGGCTCCAGAAGTAAAAGCCACTGCTGCGCTGCACTTTCCCCTTGCCTCCCGTAAAGCACCAGAAACCGCCCGCTGCACGCTGTATTTCCATTCTCTGCCGCATCTGCCACTGTTACCTCGGCGCGTTGAAGCCTAAACCTGGGCACAGTTCTTTCCAGGGAAAGCTGGAAGAGAAAGAGGTAGCAGCACCAGTAGCTGCGAGTGGAACTTTCTGTTTTCAAGTGCTAACGTGAATCCGCAAAGGAGCCGGTGGCCAGGCACGCTTCCTCTTGCAGCCTGCGCGATGGCGCACGGCAGCTCGGTGCTCTGCCTTCATTCTTACGCTCTTCGTACCGTGTCGCGCTTTCATTCTGCCGGAGTCGAGCCGTCGTCTACTTCTCGCACAGGGAGCCGCGGTGCCGGCAGAGAAACCCTCCGTGCTGCTGCTTCTGCCGAAACACGCCTGGGCTATGCCCTTTCCCTCGCAGCGCTAGGTAGCACCACATTCTGTTTGCGCGGTAGCCTGAATCTCAACGGAAAGATTCTCGGCTACGTCTGGCACAGAGAACAGCTTTAGGTCAACAAGCTCACCCAGAGCTTACCCTCGACGCGTGCAAACCTGTACTTGCACCACATTCCAGTGGCAGCCCTCTTTCCTTTCCAGCCTGCACGGCGCCGTCAGATCGCGGTGCTCTCTGCACCTGCCCTCTCGCTTCCGAGTGCCGGCGCGCACACTACAGCCTTGCAGGGAGCGAAGAGGCGGAGAGGCGTCTCGCACAGAAGGACGGGCCAGGACGCAAAGGTGGTCTTCCTTTCTCCTCCTCCTTGCCCGAATGGTGGTGCTGTGTTGAAAGTCTTGGCCAGCGAAAGGCTCATCCAGCAAGCGTTTCTCTCCTGACGCATTTCGCTGAGCGAGAGCTACACGGACACTTTCGACGCTGGGAAACAGCAAGAGAATGACGGTACGTCGAGCTGAGGAAAAGCCGTGCACAGCAGCCTGTGGCTGCGTGCAGTGTTCGCGCTGAAGAGCGGCAAAGCTCCAAGCCATCGCTGCGCTTCAGTTCTGTCCAGAGCCCAGAAGGCGAAGGACGAAGCAGCTGGGCACCGGCTTCATGCACTTCAGTGCAGCGACTCGCAAATGTCCAGCCGAGAGCTGCTTCACAAGCAGGTTCCGCTGAGAATGCTCTGGGCTGCTTCAGAAAGGAAGGCGCAGCCCTTGCACTCCAGCACACAAGCTGGCCAGAAACAGGTTCTTACACCTCCAGTGCTGCCGAGTCCATGCAGCTTGAGCACACCCAGAAGGACGCGCCCAGAAAGAAGGCGTTCTTCAAGTACCCCCCACTCCTCCAAGTAGCCTTGAAACCGGGCGCAACGCGCTGCGGCTCGAAAGCTCCTCTCTCAGAGAGATGTGCCGTCACATGATGCACTCTCGCAGCTCCGTTGCCCACTTGCAGCAGCTGCTGCTACCAAAGCAAAAGGCTCCAGAAGTAAAAGCCACTGCTGCGCTGCACTTTCCCCTTGCCTCCCGTAAAGCACCAGAAACCGCCCGCTGCACGCTGTATTTCCATTCTCTGCCGCATCTGCCACTGTTACCTCGGCGCGTTGAAGCCTAAACCTGGGCACAGTTCTTTCCAGGGAAAGCTGGAAGAGAAAGAGGTAGCAGCACCAGTAGCTGCGAGTGGAACTTTCTGTTTTCAAGTGCTAACGTGAATCCGCAAAGGAGCCGGTGGCCAGGCACGCTTCCTCTTGCAGCCTGCGCGATGGCGCACGGCAGCTCGGTGCTCTGCCTTCATTCTTACGCTCTTCGTACCGTGTCGCGCTTTCATTCTGCCGGAGTCGAGCCGTCGTCTACTTCTCGCACAGGGAGCCGCGGTGCCGGCAGAGAAACCCTCCGTGCTGCTGCTTCTGCCGAAACACGCCTGGGCTATGCCCTTTCCCTCGCAGCGCTAGGTAGCACCACATTCTGTTTGCGCGGTAGCCTGAATCTCAACGGAAAGATTCTCGGCTACGTCTGGCACAGAGAACAGCTTTAGGTCAACAAGCTCACCCAGAGCTTACCCTCGACGCGTGCAAACCTGTACTTGCACCACATTCCAGTGGCAGCCCTCTTTCCTTTCCAGCCTGCACGGCGCCGTCAGATCGCGGTGCTCTCTGCACCTGCCCTCTCGCTTCCGAGTGCCGGCGCGCACACTACAGCCTTGCAGGGAGCGAAGAGGCGGAGAGGCGTCTCGCACAGAAGGACGGGCCAGGACGCAAAGATGGTCTTCCTTTCTCCTCCTCCTTGCCCGAATGGTGGTGCTGTGTTGAAAGTCTTGGCCAGCGAAAGGCTCATCCAGCAAGTGTTTCTCTCCTGGCGCATTTCGCTGAGCGAGAGCTACACGGACACTTTCGACGCTGGGAAACAGCAAGAGAATGACGGTACGTCGAGCTGAGGAAAAGCCGTGCACAGCAGCCTGTGGCTGCGTGCAGTGTTCGCGCTGAAGAGCGGCAAAGCTCCAAGCCATCGCTGCGCTTCAGTTCTGTCCAGAGCCCAGAAGGCGAAGGACGAAGCAGCTGGGCACCGGCTTCATGCACTTCAGTGCAGCGACTCGCAAATGTCCAGCCTGTGGCTGCGTGCAGTGTTCACGCTGAAGAGCGGCAAAGCTCCAAGCCATCGCTGCGCTTCAGTTCTGTCCAGAGCCCAGAAAGCGAAGGACGAAGCAGCTGGGCACCGGCTTCATGCACTTCAGTGCAGCGACTCGCAAATGTCCAGCCGAGAGCTGCTTCACAAGCAGGTTCCGCTGAGAATGCTCTGGGCTGCTTCAGAAAGGAAGGCGCAGCCCTTGCACTCCAGCACACAAGCTGGCCAGAAACAGGTTCTTACACCTCCAGTGCTGCCGAGTCCATGCAGCTTGAGCACACCCAGAAGGACGCGCCCAGAAAGAAGGCGTTCTTCAAGTACCCCCCACTCCTCCAAGTAGCCTTGAAACCGGGCGCAACGCGCTGCGGCTCGAAAGCTCCTCTCTCAGAGAGATGTGCCGTCACATGATGCACTCTCGCAGCTCCGTTGCCCACTTGCAGCAGCTGCTGCTACCAAAGCAAAAGGCTCCAGAAGTAAAAGCCACTGCTGCGCTGCACTTTCCCCTTGCCTCCCGTAAAGCACCAGAAACCGCCCGCTGCACGCTGTATTTCCATTCTCTGCCGCATCTGCCACTGTTACCTCGGCGCGTTGAAGCCTAAACCTGGGCACAGTTCTTTCCAGGGAAAGCTGGAAGAGAAAGAGGTAGCAGCACCAGTAGCTGCGAGTGGAACTTTCTGTTTTCAAGTGCTAACGTGAATCCGCAAAGGAGCCGGTGGCCAGGCACGCTTCCTCTTGCAGCCTGCGCGATGGCGCACGGCAGCTCGGTGCTCTGCCTTCATTCTTACGCTCTTCGTACCGTGTCGCGCTTTCATTCTGCCGGAGTCGAGCCGTCGTCTACTTCTCGCACAGGGAGCCGCGGTGCCGGCAGAGAAACCCTCCGTGCTGCTGCTTCTGCCGAAACACGCCTGGGCTATGCCCTTTCCCTCGCAGCGCTAGGTAGCACCACATTCTGTTTGCGCGGTAGCCTGAATCTCAACGGAAAGATTCTCGGCTACGTCTGGCACAGAGAACAGCTTTAGGTCAACAAGCTCACCCAGAGCTTACCCTCGACGCGTGCAAACCTGTACTTGCACCACATTCCAGTGGCAGCCCTCTTTCCTTTCCAGCCTGCACGGCGCCGTCAGATCGCGGTGCTCTCTGCACCTGCCCTCTCGCTTCCGCGTGCCGGCGCGCACACTACAGCCTTGCAGGGAGCGAAGAGGCGGAGAGGCGTCTCGCACAGAAGGACGGGCCAGGACGCAAAGGTGGTCTTCCTTTCTCCTCCTCCTTGCCCGAATGGTGGTGCTGTGTTGAAAGTCTTGGCCAGCGAAAGGCTCATCCAGCAAGCGTTTCTCTCCTGACGCATTTCGCTGAGCGAGAGCTACACGGACACTTTCGACGCTGGGAAACAGCAAGAGAATGACTGTACGTCGAGCTGAGGAAAAGCCGTGCACAGCAGCCTGTGGCTGCGTGCAGTGTTCGCGCTGAAGAGCGGCAAAGCTCCAAGCCATCGCTGCGCTTCAGTTCTGTCCAGAGCCCAGAAGGCGAAGGACGAAGCAGCTGGGCACCGGCTTCATGCACTTCAGTGCAGCGACTCGCAAATGTCCAGCCGAGAGCTGCTTCACAAGCAGGTTCCGCTGAGAATGCTCTGGGCTGCTTCAGAAAGGAAGGCGCAGCCCTTGCACTCCAGCACACAAGCTGGCCAGAAACAGGTTCTTACACCTCCAGTGCTGCCGAGTCCATGCAGCTTGAGCACACCCAGAAGGACGCGCCCAGAAAGAAGGCGTTCTTCAAGTACCCCCCACTCCTCCAAGTAGCCTTGAAACCGGGCGCAACGCGCTGCGGCTCGAAAGCTCCTCTCTCAGAGAGATGTGCCGTCACATGATGCACTCTCGCAGCTCCGTTGCCCACTTGCAGCAGCTGCTGCTACCAAAGCAAAAGGCTCCAGAAGTAAAAGCCACTGCTGCGCTGCACTTTCCCCTTGCCTCCCGTAAAGCACCAGAAACCGCCCGCTGCACGCTGTATTTCCATTCTCTGCCGCATCTGCCACTGTTACCTCGGCGCGTTGAAGCCTAAACCTGGGCACAGTTCTTTCCAGGGAAAGCTGGAAGAGAAAGAGGTAGCAGCACCAGTAGCTGCGAGTGGAACTTTCTGTTTTCAAGTGCTAACGTGAATCCGCAAAGGAGCCGGTGGCCAGGCACGCTTCCTCTTGCAGCCTGCGCGATGGCGCACGGCAGCTCGGTGCTCTGCCTTCATTCTTACGCTCTTCGTACCGTGTCGCGCTTTCATTCTGCCGGAGTCGAGCCGTCGTCTACTTCTCGCACAGGGAGCCGCGGTGCCGGCAGAGAAACCCTCCGTGCTGCTGCTTCTGCCGAAACACGCCTGGGCTATGCCCTTTCCCTCGCAGCGCTAGGTAGCACCACATTCTGTTTGCGCGGTAGCCTGAATCTCAACGGAAAGATTCTCGGCTACGTCTGGCACAGAGAACAGCTTTAGGTCAACAAGCTCACCCAGAGCTTACCCTCGACGCGTGCAAACCTGTACTTGCACCACATTCCAGTGGCAGCCCTCTTTCCTTTCCAGCCTGCACGGCGCCGTCAGATCGCGGTGCTCTCTGCACCTGCCCTCTCGCTTCCGAGTGCCGGCGCGCACACTACAGCCTTGCAGGGAGCGAAGAGGCGGAGAGGCGTCTCGCACAGAAGGACGGGCCAGGACGCAAAGATGGTCTTCCTTTCTCCTCCTCCTTGCCCGAATGGTGGTGCTGTGTTGAAAGTCTTGGCCAGCGAAAGGCTCATCCAGCAAGTGTTTCTCTCCTGGCGCATTTCGCTGAGCGAGAGCTACACGGACACTTTCGACGCTGGGAAACAGCAAGAGAATGACGGTACGTCGAGCTGAGGAAAAGCCGTGCACAGCAGCCTGTGGCTGCGTGCAGTGTTCGCGCTGAAGAGCGGCAAAGCTCCAAGCCATCGCTGCGCTTCAGTTCTGTCCAGAGCCCAGAAGGCGAAGGACGAAGCAGCTGGGCACCGGCTTCATGCACTTCAGTGCAGCGACTCGCAAATGTCCAGCCGAGAGCTGCTTCACAAGCAGGTTCCGCTGAGAATGCTCTGGGCTGCTTCAGAAAGGAAGGCGCAGCCCTTGCACTCCAGCACACAAGCTGGCCAGAAACAGGTTCTTACACCTCCAGTGCTGCCGAGTCCATGCAGCTTGAGCACACCCAGTAGGGCGCGCCCAGAAAGAAGGCGTTCTTCAAGTACCCCCCACTCCTCCAAGTAGCCTTGAAACCGGGCGCAACGCGCTGCGGCTCGAAAGCTCCTCTCTCAGAGAGATGTGCCGTCACATGATGCACTCTCGCAGCTCCGTTGCCCACTTGCAGCAGCTGCTGCTACCAAAGCAAAAGGCTCCAGAAGTAAAAGCCACTGCTGCGCTGCACTTTCCCCTTGCCTCCCGTAAAGCACCAGAAACCGCCCGCTGCACGCTGTATTTCCATTCTCTGCCGCATCTGCCACTGTTACCTCGGCGCGTTGAAGCCTAAACCTGGGCACAGTTCTTTCCAGGGAAAGCTGGAAGAGAAAGAGGTAGCAGCACCAGTAGCTGCGAGTGGAACTTTCTGTTTTCAAGTGCTAACGTGAATCCGCAAAGGAGCCGGTGGCCAGGCACGCTTCCTCTTGCAGCCTGCGCGATGGCGCACGGCAGCTCGGTGCTCTGCCTTCATTCTTACGCTCTTCGTACCGTGTCGCGCTTTCATTCTGCCGGAGTCGAGCCGTCGTCTACTTCTCGCACAGGGAGCCGCGGTGCCGGCAGAGAAACCCTCCGTGCTGCTGCTTCTGCCGAAACACGCCTGGGCTATGCCCTTTCCCTCGCAGCGCTAGGTAGCACCACATTCTGTTTGCGCGGTAGCCTGAATCTCAACGGAAAGATTCTCGGCTACGTCTGGCACAGAGAACAGCTTTAGGTCAACAAGCTCACCCAGAGCTTACCCTCGACGCGTGCAAACCTGTACTTGCACCACATTCCAGTGGCAGCCCTCTTTCCTTTCCAGCCTGCACGGCGCCGTCAGATCGCGGTGCTCTCTGCACCTGCCCTCTCGCTTCCGAGTGCCGGCGCGCACACTACAGCCTTGCAGGGAGCGAAGAGGCGGAGAGGCGTCTCGCACAGAAGGACGGGCCAGGACGCAAAGATGGTCTTCCTTTCTCCTCCTCCTTGCCCGAATGGTGGTGCTGTGTTGAAAGTCTTGGCCAGCGAAAGGCTCATCCAGCAAGCGTTTCTCTCCTGACGCATTTCGCTGAGCGAGAGCTACACGGACACTTTCGACGCTGGGAAACAGCAAGAGAATGACGGTACGTCGAGCTGAGGAAAAGCCGTGCACAGCAGCCTGTGGCTGCGTGCAGTGTTCGCGCTGAAGAGCGGCAAAGCTCCAAGCCATCGCTGCGCTTCAGTTCTGTCCAGAGCCCAGAAGGCGAAGGACGAAGCAGCTGGGCACCGGCTTCATGCACTTCAGTGCAGCGACTCGCAAATGTCCAGCCTGTGGCTGCGTGCAGTGTTCACGCTGAAGAGCGGCAAAGCTCCAAGCCATCGCTGCGCTTCAGTTCTGTCCAGAGCCCAGAAGGCGAAGGACGAAGCAGCTGGGCACCGGCTTCATGCACTTCAGTGGAGAGACTCGCAAATGTCCAGCCGAGAGCTGCTTCACATGCAGGTTCCGCTGAGAATGCTCTGGGCTGCTTCAGAAAGGAAGGCGCAGCCCTTGCACTCCAGCACACAAGCTGGCCAGAAACAGGTTCTTACACCTCCAGTGCTGCCGAGTCCATGCAGCTTGAGCACACCCAGAAGGACGCGCCCAGAAAGAAGGCGTTCTTCAAGTACCCCCCACTCCTCCAAGTAGCCTTGAAACCGGGCGCAACGCGCTGCGGCTCGAAAGCTCCTCTCTCAGAGAGATGTGCCGTCACATGATGCACTCTCGCAGCTCCGTTGCCCACTTGCAGCAGCTGCTGCTACCAAAGCAAAAGGCTCCAGAAGTAAAAGCCACTGCTGCGCTGCACTTTCCCCTTGCCTCCCGTAAAGCACCAGAAACCGCCCGCTGCACGCTGTATTTCCATTCTCTGCCGCATCTGCCACTGTTACCTCGGCGCGTTGAAGCCTAAACCTGGGCACAGTTCTTTCCAGGGAAAGCTGGAAGAGAAAGAGGTAGCAGCACCAGTAGCTGCGAGTGGAACTTTCTGTTTTCAAGTGCTAACGTGAATCCGCAAAGGAGCCGGTGGCCAGGCACGCTTCCTCTTGCAGCCTGCGCGATGGCGCACGGCAGCTCGGTGCTCTGCCTTCATTCTTACGCTCTTCGTACCGTGTCGCGCTTTCATTCTGCCGGAGTCGAGCCGTCGTCTACTTCTCGCACAGGGAGCCGCGGTGCCGGCAGAGAAACCCTCCGTGCTGCTGCTTCTGCCGAAACACGCCTGGGCTATGCCCTTTCCCTCGCAGCGCTAGGTAGCACCACATTCTGTTTGCGCGGTAGCCTGAATCTCAACGGAAAGATTCTCGGCTACGTCTGGCACAGAGAACAGCTTTAGGTCAACAAGCTCACCCAGAGCTTACCCTCGACGCGTGCAAACCTGTACTTGCACCACATTCCAGTGGCAGCCCTCTTTCCTTTCCAGCCTGCACGGCGCCGTCAGATCGCGGTGCTCTCTGCACCTGCCCTCTCGCTTCCGCGTGCCGGCGCGCACACTACAGCCTTGCAGGGAGCGAAGAGGCGGAGAGGCGTCTCGCACAGAAGGACGGGCCAGGACGCAAAGGTGGTCTTCCTTTCTCCTCCTCCTTGCCCGAATGGTGGTGCTGTGTTGAAAGTCTTGGCCAGCGAAAGGCTCATCCAGCAAGTGTTTCTCTCCTGACGCATTTCGCTGAGCGAGAGCTACACGGACACTTTCGACGCTGGGAAACAGCAAGACAATGACGGTACGTCGAGCTGAGGAAAAGCCGTGCACAGCAGCCTGTGGCTGCGTGCAGTGTTCGCGCTGAAGAGCGGCAAAGCTCCAAGCCATCGCTGCGCTTCAGTTCTGTCCAGAGCCCAGAAGGCGAAGGACGAAGCAGCTGGGCACCGGCTTCATGCACTTCAGTGCAGCGACTCGCAAATGTCCAGCCTGTGGCTGCGTGCAGTGTTCACGCTGAAGAGCGGCAAAGCTCCAAGCCATCGCTGCGCTTCAGTTCTGTCCAGAGCCCAGAAAGCGAAGGACGAAGCAGCTGGGCACCGGCTTCATGCACTTCAGTGCAGCGACTCGCAAATGTCCAGCCGAGAGCTGCTTCACAAGCAGGTTCCGCTGAGAATGCTCTGGGCTGCTTCAGAAAGGAAGGCGCAGCCCTTGCACTCCAGCACACAAGCTGGCCAGAAACAGGTTCTTACACCTCCAGTGCTGCCGAGTCCATGCAGCTTGAGCACACCCAGAAGGACGCGCCCAGAAAGAAGGCGTTCTTCAAGTACCCCCCACTCCTCCAAGTAGCCTTGAAACCGGGCGCAACGCGCTGCGGCTCGAAAGCTCCTCTCTCAGAGAGATGTGCCGTCACATGATGCACTCTCGCAGCTCCGTTGCCCACTTGCAGCAGCTGCTGCTACCAAAGCAAAAGGCTCCAGAAGTAAAAGCCACTGCTGCGCTGCACTTTCCCCTTGCCTCCCGTAAAGCACCAGAAACCGCCCGCTGCACGCTGTATTTCCATTCTCTGCCGCATCTGCCACTGTTACCTCGGCGCGTTGAAGCCTAAACCTGGGCACAGTTCTTTCCAGGGAAAGCTGGAAGAGAAAGAGGTAGCAGCACCAGTAGCTGCGAGTGGAACTTTCTGTTTTCAAGTGCTAACGTGAATCCGCAAAGGAGCCGGTGGCCAGGCACGCTTCCTCTTGCAGCCTGCGCGATGGCGCACGGCAGCTCGGTGCTCTGCCTTCATTCTTACGCTCTTCGTACCGTGTCGCGCTTTCATTCTGCCGGAGTCGAGCCGTCGTCTACTTCTCGCACAGGGAGCCGCGGTGCCGGCAGAGAAACCCTCCGTGCTGCTGCTTCTGCCGAAACACGCCTGGGCTATGCCCTTTCCCTCGCAGCGCTAGGTAGCACCACATTCTGTTTGCGCGGTAGCCTGAATCTCAACGGAAAGATTCTCGGCTACGTCTGGCACAGAGAACAGCTTTAGGTCAACAAGCTCACCCAGAGCTTACCCTCGACGCGTGCAAACCTGTACTTGCACCACATTCCAGTGGCAGCCCTCTTTCCTTTCCAGCCTGCACGGCGCCGTCAGATCGCGGTGCTCTCTGCACCTGCCCTCTCGCTTCCGCGTGCCGGCGCGCACACTACAGCCTTGCAGGGAGCGAAGAGGCGGAGAGGCGTCTCGCACAGAAGGACGGGCCAGGACGCAAAGGTGGTCTTCCTTTCTCCTCCTCCTTGCCCGAATGGTGGTGCTGTGTTGAAAGTCTTGGCCAGCGAAAGGCTCATCCAGCAAGCGTTTCTCTCCTGACGCATTTCGCTGAGCGAGAGCTACACGGACACTTTCGACGCTGGGAAACAGCAAGAGAATGACTGTACGTCGAGCTGAGGAAAAGCCGTGCACAGCAGCCTGTGGCTGCGTGCAGTGTTCGCGCTGAAGAGCGGCAAAGCTCCAAGCCATCGCTGCGCTTCAGTTCTGTCCAGAGCCCAGAAGGCGAAGGACGAAGCAGCTGGGCACCGGCTTCATGCACTTCAGTGCAGCGACTCGCAAATGTCCAGCCGAGAGCTGCTTCACAAGCAGGTTCCGCTGAGAATGCTCTGGGCTGCTTCAGAAAGGAAGGCGCAGCCCTTGCACTCCAGCACACAAGCTGGCCAGAAACAGGTTCTTACACCTCCAGTGCTGCCGAGTCCATGCAGCTTGAGCACACCCAGAAGGACGCGCCCAGAAAGAAGGCGTTCTTCAAGTACCCCCCACTCCTCCAAGTAGCCTTGAAACCGGGCGCAACGCGCTGCGGCTCGAAAGCTCCTCTCTCAGAGAGATGTGCCGTCACATGATGCACTCTCGCAGCTCCGTTGCCCACTTGCAGCAGCTGCTGCTACCAAAGCAAAAGGCTCCAGAAGTAAAAGCCACTGCTGCGCTGCACTTTCCCCTTGCCTCCCGTAAAGCACCAGAAACCGCCCGCTGCACGCTGTATTTCCATTCTCTGCCGCATCTGCCACTGTTACCTCGGCGCGTTGAAGCCTAAACCTGGGCACAGTTCTTTCCAGGGAAAGCTGGAAGAGAAAGAGGTAGCAGCACCAGTAGCTGCGAGTGGAACTTTCTGTTTTCAAGTGCTAACGTGAATCCGCAAAGGAGCCGGTGGCCAGGCACGCTTCCTCTTGCAGCCTGCGCGATGGCGCACGGCAGCTCGGTGCTCTGCCTTCATTCTTACGCTCTTCGTACCGTGTCGCGCTTTCATTCTGCCGGAGTCGAGCCGTCGTCTACTTCTCGCACAGGGAGCCGCGGTGCCGGCAGAGAAACCCTCCGTGCTGCTGCTTCTGCCGAAACACGCCTGGGCTATGCCCTTTCCCTCGCAGCGCTAGGTAGCACCACATTCTGTTTGCGCGGTAGCCTGAATCTCAACGGAAAGATTCTCGGCTACGTCTGGCACAGAGAACAGCTTTAGGTCAACAAGCTCACCCAGAGCTTACCCTCGACGCGTGCAAACCTGTACTTGCACCACATTCCAGTGGCAGCCCTCTTTCCTTTCCAGCCTGCACGGCGCCGTCAGATCGCGGTGCTCTCTGCACCTGCCCTCTCGCTTCCGAGTGCCGGCGCGCACACTACAGCCTTGCAGGGAGCGAAGAGGCGGAGAGGCGTCTCGCACAGAAGGACGGGCCAGGACGCAAAGATGGTCTTCCTTTCTCCTCCTCCTTGCCCGAATGGTGGTGCTGTGTTTAAAGTCTTGGCCAGCGAAAGGCTCATCCAGCAAGTGTTTCTCTCCTGGCGCATTTCGCTGAGCGAGAGCTACACGGACACTTTCGACGCTGGGAAACAGCAAGAGAATGACGGTACGTCGAGCTGAGGAAAAGCCGTGCACAGCAGCCTGTGGCTGCGTGCAGTGTTCGCGCTGAAGAGCGGCAAAGCTCCAAGCCATCGCTGCGCTTCAGTTCTGTCCAGAGCCCAGAAGGCGAAGGACGAAGCAGCTGGGCACCGGCTTCATGCACTTCAGTGCAGCGACTCGCAAATGTCCAGCCTGTGGCTGCGTGCAGTGTTCACGCTGAAGAGCGGCAAAGCTCCAAGCCATCGCTGCGCTTCAGTTCTGTCCAGAGCCCAGAAAGCGAAGGACGAAGCAGCTGGGCACCGGCTTCATGCACTTCAGTGCAGCGACTCGCAAATGTCCAGCCTGTGGCTGCGTGCAGTGTTCACGCTGAAGAGCGGCAAAGCTCCAAGCCATCGCTGCGCTTCAGTTCTGTCCAGAGCCCAGAAAGCGAAGGACGAAGCAGCTGGGCACCGGCTTCATGCACTTCAGTGCAGCGACTCGCAAATGTCCAGCCGAGAGCTGCTTCACAAGCAGGTTCCGCTGAGAATGCTCTGGGCTGCTTCAGAAAGGAAGGCGCAGCCCTTGCACTCCAGCACACAAGCTGGCCAGAAACAGGTTCTTACACCTCCAGTGCTGCCGAGTCCATGCAGCTTGAGCACACCCAGAAGGACGCGCCCAGAAAGAAGGCGTTCTTCAAGTACCCCCCACTCCTCCAAGTAGCCTTGAAACCGGGCGCAACGCGCTGCGGCTCGAAAGCTCCTCTCTCAGAGAGATGTGCCGTCACATGATGCACTCTCGCAGCTCCGTTGCCCACTTGCAGCAGCTGCTGCTACCAAAGCAAAAGGCTCCAGAAGTAAAAGCCACTGCTGCGCTGCACTTTCCCCTTGCCTCCCGTAAAGCACCAGAAACCGCCCGCTGCACGCTGTATTTCCATTCTCTGCCGCATCTGCCACTGTTACCTCGGCGCGTTGAAGCCTAAACCTGGGCACAGTTCTTTCCAGGGAAAGCTGGAAGAGAAAGAGGTAGCAGCACCAGTAGCTGCGAGTGGAACTTTCTGTTTTCAAGTGCTAACGTGAATCCGCAAAGGAGCCGGTGGCCAGGCACGCTTCCTCTTGCAGCCTGCGCGATGGCGCACGGCAGCTCGGTGCTCTGCCTTCATTCTTACGCTCTTCGTACCGTGTCGCGCTTTCATTCTGCCGGAGTCGAGCCGTCGTCTACTTCTCGCACAGGGAGCCGCGGTGCCGGCAGAGAAACCCTCCGTGCTGCTGCTTCTGCCGAAACACGCCTGGGCTATGCCCTTTCCCTCGCAGCGCTAGGTAGCACCACATTCTGTTTGCGCGGTAGCCTGAATCTCAACGGAAAGATTCTCGGCTACGTCTGGCACAGAGAACAGCTTTAGGTCAACAAGCTCACCCAGAGCTTACCCTCGACGCGTGCAAACCTGTACTTGCACCACATTCCAGTGGCAGCCCTCTTTCCTTTCCAGCCTGCACGGCGCCGTCAGATCGCGGTGCTCTCTGCACCTGCCCTCTCGCTTCCGCGTGCCGGCGCGCACACTACAGCCTTGCAGGGAGCGAAGAGGCGGAGAGGCGTCTCGCACAGAAGGACGGGCCAGGACGCAAAGGTGGTCTTCCTTTCTCCTCCTCCTTGCCCGAATGGTGGTGCTGTGTTGAAAGTCTTGGCCAGCGAAAGGCTCATCCAGCAAGCGTTTCTCTCCTGACGCATTTCGCTGAGCGAGAGCTACACGGACACTTTCGACGCTGGGAAACAGCAAGAGAATGACTGTACGTCGAGCTGAGGAAAAGCCGTGCACAGCAGCCTGTGGCTGCGTGCAGTGTTCGCGCTGAAGAGCGGCAAAGCTCCAAGCCATCGCTGCGCTTCAGTTCTGTCCAGAGCCCAGAAGGCGAAGGACGAAGCAGCTGGGCACCGGCTTCATGCACTTCAGTGCAGCGACTCGCAAATGTCCAGCCGAGAGCTGCTTCACAAGCAGGTTCCGCTGAGAATGCTCTGGGCTGCTTCAGAAAGGAAGGCGCAGCCCTTGCACTCCAGCACACAAGCTGGCCAGAAACAGGTTCTTACACCTCCAGTGCTGCCGAGTCCATGCAGCTTGAGCACACCCAGAAGGACGCGCCCAGAAAGAAGGCGTTCTTCAAGTACCCCCCACTCCTCCAAGTAGCCTTGAAACCGGGCGCAACGCGCTGCGGCTCGAAAGCTCCTCTCTCAGAGAGATGTGCCGTCACATGATGCACTCTCGCAGCTCCGTTGCCCACTTGCAGCAGCTGCTGCTACCAAAGCAAAAGGCTCCAGAAGTAAAAGCCACTGCTGCGCTGCACTTTCCCCTTGCCTCCCGTAAAGCACCAGAAACCGCCCGCTGCACGCTGTATTTCCATTCTCTGCCGCATCTGCCACTGTTACCTCGGCGCGTTGAAGCCTAAACCTGGGCACAGTTCTTTCCAGGGAAAGCTGGAAGAGAAAGAGGTAGCAGCACCAGTAGCTGCGAGTGGAACTTTCTGTTTTCAAGTGCTAACGTGAATCCGCAAAGGAGCCGGTGGCCAGGCACGCTTCCTCTTGCAGCCTGCGCGATGGCGCACGGCAGCTCGGTGCTCTGCCTTCATTCTTACGCTCTTCGTACCGTGTCGCGCTTTCATTCTGCCGGAGTCGAGCCGTCGTCTACTTCTCGCACAGGGAGCCGCGGTGCCGGCAGAGAAACCCTCCGTGCTGCTGCTTCTGCCGAAACACGCCTGGGCTATGCCCTTTCCCTCGCAGCGCTAGGTAGCACCACATTCTGTTTGCGCGGTAGCCTGAATCTCAACGGAAAGATTCTCGGCTACGTCTGGCACAGAGAACAGCTTTAGGTCAACAAGCTCACCCAGAGCTTACCCTCGACGCGTGCAAACCTGTACTTGCACCACATTCCAGTGGCAGCCCTCTTTCCTTTCCAGCCTGCACGGCGCCGTCAGATCGCGGTGCTCTCTGCACCTGCCCTCTCGCTTCCGAGAGCCGGCGCGCACACTACAGCCTTGCAGGGAGCGAAGAGGCGGAGAGGCGTCTCGCACAGAAGGACGGGCCAGGACGCAAAGATGGTCTTCCTTTCTCCTCCTCCTTGCCCGAATGGTGGTGCTGTGTTGAAAGTCTTGGCCAGCGAAAGGCTCATCCAGCAAGTGTTTCTCTCCTGGCGCATTTCGCTGAGCGAGAGCTACACGGACACTTTCGACGCTGGGAAACAGCAAGAGAATGACGGTACGTCGAGCTGAGGAAAAGCCGTGCACAGCAGCCTGTGGCTGCGTGCAGTGTTCGCGCTGAAGAGCGGCAAAGCTCCAAGCCATCGCTGCGCTTCAGTTCTGTCCAGAGCCCAGAAGGCGAAGGACGAAGCAGCTGGGCACCGGCTTCATGCACTTCAGTGCAGCGACTCGCAAATGTCCAGCCTGTGGCTGCGTGCAGTGTTCACGCTGAAGAGCGGCAAAGCTCCAAGCCATCGCTGCGCTTCAGTTCTGTCCAGAGCCCAGAAAGCGAAGGACGAAGCAGCTGGGCACCGGCTTCATGCACTTCAGTGCAGCGACTCGCAAATGTCCAGCCGAGAGCTGCTTCACAAGCAGGTTCCGCTGAGAATGCTCTGGGCTGCTTCAGAAAGGAAGGCGCAGCCCTTGCACTCCA
Organism: Aphelocoma coerulescens; assembly: GCF_041296385.1. Lineage (NCBI taxonomy): Eukaryota > Metazoa > Chordata > Aves > Passeriformes > Corvidae > Aphelocoma > Aphelocoma coerulescens. Next base: position 73,151,824 of record NC_091014.1, on the reverse strand, counting down.
GCACACAAGCTGGCCAGAAACAGGTTCTTACACCTCCAGTGCTGCCGAGTCCATGCAGCTTGAGCACACCCAGAAGGACGCGCCCAGAAAGAAGGCGTTCTTCAAGTACCCCCCACTCCTCCAAGTAGCCTTGAAACCGGGCGCAACGCGCTGCGGCTCGAAAGCTCCTCTCTCAGAGAGATGTGCCGTCACATGATGCACTCTCGCAGCTCCGTTGCCCACTTGCAGCAGCTGCTGCTACCAAAGCAAAAGGCTCCAGAAGTAAAAGCCACTGCTGCGCTGCACTTTCCCCTTGCCTCCCGTAAAGCACCAGAAACCGCCCGCTGCACGCTGTATTTCCATTCTCTGCCGCATCTGCCACTGTTACCTCGGCGCGTTGAAGCCTAAACCTGGGCACAGTTCTTTCCAGGGAAAGCTGGAAGAGAAAGAGGTAGCAGCACCAGTAGCTGCGAGTGGAACTTTCTGTTTTCAAGTGCTAACGTGAATCCGCAAAGGAGCCGGTGGCCAGGCACGCTTCCTCTTGCAGCCTGCGCGATGGCGCACGGCAGCTCGGTGCTCTGCCTTCATTCTTACGCTCTTCGTACCGTGTCGCGCTTTCATTCTGCCGGAGTCGAGCCGTCGTCTACTTCTCGCACAGGGAGCCGCGGTGCCGGCAGAGAAACCCTCCGTGCTGCTGCTTCTGCCGAAACACGCCTGGGCTATGCCCTTTCCCTCGCAGCGCTAGGTAGCACCACATTCTGTTTGCGCGGTAGCCTGAATCTCAACGGAAAGATTCTCGGCTACGTCTGGCACAGAGAACAGCTTTAGGTCAACAAGCTCACCCAGAGCTTACCCTCGACGCGTGCAAACCTGTACTTGCACCACATTCCAGTGGCAGCCCTCTTTCCTTTCCAGCCTGCACGGCGCCGTCAGATCGCGGTGCTCTCTGCACCTGCCCTCTCGCTTCCGCGTGCCGGCGCGCACACTACAGCCTTGCAGGGAGCGAAGAGGCGGAGAGGCGTCTCGCACAGAAGGACGGGCCAGGACGCAAAGGTGGTCTTCCTTTCTCCTCCTCCTTGCCCGAATGGTGGTGCTGTGTTGAAAGTCTTGGCCAGCGAAAGGCTCATCCAGCAAGTGTTTCTCTCCTGACGCATTTCGCTGAGCGAGAGCTACACGGACACTTTCGACGCTGGGAAACAGCAAGACAATGACGGTACGTCGAGCTGAGGAAAAGCCGTGCACAGCAGCCTGTGGCTGCGTGCAGTGTTCGCGCTGAAGAGCGGCAAAGCTCCAAGCCATCGCTGCGCTTCAGTTCTGTCCAGAGCCCAGAAGGCGAAGGACGAAGCAGCTGGGCACCGGCTTCATGCACTTCAGTGCAGCGACTCGCAAATGTCCAGCCTGTGGCTGCGTGCAGTGTTCACGCTGAAGAGCGGCAAAGCTCCAAGCCATCGCTGCGCTTCAGTTCTGTCCAGAGCCCAGAAAGCGAAGGACGAAGCAGCTGGGCACCGGCTTCATGCACTTCAGTGCAGCGACTCGCAAATGTCCAGCCGAGAGCTGCTTCACAAGCAGGTTCCGCTGAGAATGCTCTGGGCTGCTTCAGAAAGGAAGGCGCAGCCCTTGCACTCCAGCACACAAGCTGGCCAGAAACAGGTTCTTACACCTCCAGTGCTGCCGAGTCCATGCAGCTTGAGCACACCCAGAAGGACGCGCCCAGAAAGAAGGCGTTCTTCAAGTACCCCCCACTCCTCCAAGTAGCCTTGAAACCGGGCGCAACGCGCTGCGGCTCGAAAGCTCCTCTCTCAGAGAGATGTGCCGTCACATGATGCACTCTCGCAGCTCCGTTGCCCACTTGCAGCAGCTGCTGCTACCAAAGCAAAAGGCTCCAGAAGTAAAAGCCACTGCTGCGCTGCACTTTCCCCTTGCCTCCCGTAAAGCACCAGAAACCGCCCGCTGCACGCTGTATTTCCATTCTCTGCCGCATCTGCCACTGTTACCTCGGCGCGTTGAAGCCTAAACCTGGGCACAGTTCTTTCCAGGGAAAGCTGGAAGAGAAAGAGGTAGCAGCACCAGTAGCTGCGAGTGGAACTTTCTGTTTTCAAGTGCTAACGTGAATCCGCAAAGGAGCCGGTGGCCAGGCACGCTTCCTCTTGCAGCCTGCGCGATGGCGCACGGCAGCTCGGTGCTCTGCCTTCATTCTTACGCTCTTCGTACCGTGTCGCGCTTTCATTCTGCCGGAGTCGAGCCGTCGTCTACTTCTCGCACAGGGAGCCGCGGTGCCGGCAGAGAAACCCTCCGTGCTGCTGCTTCTGCCGAAACACGCCTGGGCTATGCCCTTTCCCTCGCAGCGCTAGGTAGCACCACATTCTGTTTGCGCGGTAGCCTGAATCTCAACGGAAAGATTCTCGGCTACGTCTGGCACAGAGAACAGCTTTAGGTCAACAAGCTCACCCAGAGCTTACCCTCGACGCGTGCAAACCTGTACTTGCACCACATTCCAGTGGCAGCCCTCTTTCCTTTCCAGCCTGCACGGCGCCGTCAGATCGCGGTGCTCTCTGCACCTGCCCTCTCGCTTCCGAGTGCCGGCGCGCACACTACAGCCTTGCAGGGAGCGAAGAGGCGGAGAGGCGTCTCGCACAGAAGGACGGGCCAGGACGCAAAGATGGTCTTCCTTTCTCCTCCTCCTTGCCCGAATGGTGGTGCTGTGTTGAAAGTCTTGGCCAGCGAAAGGCTCATCCAGCAAGCGTTTCTCTCCTGACGCATTTCGCTGAGCGAGAGCTACACGGACACTTTCGACGCTGGGAAACAGCAAGACAATGACGGTACGTCGAGCTGAGGAAAAGCCGTGCACAGCAGCCTGTGGCTGCGTGCAGTGTTCGCGCTGAAGAGCGGCAAAGCTCCAAGCCATCGCTGCGCTTCAGTTCTGTCCAGAGCCCAGAAGGCGAAGGACGAAGCAGCTGGGCACCGGCTTCATGCACTTCAGTGCAGCGACTCGCAAATGTCCAGCCTGTGGCTGCGTGCAGTGTTCACGCTGAAGAGCGGCAAAGCTCCAAGCCATCGCTGCGCTTCAGTTCTGTCCAGAGCCCAGAAGGCGAAGGACGAAGCAGCTGGGCACCGGCTTCATGCACTTCAGTGGAGAGACTCGCAAATGTCCAGCCGAGAGCTGCTTCACAAGCAGGTTCCGCTGAGAATGCTCTGGGCTGCTTCAGAAAGGAAGGCGCAGCCCTTGCACTCCAGCACACAAGCTGGCCAGAAACAGGTTCTTACACCTCCAGTGCTGCCGAGTCCATGCAGCTTGAGCACACCCAGAAGGACGCGCCCAGAAAGAAGGCGTTCTTCAAGTACCCCCCACTCCTCCAAGTAGCCTTGAAACCGGGCGCAACGCGCTGCGGCTCGAAAGCTCCTCTCTCAGAGAGATGTGCCGTCACATGATGCACTCTCGCAGCTCCGTTGCCCACTTGCAGCAGCTGCTGCTACCAAAGCAAAAGGCTCCAGAAGTAAAAGCCACTGCTGCGCTGCACTTTCCCCTTGCCTCCCGTAAAGCACCAGAAACGGCCCGCTGCACGCTGTATTTCCATTCTCTGCCGCATCTGCCACTGTTACCTCGGCGCGTTGAAGCCTAAACCTGGGCACAGTTCTTTCCAGGGAAAGCTGGAAGAGAAAGAGGTAGCAGCACCAGTAGCTGCGAGTGGAACTTTCTGTTTTCAAGTGCTAACGTGAATCCGCAAAGGAGCCGGTGGCCAGGCACGCTTCCTCTTGCAGCCTGCGCGATGGCGCACGGCAGCTCGGTGCTCTGCCTTCATTCTTACGCTCTTCGTACCGTGTCGCGCTTTCATTCTGCCGGAGTCGAGCCGTCGTCTACTTCTCGCACAGGGAGCCGCGGTGCCGGCAGAGAAACCCTCCGTGCTGCTGCTTCTGCCGAAACACGCCTGGGCTATGCCCTTTCCCTCGCAGCGCTAGGTAGCACCACATTCTGTTTGCGCGGTAGCCTGAATCTCAACGGAAAGATTCTCGGCTACGTCTGGCACAGAGAACAGCTTTAGGTCAACAAGCTCACCCAGAGCTTACCCTCGACGCGTGCAAACCTGTACTTGCACCACATTCCAGTGGCAGCCCTCTTTCCTTTCCAGCCTGCACGGCGCCGTCAGATCGCGGTGCTCTCTGCACCTGCCCTCTCGCTTCCGCGTGCCGGCGCGCACACTACAGCCTTGCAGGGAGCGAAGAGGCGGAGAGGCGTCTCGCACAGAAGGACGGGCCAGGACGCAAAGGTGGTCTTCCTTTCTCCTCCTCCTTGCCCGAATGGTGGTGCTGTGTTGAAAGTCTTGGCCAGCGAAAGGCTCATCCAGCAAGTGTTTCTCTCCTGACGCATTTCGCTGAGCGAGAGCTACACGGACACTTTCGACGCTGGGAAACAGCAAGACAATGACGGTACGTCGAGCTGAGGAAAAGCCGTGCACAGCAGCCTGTGGCTGCGTGCAGTGTTCGCGCTGAAGAGCGGCAAAGCTCCAAGCCATCGCTGCGCTTCAGTTCTGTCCAGAGCCCAGAAGGCGAAGGACGAAGCAGCTGGGCACCGGCTTCATGCACTTCAGTGCAGCGACTCGCAAATGTCCAGCCTGTGGCTGCGTGCAGTGTTCACGCTGAAGAGCGGCAAAGCTCCAAGCCATCGCTGCGCTTCAGTTCTGTCCAGAGCCCAGAAAGCGAAGGACGAAGCAGCTGGGCACCGGCTTCATGCACTTCAGTGCAGCGACTCGCAAATGTCCAGCCGAGAGCTGCTTCACAAGCAGGTTCCGCTGAGAATGCTCTGGGCTGCTTCAGAAAGGAAGGCGCAGCCCTTGCACTCCAGCACACAAGCTGGCCAGAAACAGGTTCTTACACCTCCAGTGCTGCCGAGTCCATGCAGCTTGAGCACACCCAGAAGGACGCGCCCAGAAAGAAGGCGTTCTTCAAGTACCCCCCACTCCTCCAAGTAGCCTTGAAACCGGGCGCAACGCGCTGCGGCTCGAAAGCTCCTCTCTCAGAGAGATGTGCCGTCACATGATGCACTCTCGCAGCTCCGTTGCCCACTTGCAGCAGCTGCTGCTACCAAAGCAAAAGGCTCCAGAAGTAAAAGCCACTGCTGCGCTGCACTTTCCCCTTGCCTCCCGTAAAGCACCAGAAACCGCCCGCTGCACGCTGTATTTCCATTCTCTGCCGCATCTGCCACTGTTACCTCGGCGCGTTGAAGCCTAAACCTGGGCACAGTTCTTTCCAGGGAAAGCTGGAAGAGAAAGAGGTAGCAGCACCAGTAGCTGCGAGTGGAACTTTCTGTTTTCAAGTGCTAACGTGAATCCGCAAAGGAGCCGGTGGCCAGGCACGCTTCCTCTTGCAGCCTGCGCGATGGCGCACGGCAGCTCGGTGCTCTGCCTTCATTCTTACGCTCTTCGTACCGTGTCGCGCTTTCATTCTGCCGGAGTCGAGCCGTCGTCTACTTCTCGCACAGGGAGCCGCGGTGCCGGCAGAGAAACCCTCCGTGCTGCTGCTTCTGCCGAAACACGCCTGGGCTATGCCCTTTCCCTCGCAGCGCTAGGTAGCACCACATTCTGTTTGCGCGGTAGCCTGAATCTCAACGGAAAGATTCTCGGCTACGTCTGGCACAGAGAACAGCTTTAGGTCAACAAGCTCACCCAGAGCTTACCCTCGACGCGTGCAAACCTGTACTTGCACCACATTCCAGTGGCAGCCCTCTTTCCTTTCCAGCCTGCACGGCGCCGTCAGATCGCGGTGCTCTCTGCACCTGCCCTCTCGCTTCCGCGTGCCGGCGCGCACACTACAGCCTTGCAGGGAGCGAAGAGGCGGAGAGGCGTCTCGCACAGAAGGACGGGCCAGGACGCAAAGGTGGTCTTCCTTTCTCCTCCTCCTTGCCCGAATGGTGGTGCTGTGTTGAAAGTCTTGGCCAGCGAAAGGCTCATCCAGCAAGCGTTTCTCTCCTGACGCATTTCGCTGAGCGAGAGCTACACGGACACTTTCGACGCTGGGAAACAGCAAGAGAATGACTGTACGTCGAGCTGAGGAAAAGCCGTGCACAGCAGCCTGTGGCTGCGTGCAGTGTTCGCGCTGAAGAGCGGCAAAGCTCCAAGCCATCGCTGCGCTTCAGTTCTGTCCAGAGCCCAGAAGGCGAAGGACGAAGCAGCTGGGCACCGGCTTCATGCACTTCAGTGCAGCGACTCGCAAATGTCCAGCCGAGAGCTGCTTCACAAGCAGGTTCCGCTGAGAATGCTCTGGGCTGCTTCAGAAAGGAAGGCGCAGCCCTTGCACTCCAGCACACAAGCTGGCCAGAAACAGGTTCTTACACCTCCAGTGCTGCCGAGTCCATGCAGCTTGAGCACACCCAGAAGGACGCGCCCAGAAAGAAGGCGTTCTTCAAGTACCCCCCACTCCTCCAAGTAGCCTTGAAACCGGGCGCAACGCGCTGCGGCTCGAAAGCTCCTCTCTCAGAGAGATGTGCCGTCACATGATGCACTCTCGCAGCTCCGTTGCCCACTTGCAGCAGCTGCTGCTACCAAAGCAAAAGGCTCCAGAAGTAAAAGCCACTGCTGCGCTGCACTTTCCCCTTGCCTCCCGTAAAGCACCAGAAACCGCCCGCTGCACGCTGTATTTCCATTCTCTGCCGCATCTGCCACTGTTACCTCGGCGCGTTGAAGCCTAAACCTGGGCACAGTTCTTTCCAGGGAAAGCTGGAAGAGAAAGAGGTAGCAGCACCAGTAGCTGCGAGTGGAACTTTCTGTTTTCAAGTGCTAACGTGAATCCGCAAAGGAGCCGGTGGCCAGGCACGCTTCCTCTTGCAGCCTGCGCGATGGCGCACGGCAGCTCGGTGCTCTGCCTTCATTCTTACGCTCTTCGTACCGTGTCGCGCTTTCATTCTGCCGGAGTCGAGCCGTCGTCTACTTCTCGCACAGGGAGCCGCGGTGCCGGCAGAGAAACCGTCCGTGCTGCTGCTTCTGCCGAAACACGCCTGGGCTATGCCCTTTCCCTCGCAGCGCTAGGTAGCACCACATTCTGTTTGCGCGGTAGCCTGAATCTCAACGGAAAGATTCTCGGCTACGTCTGGCACAGAGAACAGCTTTAGGTCAACAAGCTCACCCAGAGCTTACCCTCGACGCGTGCAAACCTGTACTTGCACCACATTCCAGTGGCAGCCCTCTTTCCTTTCCAGCCTGCACGGCGCCGTCAGATCGCGGTGCTCTCTGCACCTGCCCTCTCGCTTCCGAGTGCCGGCGCGCACACTACAGCCTTGCAGGGAGCGAAGAGGCGGAGAGGCGTCTCGCACAGAAGGACGGGCCAGGACGCAAAGATGGTCTTCCTTTCTCCTCCTCCTTGCCCGAATGGTGGTGCTGTGTTGAAAGTCTTGGCCAGCGAAAGGCTCATCCAGCAAGTGTTTCTCTCCTGGCGCATTTCGCTGAGCGAGAGCTACACGGACACTTTCGACGCTGGGAAACAGCAAGAGAATGACGGTACGTCGAGCTGAGGAAAAGCCGTGCACAGCAGCCTGTGGCTGCGTGCAGTGTTCGCGCTGAAGAGCGGCAAAGCTCCAAGCCATCGCTGCGCTTCAGTTCTGTCCAGAGCCCAGAAGGCGAAGGACGAAGCAGCTGGGCACCGGCTTCATGCACTTCAGTGCAGCGACTCGCAAATGTCCAGCCGAGAGCTGCTTCACAAGCAGGTTCCGCTGAGAATGCTCTGGGCTGCTTCAGAAAGGAAGGCGCAGCCCTTGCACTCCAGCACACAAGCTGGCCAGAAACAGGTTCTTACACCTCCAGTGCTGCCGAGTCCATGCAGCTTGAGCACACCCAGTAGGGCGCGCCCAGAAAGAAGGCGTTCTTCAAGTACCCCCCACTCCTCCAAGTAGCCTTGAAACCGGGCGCAACGCGCTGCGGCTCGAAAGCTCCTCTCTCAGAGAGATGTGCCGTCACATGATGCACTCTCGCAGCTCCGTTGCCCACTTGCAGCAGCTGCTGCTACCAAAGCAAAAGGCTCCAGAAGTAAAAGCCACTGCTGCGCTGCACTTTCCCCTTGCCTCCCGTAAAGCACCAGAAACCGCCCGCTGCACGCTGTATTTCCATTCTCTGCCGCATCTGCCACTGTTACCTCGGCGCGTTGAAGCCTAAACCTGGGCACAGTTCTTTCCAGGGAAAGCTGGAAGAGAAAGAGGTAGCAGCACCAGTAGCTGCGAGTGGAACTTTCTGTTTTCAAGTGCTAACGTGAATCCGCAAAGGAGCCGGTGGCCAGGCACGCTTCCTCTTGCAGCCTGCGCGATGGCGCACGGCAGCTCGGTGCTCTGCCTTCATTCTTACGCTCTTCGTACCGTGTCGCGCTTTCATTCTGCCGGAGTCGAGCCGTCGTCTACTTCTCGCACAGGGAGCCGCGGTGCCGGCAGAGAAACCGTCCGTGCTGCTGCTTCTGCCGAAACACGCCTGGGCTATGCCCTTTCCCTCGCAGCGCTAGGTAGCACCACATTCTGTTTGCGCGGTAGCCTGAATCTCAACGGAAAGATTCTCGGCTACGTCTGGCACAGAGAACAGCTTTAGGTCAACAAGCTCACCCAGAGCTTACCCTCGACGCGTGCAAACCTGTACTTGCACCACATTCCAGTGGCAGCCCTCTTTCCTTTCCAGCCTGCACGGCGCCGTCAGATCGCGGTGCTCTCTGCACCTGCCCTCTCGCTTCCGAGTGCCGGCGCGCACACTACAGCCTTGCAGGGAGCGAAGAGGCGGAGAGGCGTCTCGCACAGAAGGACGGGCCAGGACGCAAAGATGGTCTTCCTTTCTCCTCCTCCTTGCCCGAATGGTGGTGCTGTGTTGAAAGTCTTGGCCAGCGAAAGGCTCATCCAGCAAGCGTTTCTCTCCTGACGCATTTCGCTGAGCGAGAGCTACACGGACACTTTCGACGCTGGGAAACAGCAAGAGAATGACGGTACGTCGAGCTGAGGAAAAGCCGTGCACAGCAGCCTGTGGCTGCGTGCAGTGTTCGCGCTGAAGAGCGGCAAAGCTCCAAGCCATCGCTGCGCTTCAGTTCTGTCCAGAGCCCAGAAGGCGAAGGACGAAGCAGCTGGGCACCGGCTTCATGCACTTCAGTGCAGCGACTCGCAAATGTCCAGCCTGTGGCTGCGTGCAGTGTTCACGCTGAAGAGCGGCAAAGCTCCAAGCCATCGCTGCGCTTCAGTTCTGTCCAGAGCCCAGAAGGCGAAGGACGAAGCAGCTGGGCACCGGCTTCATGCACTTCAGTGGAGAGACTCGCAAATGTCCAGCCGAGAGCTGCTTCACATGCAGGTTCCGCTGAGAATGCTCTGGGCTGCTTCAGAAAGGAAGGCGCAGCCCTTGCACTCCAGCACACAAGCTGGCCAGAAACAGGTTCTTACACCTCCAGTGCTGCCGAGTCCATGCAGCTTGAGCACACCCAGAAGGACGCGCCCAGAAAGAAGGCGTTCTTCAAGTACCCCCCACTCCTCCAAGTAGCCTTGAAACCGGGCGCAACGCGCTGCGGCTCGAAAGCTCCTCTCTCAGAGAGATGTGCCGTCACATGATGCACTCTCGCAGCTCCGTTGCCCACTTGCAGCAGCTGCTGCTACCAAAGCAAAAGGCTCCAGAAGTAAAAGCCACTGCTGCGCTGCACTTTCCCCTTGCCTCCCGTAAAGCACCAGAAACCGCCCGCTGCACGCTGTATTTCCATTCTCTGCCGCATCTGCCACTGTTACCTCGGCGCGTTGAAGCCTAAACCTGGGCACAGTTCTTTCCAGGGAAAGCTGGAAGAGAAAGAGGTAGCAGCACCAGTAGCTGCGAGTGGAACTTTCTGTTTTCAAGTGCTAACGTGAATCCGCAAAGGAGCCGGTGGCCAGGCACGCTTCCTCTTGCAGCCTGCGCGATGGCGCACGGCAGCTCGGTGCTCTGCCTTCATTCTTACGCTCTTCGTACCGTGTCGCGCTTTCATTCTGCCGGAGTCGAGCCGTCGTCTACTTCTCGCACAGGGAGCCGCGGTGCCGGCAGAGAAACCCTCCGTGCTGCTGCTTCTGCCGAAACACGCCTGGGCTATGCCCTTTCCCTCGCAGCGCTAGGTAGCACCACATTCTGTTTGCGCGGTAGCCTGAATCTCAACGGAAAGATTCTCGGCTACGTCTGGCACAGAGAACAGCTTTAGGTCAACAAGCTCACCCAGAGCTTACCCTCGACGCGTGCAAACCTGTACTTGCACCACATTCCAGTGGCAGCCCTCTTTCCTTTCCAGCCTGCACGGCGCCGTCAGATCGCGGTGCTCTCTGCACCTGCCCTCTCGCTTCCGCGTGCCGGCGCGCACACTACAGCCTTGCAGGGAGCGAAGAGGCGGAGAGGCGTCTCGCACAGAAGGACGGGCCAGGACGCAAAGGTGGTCTTCCTTTCTCCTCCTCCTTGCCCGAATGGTGGTGCTGTGTTGAAAGTCTTGGCCAGCGAAAGGCTCATCCAGCAAGTGTTTCTCTCCTGACGCATTTCGCTGAGCGAGAGCTACACGGACACTTTCGACGCTGGGAAACAGCAAGACAATGACGGTACGTCGAGCTGAGGAAAAGCCGTGCACAGCAGCCTGTGGCTGCGTGCAGTGTTCGCGCTGAAGAGCGGCAAAGCTCCAAGCCATCGCTGCGCTTCAGTTCTGTCCAGAGCCCAGAAGGCGAAGGACGAAGCAGCTGGGCACCGGCTTCATGCACTTCAGTGCAGCGACTCGCAAATGTCCAGCCTGTGGCTGCGTGCAGTGTTCACGCTGAAGAGCGGCAAAGCTCCAAGCCATCGCTGCGCTTCAGTTCTGTCCAGAGCCCAGAAAGCGAAGGACGAAGCAGCTGGGCACCGGCTTCATGCACTTCAGTGCAGCGACTCGCAAATGTCCAGCCGAGAGCTGCTTCACAAGCAGGTTCCGCTGAGAATGCTCTGGGCTGCTTCAGAAAGGAAGGCGCAGCCCTTGCACTCCAGCACACAAGCTGGCCAGAAACAGGTTCTTACACCTCCAGTGCTGCCGAGTCCATGCAGCTTGAGCACACCCAGAAGGACGCGCCCAGAAAGAAGGCGTTCTTCAAGTACCCCCCACTCCTCCAAGTAGCCTTGAAACCGGGCGCAACGCGCTGCGGCTCGAAAGCTCCTCTCTCAGAGAGATGTGCCGTCACATGATGCACTCTCGCAGCTCCGTTGCCCACTTGCAGCAGCTGCTGCTACCAAAGCAAAAGGCTCCAGAAGTAAAAGCCACTGCTGCGCTGCACTTTCCCCTTGCCTCCCGTAAAGCACCAGAAACCGCCCGCTGCACGCTGTATTTCCATTCTCTGCCGCATCTGCCACTGTTACCTCGGCGCGTTGAAGCCTAAACCTGGGCACAGTTCTTTCCAGGGAAAGCTGGAAGAGAAAGAGGTAGCAGCACCAGTAGCTGCGAGTGGAACTTTCTGTTTTCAAGTGCTAACGTGAATCCGCAAAGGAGCCGGTGGCCAGGCACGCTTCCTCTTGCAGCCTGCGCGATGGCGCACGGCAGCTCGGTGCTCTGCCTTCATTCTTACGCTCTTCGTACCGTGTCGCGCTTTCATTCTGCCGGAGTCGAGCCGTCGTCTACTTCTCGCACAGGGAGCCGCGGTGCCGGCAGAGAAACCCTCCGTGCTGCTGCTTCTGCCGAAACACGCCTGGGCTATGCCCTTTCCCTCGCAGCGCTAGGTAGCACCACATTCTGTTTGCGCGGTAGCCTGAATCTCAACGGAAAGATTCTCGGCTACGTCTGGCACAGAGAACAGCTTTAGGTCAACAAGCTCACCCAGAGCTTACCCTCGACGCGTGCAAACCTGTACTTGCACCACATTCCAGTGGCAGCCCTCTTTCCTTTCCAGCCTGCACGGCGCCGTCAGATCGCGGTGCTCTCTGCACCTGCCCTCTCGCTTCCGCGTGCCGGCGCGCACACTACAGCCTTGCAGGGAGCGAAGAGGCGGAGAGGCGTCTCGCACAGAAGGACGGGCCAGGACGCAAAGGTGGTCTTCCTTTCTCCTCCTCCTTGCCCGAATGGTGGTGCTGTGTTGAAAGTCTTGGCCAGCGAAAGGCTCATCCAGCAAGCGTTTCTCTCCTGACGCATTTCGCTGAGCGAGAGCTACACGGACACTTTCGACGCTGGGAAACAGCAAGAGAATGACTGTACGTCGAGCTGAGGAAAAGCCGTGCACAGCAGCCTGTGGCTGCGTGCAGTGTTCGCGCTGAAGAGCGGCAAAGCTCCAAGCCATCGCTGCGCTTCAGTTCTGTCCAGAGCCCAGAAGGCGAAGGACGAAGCAGCTGGGCACCGGCTTCATGCACTTCAGTGCAGCGACTCGCAAATGTCCAGCCGAGAGCTGCTTCACAAGCAGGTTCCGCTGAGAATGCTCTGGGCTGCTTCAGAAAGGAAGGCGCAGCCCTTGCACTCCAGCACACAAGCTGGCCAGAAACAGGTTCTTACACCTCCAGTGCTGCCGAGTCCATGCAGCTTGAGCACACCCAGAAGGACGCGCCCAGAAAGAAGGCGTTCTTCAAGTACCCCCCACTCCTCCAAGTAGCCTTGAAACCGGGCGCAACGCGCTGCGGCTCGAAAGCTCCTCTCTCAGAGAGATGTGCCGTCACATGATGCACTCTCGCAGCTCCGTTGCCCACTTGCAGCAGCTGCTGCTACCAAAGCAAAAGGCTCCAGAAGTAAAAGCCACTGCTGCGCTGCACTTTCCCCTTGCCTCCCGTAAAGCACCAGAAACCGCCCGCTGCACGCTGTATTTCCATTCTCTGCCGCATCTGCCACTGTTACCTCGGCGCGTTGAAGCCTAAACCTGGGCACAGTTCTTTCCAGGGAAAGCTGGAAGAGAAAGAGGTAGCAGCACCAGTAGCTGCGAGTGGAACTTTCTGTTTTCAAGTGCTAACGTGAATCCGCAAAGGAGCCGGTGGCCAGGCACGCTTCCTCTTGCAGCCTGCGCGATGGCGCACGGCAGCTCGGTGCTCTGCCTTCATTCTTACGCTCTTCGTACCGTGTCGCGCTTTCATTCTGCCGGAGTCGAGCCGTCGTCTACTTCTCGCACAGGGAGCCGCGGTGCCGGCAGAGAAACCCTCCGTGCTGCTGCTTCTGCCGAAACACGCCTGGGCTATGCCCTTTCCCTCGCAGCGCTAGGTAGCACCACATTCTGTTTGCGCGGTAGCCTGAATCTCAACGGAAAGATTCTCGGCTACGTCTGGCACAGAGAACAGCTTTAGGTCAACAAGCTCACCCAGAGCTTACCCTCGACGCGTGCAAACCTGTACTTGCACCACATTCCAGTGGCAGCCCTCTTTCCTTTCCAGCCTGCACGGCGCCGTCAGATCGCGGTGCTCTCTGCACCTGCCCTCTCGCTTCCGAGTGCCGGCGCGCACACTACAGCCTTGCAGGGAGCGAAGAGGCGGAGAGGCGTCTCGCACAGAAGGACGGGCCAGGACGCAAAGATGGTCTTCCTTTCTCCTCCTCCTTGCCCGAATGGTGGTGCTGTGTTTAAAGTCTTGGCCAGCGAAAGGCTCATCCAGCAAGTGTTTCTCTCCTGGCGCATTTCGCTGAGCGAGAGCTACACGGACACTTTCGACGCTGGGAAACAGCAAGAGAATGACGGTACGTCGAGCTGAGGAAAAGCCGTGCACAGCAGCCTGTGGCTGCGTGCAGTGTTCGCGCTGAAGAGCGGCAAAGCTCCAAGCCATCGCTGCGCTTCAGTTCTGTCCAGAGCCCAGAAGGCGAAGGACGAAGCAGCTGGGCACCGGCTTCATGCACTTCAGTGCAGCGACTCGCAAATGTCCAGCCTGTGGCTGCGTGCAGTGTTCACGCTGAAGAGCGGCAAAGCTCCAAGCCATCGCTGCGCTTCAGTTCTGTCCAGAGCCCAGAAAGCGAAGGACGAAGCAGCTGGGCACCGGCTTCATGCACTTCAGTGCAGCGACTCGCAAATGTCCAGCCTGTGGCTGCGTGCAGTGTTCACGCTGAAGAGCGGCAAAGCTCCAAGCCATCGCTGCGCTTCAGTTCTGTCCAGAGCCCAGAAAGCGAAGGACGAAGCAGCTGGGCACCGGCTTCATGCACTTCAGTGCAGCGACTCGCAAATGTCCAGCCGAGAGCTGCTTCACAAGCAGGTTCCGCTGAGAATGCTCTGGGCTGCTTCAGAAAGGAAGGCGCAGCCCTTGCACTCCAGCACACAAGCTGGCCAGAAACAGGTTCTTACACCTCCAGTGCTGCCGAGTCCATGCAGCTTGAGCACACCCAGAAGGACGCGCCCAGAAAGAAGGCGTTCTTCAAGTACCCCCCACTCCTCCAAGTAGCCTTGAAACCGGGCGCAACGCGCTGCGGCTCGAAAGCTCCTCTCTCAGAGAGATGTGCCGTCACATGATGCACTCTCGCAGCTCCGTTGCCCACTTGCAGCAGCTGCTGCTACCAAAGCAAAAGGCTCCAGAAGTAAAAGCCACTGCTGCGCTGCACTTTCCCCTTGCCTCCCGTAAAGCACCAGAAACCGCCCGCTGCACGCTGTATTTCCATTCTCTGCCGCATCTGCCACTGTTACCTCGGCGCGTTGAAGCCTAAACCTGGGCACAGTTCTTTCCAGGGAAAGCTGGAAGAGAAAGAGGTAGCAGCACCAGTAGCTGCGAGTGGAACTTTCTGTTTTCAAGTGCTAACGTGAATCCGCAAAGGAGCCGGTGGCCAGGCACGCTTCCTCTTGCAGCCTGCGCGATGGCGCACGGCAGCTCGGTGCTCTGCCTTCATTCTTACGCTCTTCGTACCGTGTCGCGCTTTCATTCTGCCGGAGTCGAGCCGTCGTCTACTTCTCGCACAGGGAGCCGCGGTGCCGGCAGAGAAACCCTCCGTGCTGCTGCTTCTGCCGAAACACGCCTGGGCTATGCCCTTTCCCTCGCAGCGCTAGGTAGCACCACATTCTGTTTGCGCGGTAGCCTGAATCTCAACGGAAAGATTCTCGGCTACGTCTGGCACAGAGAACAGCTTTAGGTCAACAAGCTCACCCAGAGCTTACCCTCGACGCGTGCAAACCTGTACTTGCACCACATTCCAGTGGCAGCCCTCTTTCCTTTCCAGCCTGCACGGCGCCGTCAGATCGCGGTGCTCTCTGCACCTGCCCTCTCGCTTCCGCGTGCCGGCGCGCACACTACAGCCTTGCAGGGAGCGAAGAGGCGGAGAGGCGTCTCGCACAGAAGGACGGGCCAGGACGCAAAGGTGGTCTTCCTTTCTCCTCCTCCTTGCCCGAATGGTGGTGCTGTGTTGAAAGTCTTGGCCAGCGAAAGGCTCATCCAGCAAGTGTTTCTCTCCTGACGCATTTCGCTGAGCGAGAGCTACACGGACACTTTCGACGCTGGGAAACAGCAAGACAATGACGGTACGTCGAGCTGAGGAAAAGCCGTGCACAGCAGCCTGTGGCTGCGTGCAGTGTTCGCGCTGAAGAGCGGCAAAGCTCCAAGCCATCGCTGCGCTTCAGTTCTGTCCAGAGCCCAGAAGGCGAAGGACGAAGCAGCTGGGCACCGGCTTCATGCACTTCAGTGCAGCGACTCGCAAATGTCCAGCCTGTGGCTGCGTGCAGTGTTCACGCTGAAGAGCGGCAAAGCTCCAAGCCATCGCTGCGCTTCAGTTCTGTCCAGAGCCCAGAAAGCGAAGGACGAAGCAGCTGGGCACCGGCTTCATGCACTTCAGTGCAGCGACTCGCAAATGTCCAGCCGAGAGCTGCTTCACAAGCAGGTTCCGCTGAGAATGCTCTGGGCTGCTTCAGAAAGGAAGGCGCAGCCCTTGCACTCCAGCACACAAGCTGGCCAGAAACAGGTTCTTACACCTCCAGTGCTGCCGAGTCCATGCAGCTTGAGCACACCCAGAAGGACGCGCCCAGAAAGAAGGCGTTCTTCAAGTACCCCCCACTCCTCCAAGTAGCCTTGAAACCGGGCGCAACGCGCTGCGGCTCGAAAGCTCCTCTCTCAGAGAGATGTGCCGTCACATGATGCACTCTCGCAGCTCCGTTGCCCACTTGCAGCAGCTGCTGCTACCAAAGCAAAAGGCTCCAGAAGTAAAAGCCACTGCTGCGCTGCACTTTCCCCTTGCCTCCCGTAAAGCACCAGAAACCGCCCGCTGCACGCTGTATTTCCATTCTCTGCCGCATCTGCCACTGTTACCTCGGCGCGTTGAAGCCTAAACCTGGGCACAGTTCTTTCCAGGGAAAGCTGGAAGAGAAAGAGGTAGCAGCACCAGTAGCTGCGAGTGGAACTTTCTGTTTTCAAGTGCTAACGTGAATCCGCAAAGGAGCCGGTGGCCAGGCACGCTTCCTCTTGCAGCCTGCGCGATGGCGCACGGCAGCTCGGTGCTCTGCCTTCATTCTTACGCTCTTCGTACCGTGTCGCGCTTTCATTCTGCCGGAGTCGAGCCGTCGTCTACTTCTCGCACAGGGAGCCGCGGTGCCGGCAGAGAAACCCTCCGTGCTGCTGCTTCTGCCGAAACACGCCTGGGCTATGCCCTTTCCCTCGCAGCGCTAGGTAGCACCACATTCTGTTTGCGCGGTAGCCTGAATCTCAACGGAAAGATTCTCGGCTACGTCTGGCACAGAGAACAGCTTTAGGTCAACAAGCTCACCCAGAGCTTACCCTCGACGCGTGCAAACCTGTACTTGCACCACATTCCAGTGGCAGCCCTCTTTCCTTTCCAGCCTGCACGGCGCCGTCAGATCGCGGTGCTCTCTGCACCTGCCCTCTCGCTTCCGCGTGCCGGCGCGCACACTACAGCCTTGCAGGGAGCGAAGAGGCGGAGAGGCGTCTCGCACAGAAGGACGGGCCAGGACGCAAAGGTGGTCTTCCTTTCTCCTCCTCCTTGCCCGAATGGTGGTGCTGTGTTGAAAGTCTTGGCCAGCGAAAGGCTCATCCAGCAAGCGTTTCTCTCCTGACGCATTTCGCTGAGCGAGAGCTACACGGACACTTTCGACGCTGGGAAACAGCAAGAGAATGACTGTACGTCGAGCTGAGGAAAAGCCGTGCACAGCAGCCTGTGGCTGCGTGCAGTGTTCGCGCTGAAGAGCGGCAAAGCTCCAAGCCATCGCTGCGCTTCAGTTCTGTCCAGAGCCCAGAAGGCGAAGGACGAAGCAGCTGGGCACCGGCTTCATGCACTTCAGTGCAGCGACTCGCAAATGTCCAGCCGAGAGCTGCTTCACAAGCAGGTTCCGCTGAGAATGCTCTGGGCTGCTTCAGAAAGGAAGGCGCAGCCCTTGCACTCCAGCACACAAGCTGGCCAGAAACAGGTTCTTACACCTCCAGTGCTGCCGAGTCCATGCAGCTTGAGCACACCCAGAAGGACGCGCCCAGAAAGAAGGCGTTCTTCAAGTACCCCCCACTCCTCCAAGTAGCCTTGAAACCGGGCGCAACGCGCTGCGGCTCGAAAGCTCCTCTCTCAGAGAGATGTGCCGTCACATGATGCACTCTCGCAGCTCCGTTGCCCACTTGCAGCAGCTGCTGCTACCAAAGCAAAAGGCTCCAGAAGTAAAAGCCACTGCTGCGCTGCACTTTCCCCTTGCCTCCCGTAAAGCACCAGAAACCGCCCGCTGCACGCTGTATTTCCATTCTCTGCCGCATCTGCCACTGTTACCTCGGCGCGTTGAAGCCTAAACCTGGGCACAGTTCTTTCCAGGGAAAGCTGGAAGAGAAAGAGGTAGCAGCACCAGTAGCTGCGAGTGGAACTTTCTGTTTTCAAGTGCTAACGTGAATCCGCAAAGGAGCCGGTGGCCAGGCACGCTTCCTCTTGCAGCCTGCGCGATGGCGCACGGCAGCTCGGTGCTCTGCCTTCATTCTTACGCTCTTCGTACCGTGTCGCGCTTTCATTCTGCCGGAGTCGAGCCGTCGTCTACTTCTCGCACAGGGAGCCGCGGTGCCGGCAGAGAAACCGTCCGTGCTGCTGCTTCTGCCGAAACACGCCTGGGCTATGCCCTTTCCCTCGCAGCGCTAGGTAGCACCACATTCTGTTTGCGCGGTAGCCTGAATCTCAACGGAAAGATTCTCGGCTACGTCTGGCACAGAGAACAGCTTTAGGTCAACAAGCTCACCCAGAGCTTACCCTCGACGCGTGCAAACCTGTACTTGCACCACATTCCAGTGGCAGCCCTCTTTCCTTTCCAGCCTGCACGGCGCCGTCAGATCGCGGTGCTCTCTGCACCTGCCCTCTCGCTTCCGAGTGCCGGCGCGCACACTACAGCCTTGCAGGGAGCGAAGAGGCGGAGAGGCGTCTCGCACAGAAGGACGGGCCAGGACGCAAAGATGGTCTTCCTTTCTCCTCCTCCTTGCCCGAATGGTGGTGCTGTGTTGAAAGTCTTGGCCAGCGAAAGGCTCATCCAGCAAGTGTTTCTCTCCTGGCGCATTTCGCTGAGCGAGAGCTACACGGACACTTTCGACGCTGGGAAACAGCAAGAGAATGACGGTACGTCGAGCTGAGGAAAAGCCGTGCACAGCAGCCTGTGGCTGCGTGCAGTGTTCGCGCTGAAGAGCGGCAAAGCTCCAAGCCATCGCTGCGCTTCAGTTCTGTCCAGAGCCCAGAAGGCGAAGGACGAAGCAGCTGGGCACCGGCTTCATGCACTTCAGTGCAGCGACTCGCAAATGTCCAGCCGAGAGCTGCTTCACAAGCAGGTTCCGCTGAGAATGCTCTGGGCTGCTTCAGAAAGGAAGGCGCAGCCCTTGCACTCCAGCACACAAGCTGGCCAGAAACAGGTTCTTACACCTCCAGTGCTGCCGAGTCCATGCAGCTTGAGCACACCCAGTAGGGCGCGCCCAGAAAGAAGGCGTTCTTCAAGTACCCCCCACTCCTCCAAGTAGCCTTGAAACCGGGCGCAACGCGCTGCGGCTCGAAAGCTCCTCTCTCAGAGAGATGTGCCGTCACATGATGCACTCTCGCAGCTCCGTTGCCCACTTGCAGCAGCTGCTGCTACCAAAGCAAAAGGCTCCAGAAGTAAAAGCCACTGCTGCGCTGCACTTTCCCCTTGCCTCCCGTAAAGCACCAGAAACCGCCCGCTGCACGCTGTATTTCCATTCTCTGCCGCATCTGCCACTGTTACCTCGGCGCGTTGAAGCCTAAACCTGGGCACAGTTCTTTCCAGGGAAAGCTGGAAGAGAAAGAGGTAGCAGCACCAGTAGCTGCGAGTGGAACTTTCTGTTTTCAAGTGCTAACGTGAATCCGCAAAGGAGCCGGTGGCCAGGCACGCTTCCTCTTGCAGCCTGCGCGATGGCGCACGGCAGCTCGGTGCTCTGCCTTCATTCTTACGCTCTTCGTACCGTGTCGCGCTTTCATTCTGCCGGAGTCGAGCCGTCGTCTACTTCTCGCACAGGGAGCCGCGGTGCCGGCAGAGAAACCGTCCGTGCTGCTGCTTCTGCCGAAACACGCCTGGGCTATGCCCTTTCCCTCGCAGCGCTAGGTAGCACCACATTCTGTTTGCGCGGTAGCCTGAATCTCAACGGAAAGATTCTCGGCTACGTCTGGCACAGAGAACAGCTTTAGGTCAACAAGCTCACCCAGAGCTTACCCTCGACGCGTGCAAACCTGTACTTGCACCACATTCCAGTGGCAGCCCTCTTTCCTTTCCAGCCTGCACGGCGCCGTCAGATCGCGGTGCTCTCTGCACCTGCCCTCTCGCTTCCGAGTGCCGGCGCGCACACTACAGCCTTGCAGGGAGCGAAGAGGCGGAGAGGCGTCTCGCACAGAAGGACGGGCCAGGACGCAAAGATGGTCTTCCTTTCTCCTCCTCCTTGCCCGAATGGTGGTGCTGTGTTGAAAGTCTTGGCCAGCGAAAGGCTCATCCAGCAAGCGTTTCTCTCCTGACGCATTTCGCTGAGCGAGAGCTACACGGACACTTTCGACGCTGGGAAACAGCAAGAGAATGACGGTACGTCGAGCTGAGGAAAAGCCGTGCACAGCAGCCTGTGGCTGCGTGCAGTGTTCGCGCTGAAGAGCGGCAAAGCTCCAAGCCATCGCTGCGCTTCAGTTCTGTCCAGAGCCCAGAAGGCGAAGGACGAAGCAGCTGGGCACCGGCTTCATGCACTTCAGTGCAGCGACTCGCAAATGTCCAGCCTGTGGCTGCGTGCAGTGTTCACGCTGAAGAGCGGCAAAGCTCCAAGCCATCGCTGCGCTTCAGTTCTGTCCAGAGCCCAGAAGGCGAAGGACGAAGCAGCTGGGCACCGGCTTCATGCACTTCAGTGGAGAGACTCGCAAATGTCCAGCCGAGAGCTGCTTCACATGCAGGTTCCGCTGAGAATGCTCTGGGCTGCTTCAGAAAGGAAGGCGCAGCCCTTGCACTCCAGCACACAAGCTGGCCAGAAACAGGTTCTTACACCTCCAGTGCTGCCGAGTCCATGCAGCTTGAGCACACCCAGAAGGACGCGCCCAGAAAGAAGGCGTTCTTCAAGTACCCCCCACTCCTCCAAGTAGCCTTGAAACCGGGCGCAACGCGCTGCGGCTCGAAAGCTCCTCTCTCAGAGAGATGTGCCGTCACATGATGCACTCTCGCAGCTCCGTTGCCCACTTGCAGCAGCTGCTGCTACCAAAGCAAAAGGCTCCAGAAGTAAAAGCCACTGCTGCGCTGCACTTTCCCCTTGCCTCCCGTAAAGCACCAGAAACCGCCCGCTGCACGCTGTATTTCCATTCTCTGCCGCATCTGCCACTGTTACCTCGGCGCGTTGAAGCCTAAACCTGGGCACAGTTCTTTCCAGGGAAAGCTGGAAGAGAAAGAGGTAGCAGCACCAGTAGCTGCGAGTGGAACTTTCTGTTTTCAAGTGCTAACGTGAATCCGCAAAGGAGCCGGTGGCCAGGCACGCTTCCTCTTGCAGCCTGCGCGATGGCGCACGGCAGCTCGGTGCTCTGCCTTCATTCTTACGCTCTTCGTACCGTGTCGCGCTTTCATTCTGCCGGAGTCGAGCCGTCGTCTACTTCTCGCACAGGGAGCCGCGGTGCCGGCAGAGAAACCCTCCGTGCTGCTGCTTCTGCCGAAACACGCCTGGGCTATGCCCTTTCCCTCGCAGCGCTAGGTAGCACCACATTCTGTTTGCGCGGTAGCCTGAATCTCAACGGAAAGATTCTCGGCTACGTCTGGCACAGAGAACAGCTTTAGGTCAACAAGCTCACCCAGAGCTTACCCTCGACGCGTGCAAACCTGTACTTGCACCACATTCCAGTGGCAGCCCTCTTTCCTTTCCAGCCTGCACGGCGCCGTCAGATCGCGGTGCTCTCTGCACCTGCCCTCTCGCTTCCGCGTGCCGGCGCGCACACTACAGCCTTGCAGGGAGCGAAGAGGCGGAGAGGCGTCTCGCACAGAAGGACGGGCCAGGACGCAAAGGTGGTCTTCCTTTCTCCTCCTCCTTGCCCGAATGGTGGTGCTGTGTTGAAAGTCTTGGCCAGCGAAAGGCTCATCCAGCAAGTGTTTCTCTCCTGACGCATTTCGCTGAGCGAGAGCTACACGGACACTTTCGACGCTGGGAAACAGCAAGACAATGACGGTACGTCGAGCTGAGGAAAAGCCGTGCACAGCAGCCTGTGGCTGCGTGCAGTGTTCGCGCTGAAGAGCGGCAAAGCTCCAAGCCATCGCTGCGCTTCAGTTCTGTCCAGAGCCCAGAAGGCGAAGGACGAAGCAGCTGGGCACCGGCTTCATGCACTTCAGTGCAGCGACTCGCAAATGTCCAGCCTGTGGCTGCGTGCAGTGTTCACGCTGAAGAGCGGCAAAGCTCCAAGCCATCGCTGCGCTTCAGTTCTGTCCAGAGCCCAGAAAGCGAAGGACGAAGCAGCTGGGCACCGGCTTCATGCACTTCAGTGCAGCGACTCGCAAATGTCCAGCCGAGAGCTGCTTCACAAGCAGGTTCCGCTGAGAATGCTCTGGGCTGCTTCAGAAAGGAAGGCGCAGCCCTTGCACTCCAGCACACAAGCTGGCCAGAAACAGGTTCTTACACCTCCAGTGCTGCCGAGTCCATGCAGCTTGAGCACACCCAGAAGGACGCGCCCAGAAAGAAGGCGTTCTTCAAGTACCCCCCACTCCTCCAAGTAGCCTTGAAACCGGGCGCAACGCGCTGCGGCTCGAAAGCTCCTCTCTCAGAGAGATGTGCCGTCACATGATGCACTCTCGCAGCTCCGTTGCCCACTTGCAGCAGCTGCTGCTACCAAAGCAAAAGGCTCCAGAAGTAAAAGCCACTGCTGCGCTGCACTTTCCCCTTGCCTCCCGTAAAGCACCAGAAACCGCCCGCTGCACGCTGTATTTCCATTCTCTGCCGCATCTGCCACTGTTACCTCGGCGCGTTGAAGCCTAAACCTGGGCACAGTTCTTTCCAGGGAAAGCTGGAAGAGAAAGAGGTAGCAGCACCAGTAGCTGCGAGTGGAACTTTCTGTTTTCAAGTGCTAACGTGAATCCGCAAAGGAGCCGGTGGCCAGGCACGCTTCCTCTTGCAGCCTGCGCGATGGCGCACGGCAGCTCGGTGCTCTGCCTTCATTCTTACGCTCTTCGTACCGTGTCGCGCTTTCATTCTGCCGGAGTCGAGCCGTCGTCTACTTCTCGCACAGGGAGCCGCGGTGCCGGCAGAGAAACCCTCCGTGCTGCTGCTTCTGCCGAAACACGCCTGGGCTATGCCCTTTCCCTCGCAGCGCTAGGTAGCACCACATTCTGTTTGCGCGGTAGCCTGAATCTCAACGGAAAGATTCTCGGCTACGTCTGGCACAGAGAACAGCTTTAGGTCAACAAGCTCACCCAGAGCTTACCCTCGACGCGTGCAAACCTGTACTTGCACCACATTCCAGTGGCAGCCCTCTTTCCTTTCCAGCCTGCACGGCGCCGTCAGATCGCGGTGCTCTCTGCACCTGCCCTCTCGCTTCCGCGTGCCGGCGCGCACACTACAGCCTTGCAGGGAGCGAAGAGGCGGAGAGGCGTCTCGCACAGAAGGACGGGCCAGGACGCAAAGGTGGTCTTCCTTTCTCCTCCTCCTTGCCCGAATGGTGGTGCTGTGTTGAAAGTCTTGGCCAGCGAAAGGCTCATCCAGCAAGCGTTTCTCTCCTGACGCATTTCGCTGAGCGAGAGCTACACGGACACTTTCGACGCTGGGAAACAGCAAGAGAATGACTGTACGTCGAGCTGAGGAAAAGCCGTGCACAGCAGCCTGTGGCTGCGTGCAGTGTTCGCGCTGAAGAGCGGCAAAGCTCCAAGCCATCGCTGCGCTTCAGTTCTGTCCAGAGCCCAGAAGGCGAAGGACGAAGCAGCTGGGCACCGGCTTCATGCACTTCAGTGCAGCGACTCGCAAATGTCCAGCCGAGAGCTGCTTCACAAGCAGGTTCCGCTGAGAATGCTCTGGGCTGCTTCAGAAAGGAAGGCGCAGCCCTTGCACTCCAGCACACAAGCTGGCCAGAAACAGGTTCTTACACCTCCAGTGCTGCCGAGTCCATGCAGCTTGAGCACACCCAGAAGGACGCGCCCAGAAAGAAGGCGTTCTTCAAGTACCCCCCACTCCTCCAAGTAGCCTTGAAACCGGGCGCAACGCGCTGCGGCTCGAAAGCTCCTCTCTCAGAGAGATGTGCCGTCACATGATGCACTCTCGCAGCTCCGTTGCCCACTTGCAGCAGCTGCTGCTACCAAAGCAAAAGGCTCCAGAAGTAAAAGCCACTGCTGCGCTGCACTTTCCCCTTGCCTCCCGTAAAGCACCAGAAACCGCCCGCTGCACGCTGTATTTCCATTCTCTGCCGCATCTGCCACTGTTACCTCGGCGCGTTGAAGCCTAAACCTGGGCACAGTTCTTTCCAGGGAAAGCTGGAAGAGAAAGAGGTAGCAGCACCAGTAGCTGCGAGTGGAACTTTCTGTTTTCAAGTGCTAACGTGAATCCGCAAAGGAGCCGGTGGCCAGGCACGCTTCCTCTTGCAGCCTGCGCGATGGCGCACGGCAGCTCGGTGCTCTGCCTTCATTCTTACGCTCTTCGTACCGTGTCGCGCTTTCATTCTGCCGGAGTCGAGCCGTCGTCTACTTCTCGCACAGGGAGCCGCGGTGCCGGCAGAGAAACCCTCCGTGCTGCTGCTTCTGCCGAAACACGCCTGGGCTATGCCCTTTCCCTCGCAGCGCTAGGTAGCACCACATTCTGTTTGCGCGGTAGCCTGAATCTCAACGGAAAGATTCTCGGCTACGTCTGGCACAGAGAACAGCTTTAGGTCAACAAGCTCACCCAGAGCTTACCCTCGACGCGTGCAAACCTGTACTTGCACCACATTCCAGTGGCAGCCCTCTTTCCTTTCCAGCCTGCACGGCGCCGTCAGATCGCGGTGCTCTCTGCACCTGCCCTCTCGCTTCCGAGTGCCGGCGCGCACACTACAGCCTTGCAGGGAGCGAAGAGGCGGAGAGGCGTCTCGCACAGAAGGACGGGCCAGGACGCAAAGATGGTCTTCCTTTCTCCTCCTCCTTGCCCGAATGGTGGTGCTGTGTTTAAAGTCTTGGCCAGCGAAAGGCTCATCCAGCAAGTGTTTCTCTCCTGGCGCATTTCGCTGAGCGAGAGCTACACGGACACTTTCGACGCTGGGAAACAGCAAGACAATGACGGTACGTCGAGCTGAGGAAAAGCCGTGCACAGCAGCCTGTGGCTGCGTGCAGTGTTCGCGCTGAAGAGCGGCAAAGCTCCAAGCCATCGCTGCGCTTCAGTTCTGTCCAGAGCC
The DNA here is from genome assembly GCF_041296385.1 of Aphelocoma coerulescens. NCBI lineage: Eukaryota > Metazoa > Chordata > Aves > Passeriformes > Corvidae > Aphelocoma > Aphelocoma coerulescens. Next base: position 73,127,179 of record NC_091014.1, on the reverse strand, counting down.
CAGAAGGCGAAGGACGAAGCAGCTGGGCACCGGCTTCATGCACTTCAGTGCAGCGACTCGCAAATGTCCAGCCTGTGGCTGCGTGCAGTGTTCACGCTGAAGAGCGGCAAAGCTCCAAGCCATCGCTGCGCTTCAGTTCTGTCCAGAGCCCAGAAAGCGAAGGACGAAGCAGCTGGGCACCGGCTTCATGCACTTCAGTGCAGCGACTCGCAAATGTCCAGCCTGTGGCTGCGTGCAGTGTTCACGCTGAAGAGCGGCAAAGCTCCAAGCCATCGCTGCGCTTCAGTTCTGTCCAGAGCCCAGAAAGCGAAGGACGAAGCAGCTGGGCACCGGCTTCATGCACTTCAGTGCAGCGACTCGCAAATGTCCAGCCGAGAGCTGCTTCACAAGCAGGTTCCGCTGAGAATGCTCTGGGCTGCTTCAGAAAGGAAGGCGCAGCCCTTGCACTCCAGCACACAAGCTGGCCAGAAACAGGTTCTTACACCTCCAGTGCTGCCGAGTCCATGCAGCTTGAGCACACCCAGAAGGACGCGCCCAGAAAGAAGGCGTTCTTCAAGTACCCCCCACTCCTCCAAGTAGCCTTGAAACCGGGCGCAACGCGCTGCGGCTCGAAAGCTCCTCTCTCAGAGAGATGTGCCGTCACATGATGCACTCTCGCAGCTCCGTTGCCCACTTGCAGCAGCTGCTGCTACCAAAGCAAAAGGCTCCAGAAGTAAAAGCCACTGCTGCGCTGCACTTTCCCCTTGCCTCCCGTAAAGCACCAGAAACCGCCCGCTGCACGCTGTATTTCCATTCTCTGCCGCATCTGCCACTGTTACCTCGGCGCGTTGAAGCCTAAACCTGGGCACAGTTCTTTCCAGGGAAAGCTGGAAGAGAAAGAGGTAGCAGCACCAGTAGCTGCGAGTGGAACTTTCTGTTTTCAAGTGCTAACGTGAATCCGCAAAGGAGCCGGTGGCCAGGCACGCTTCCTCTTGCAGCCTGCGCGATGGCGCACGGCAGCTCGGTGCTCTGCCTTCATTCTTACGCTCTTCGTACCGTGTCGCGCTTTCATTCTGCCGGAGTCGAGCCGTCGTCTACTTCTCGCACAGGGAGCCGCGGTGCCGGCAGAGAAACCCTCCGTGCTGCTGCTTCTGCCGAAACACGCCTGGGCTATGCCCTTTCCCTCGCAGCGCTAGGTAGCACCACATTCTGTTTGCGCGGTAGCCTGAATCTCAACGGAAAGATTCTCGGCTACGTCTGGCACAGAGAACAGCTTTAGGTCAACAAGCTCACCCAGAGCTTACCCTCGACGCGTGCAAACCTGTACTTGCACCACATTCCAGTGGCAGCCCTCTTTCCTTTCCAGCCTGCACGGCGCCGTCAGATCGCGGTGCTCTCTGCACCTGCCCTCTCGCTTCCGCGTGCCGGCGCGCACACTACAGCCTTGCAGGGAGCGAAGAGGCGGAGAGGCGTCTCGCACAGAAGGACGGGCCAGGACGCAAAGGTGGTCTTCCTTTCTCCTCCTCCTTGCCCGAATGGTGGTGCTGTGTTGAAAGTCTTGGCCAGCGAAAGGCTCATCCAGCAAGCGTTTCTCTCCTGACGCATTTCGCTGAGCGAGAGCTACACGGACACTTTCGACGCTGGGAAACAGCAAGAGAATGACTGTACGTCGAGCTGAGGAAAAGCCGTGCACAGCAGCCTGTGGCTGCGTGCAGTGTTCGCGCTGAAGAGCGGCAAAGCTCCAAGCCATCGCTGCGCTTCAGTTCTGTCCAGAGCCCAGAAGGCGAAGGACGAAGCAGCTGGGCACCGGCTTCATGCACTTCAGTGCAGCGACTCGCAAATGTCCAGCCGAGAGCTGCTTCACAAGCAGGTTCCGCTGAGAATGCTCTGGGCTGCTTCAGAAAGGAAGGCGCAGCCCTTGCACTCCAGCACACAAGCTGGCCAGAAACAGGTTCTTACACCTCCAGTGCTGCCGAGTCCATGCAGCTTGAGCACACCCAGAAGGACGCGCCCAGAAAGAAGGCGTTCTTCAAGTACCCCCCACTCCTCCAAGTAGCCTTGAAACCGGGCGCAACGCGCTGCGGCTCGAAAGCTCCTCTCTCAGAGAGATGTGCCGTCACATGATGCACTCTCGCAGCTCCGTTGCCCACTTGCAGCAGCTGCTGCTACCAAAGCAAAAGGCTCCAGAAGTAAAAGCCACTGCTGCGCTGCACTTTCCCCTTGCCTCCCGTAAAGCACCAGAAACCGCCCGCTGCACGCTGTATTTCCATTCTCTGCCGCATCTGCCACTGTTACCTCGGCGCGTTGAAGCCTAAACCTGGGCACAGTTCTTTCCAGGGAAAGCTGGAAGAGAAAGAGGTAGCAGCACCAGTAGCTGCGAGTGGAACTTTCTGTTTTCAAGTGCTAACGTGAATCCGCAAAGGAGCCGGTGGCCAGGCACGCTTCCTCTTGCAGCCTGCGCGATGGCGCACGGCAGCTCGGTGCTCTGCCTTCATTCTTACGCTCTTCGTACCGTGTCGCGCTTTCATTCTGCCGGAGTCGAGCCGTCGTCTACTTCTCGCACAGGGAGCCGCGGTGCCGGCAGAGAAACCCTCCGTGCTGCTGCTTCTGCCGAAACACGCCTGGGCTATGCCCTTTCCCTCGCAGCGCTAGGTAGCACCACATTCTGTTTGCGCGGTAGCCTGAATCTCAACGGAAAGATTCTCGGCTACGTCTGGCACAGAGAACAGCTTTAGGTCAACAAGCTCACCCAGAGCTTACCCTCGACGCGTGCAAACCTGTACTTGCACCACATTCCAGTGGCAGCCCTCTTTCCTTTCCAGCCTGCACGGCGCCGTCAGATCGCGGTGCTCTCTGCACCTGCCCTCTCGCTTCCGAGTGCCGGCGCGCACACTACAGCCTTGCAGGGAGCGAAGAGGCGGAGAGGCGTCTCGCACAGAAGGACGGGCCAGGACGCAAAGATGGTCTTCCTTTCTCCTCCTCCTTGCCCGAATGGTGGTGCTGTGTTGAAAGTCTTGGCCAGCGAAAGGCTCATCCAGCAAGTGTTTCTCTCCTGGCGCATTTCGCTGAGCGAGAGCTACACGGACACTTTCGACGCTGGGAAACAGCAAGAGAATGACGGTACGTCGAGCTGAGGAAAAGCCGTGCACAGCAGCCTGTGGCTGCGTGCAGTGTTCGCGCTGAAGAGCGGCAAAGCTCCAAGCCATCGCTGCGCTTCAGTTCTGTCCAGAGCCCAGAAGGCGAAGGACGAAGCAGCTGGGCACCGGCTTCATGCACTTCAGTGCAGCGACTCGCAAATGTCCAGCCTGTGGCTGCGTGCAGTGTTCACGCTGAAGAGCGGCAAAGCTCCAAGCCATCGCTGCGCTTCAGTTCTGTCCAGAGCCCAGAAAGCGAAGGACGAAGCAGCTGGGCACCGGCTTCATGCACTTCAGTGCAGCGACTCGCAAATGTCCAGCCGAGAGCTGCTTCACAAGCAGGTTCCGCTGAGAATGCTCTGGGCTGCTTCAGAAAGGAAGGCGCAGCCCTTGCACTCCAGCACACAAGCTGGCCAGAAACAGGTTCTTACACCTCCAGTGCTGCCGAGTCCATGCAGCTTGAGCACACCCAGAAGGACGCGCCCAGAAAGAAGGCGTTCTTCAAGTACCCCCCACTCCTCCAAGTAGCCTTGAAACCGGGCGCAACGCGCTGCGGCTCGAAAGCTCCTCTCTCAGAGAGATGTGCCGTCACATGATGCACTCTCGCAGCTCCGTTGCCCACTTGCAGCAGCTGCTGCTACCAAAGCAAAAGGCTCCAGAAGTAAAAGCCACTGCTGCGCTGCACTTTCCCCTTGCCTCCCGTAAAGCACCAGAAACCGCCCGCTGCACGCTGTATTTCCATTCTCTGCCGCATCTGCCACTGTTACCTCGGCGCGTTGAAGCCTAAACCTGGGCACAGTTCTTTCCAGGGAAAGCTGGAAGAGAAAGAGGTAGCAGCACCAGTAGCTGCGAGTGGAACTTTCTGTTTTCAAGTGCTAACGTGAATCCGCAAAGGAGCCGGTGGCCAGGCACGCTTCCTCTTGCAGCCTGCGCGATGGCGCACGGCAGCTCGGTGCTCTGCCTTCATTCTTACGCTCTTCGTACCGTGTCGCGCTTTCATTCTGCCGGAGTCGAGCCGTCGTCTACTTCTCGCACAGGGAGCCGCGGTGCCGGCAGAGAAACCCTCCGTGCTGCTGCTTCTGCCGAAACACGCCTGGGCTATGCCCTTTCCCTCGCAGCGCTAGGTAGCACCACATTCTGTTTGCGCGGTAGCCTGAATCTCAACGGAAAGATTCTCGGCTACGTCTGGCACAGAGAACAGCTTTAGGTCAACAAGCTCACCCAGAGCTTACCCTCGACGCGTGCAAACCTGTACTTGCACCACATTCCAGTGGCAGCCCTCTTTCCTTTCCAGCCTGCACGGCGCCGTCAGATCGCGGTGCTCTCTGCACCTGCCCTCTCGCTTCCGCGTGCCGGCGCGCACACTACAGCCTTGCAGGGAGCGAAGAGGCGGAGAGGCGTCTCGCACAGAAGGACGGGCCAGGACGCAAAGGTGGTCTTCCTTTCTCCTCCTCCTTGCCCGAATGGTGGTGCTGTGTTGAAAGTCTTGGCCAGCGAAAGGCTCATCCAGCAAGTGTTTCTCTCCTGACGCATTTCGCTGAGCGAGAGCTACACGGACACTTTCGACGCTGGGAAACAGCAAGACAATGACGGTACGTCGAGCTGAGGAAAAGCCGTGCACAGCAGCCTGTGGCTGCGTGCAGTGTTCGCGCTGAAGAGCGGCAAAGCTCCAAGCCATCGCTGCGCTTCAGTTCTGTCCAGAGCCCAGAAGGCGAAGGACGAAGCAGCTGGGCACCGGCTTCATGCACTTCAGTGCAGCGACTCGCAAATGTCCAGCCTGTGGCTGCGTGCAGTGTTCACGCTGAAGAGCGGCAAAGCTCCAAGCCATCGCTGCGCTTCAGTTCTGTCCAGAGCCCAGAAAGCGAAGGACGAAGCAGCTGGGCACCGGCTTCATGCACTTCAGTGCAGCGACTCGCAAATGTCCAGCCGAGAGCTGCTTCACAAGCAGGTTCCGCTGAGAATGCTCTGGGCTGCTTCAGAAAGGAAGGCGCAGCCCTTGCACTCCAGCACACAAGCTGGCCAGAAACAGGTTCTTACACCTCCAGTGCTGCCGAGTCCATGCAGCTTGAGCACACCCAGAAGGACGCGCCCAGAAAGAAGGCGTTCTTCAAGTACCCCCCACTCCTCCAAGTAGCCTTGAAACCGGGCGCAACGCGCTGCGGCTCGAAAGCTCCTCTCTCAGAGAGATGTGCCGTCACATGATGCACTCTCGCAGCTCCGTTGCCCACTTGCAGCAGCTGCTGCTACCAAAGCAAAAGGCTCCAGAAGTAAAAGCCACTGCTGCGCTGCACTTTCCCCTTGCCTCCCGTAAAGCACCAGAAACCGCCCGCTGCACGCTGTATTTCCATTCTCTGCCGCATCTGCCACTGTTACCTCGGCGCGTTGAAGCCTAAACCTGGGCACAGTTCTTTCCAGGGAAAGCTGGAAGAGAAAGAGGTAGCAGCACCAGTAGCTGCGAGTGGAACTTTCTGTTTTCAAGTGCTAACGTGAATCCGCAAAGGAGCCGGTGGCCAGGCACGCTTCCTCTTGCAGCCTGCGCGATGGCGCACGGCAGCTCGGTGCTCTGCCTTCATTCTTACGCTCTTCGTACCGTGTCGCGCTTTCATTCTGCCGGAGTCGAGCCGTCGTCTACTTCTCGCACAGGGAGCCGCGGTGCCGGCAGAGAAACCCTCCGTGCTGCTGCTTCTGCCGAAACACGCCTGGGCTATGCCCTTTCCCTCGCAGCGCTAGGTAGCACCACATTCTGTTTGCGCGGTAGCCTGAATCTCAACGGAAAGATTCTCGGCTACGTCTGGCACAGAGAACAGCTTTAGGTCAACAAGCTCACCCAGAGCTTACCCTCGACGCGTGCAAACCTGTACTTGCACCACATTCCAGTGGCAGCCCTCTTTCCTTTCCAGCCTGCACGGCGCCGTCAGATCGCGGTGCTCTCTGCACCTGCCCTCTCGCTTCCGAGTGCCGGCGCGCACACTACAGCCTTGCAGGGAGCGAAGAGGCGGAGAGGCGTCTCGCACAGAAGGACGGGCCAGGACGCAAAGATGGTCTTCCTTTCTCCTCCTCCTTGCCCGAATGGTGGTGCTGTGTTGAAAGTCTTGGCCAGCGAAAGGCTCATCCAGCAAGCGTTTCTCTCCTGACGCATTTCGCTGAGCGAGAGCTACACGGACACTTTCGACGCTGGGAAACAGCAAGACAATGACGGTACGTCGAGCTGAGGAAAAGCCGTGCACAGCAGCCTGTGGCTGCGTGCAGTGTTCGCGCTGAAGAGCGGCAAAGCTCCAAGCCATCGCTGCGCTTCAGTTCTGTCCAGAGCCCAGAAGGCGAAGGACGAAGCAGCTGGGCACCGGCTTCATGCACTTCAGTGCAGCGACTCGCAAATGTCCAGCCTGTGGCTGCGTGCAGTGTTCACGCTGAAGAGCGGCAAAGCTCCAAGCCATCGCTGCGCTTCAGTTCTGTCCAGAGCCCAGAAGGCGAAGGACGAAGCAGCTGGGCACCGGCTTCATGCACTTCAGTGCAGCGACTCGCAAATGTCCAGCCGAGAGCTGCTTCACAAGCAGGTTCCGCTGAGAATGCTCTGGGCTGCTTCAGAAAGGAAGGCGCAGCCCTTGCACTCCAGCACACAAGCTGGCCAGAAACAGGTTCTTACACCTCCAGTGCTGCCGAGTCCATGCAGCTTGAGCACACCCAGAAGGACGCGCCCAGAAAGAAGGCGTTCTTCAAGTACCCCCCACTCCTCCAAGTAGCCTTGAAACCGGGCGCAACGCGCTGCGGCTCGAAAGCTCCTCTCTCAGAGAGATGTGCCGTCACATGATGCACTCTCGCAGCTCCGTTGCCCACTTGCAGCAGCTGCTGCTACCAAAGCAAAAGGCTCCAGAAGTAAAAGCCACTGCTGCGCTGCACTTTCCCCTTGCCTCCCGTAAAGCACCAGAAACGGCCCGCTGCACGCTGTATTTCCATTCTCTGCCGCATCTGCCACTGTTACCTCGGCGCGTTGAAGCCTAAACCTGGGCACAGTTCTTTCCAGGGAAAGCTGGAAGAGAAAGAGGTAGCAGCACCAGTAGCTGCGAGTGGAACTTTCTGTTTTCAAGTGCTAACGTGAATCCGCAAAGGAGCCGGTGGCCAGGCACGCTTCCTCTTGCAGCCTGCGCGATGGCGCACGGCAGCTCGGTGCTCTGCCTTCATTCTTACGCTCTTCGTACCGTGTCGCGCTTTCATTCTGCCGGAGTCGAGCCGTCGTCTACTTCTCGCACAGGGAGCCGCGGTGCCGGCAGAGAAACCCTCCGTGCTGCTGCTTCTGCCGAAACACGCCTGGGCTATGCCCTTTCCCTCGCAGCGCTAGGTAGCACCACATTCTGTTTGCGCGGTAGCCTGAATCTCAACGGAAAGATTCTCGGCTACGTCTGGCACAGAGAACAGCTTTAGGTCAACAAGCTCACCCAGAGCTTACCCTCGACGCGTGCAAACCTGTACTTGCACCACATTCCAGTGGCAGCCCTCTTTCCTTTCCAGCCTGCACGGCGCCGTCAGATCGCGGTGCTCTCTGCACCTGCCCCCTCGCTTCCGCGTGCCGGCGCGCACACTACAGCCTTGCAGGGAGCGAAGAGGCGGAGAGGCGTCTCGCACAGAAGGACGGGCCAGGACGCAAAGGTGGTCTTCCTTTCTCCTCCTCCTTGCCCGAATGGTGGTGCTGTGTTGAAAGTCTTGGCCAGCGAAAGGCTCATCCAGCAAGTGTTTCTCTCCTGACGCATTTCGCTGAGCGAGAGCTACACGGACACTTTCGACGCTGGGAAACAGCAAGACAATGACGGTACGTCGAGCTGAGGAAAAGCCGTGCACAGCAGCCTGTGGCTGCGTGCAGTGTTCGCGCTGAAGAGCGGCAAAGCTCCAAGCCATCGCTGCGCTTCAGTTCTGTCCAGAGCCCAGAAGGCGAAGGACGAAGCAGCTGGGCACCGGCTTCATGCACTTCAGTGCAGCGACTCGCAAATGTCCAGCCTGTGGCTGCGTGCAGTGTTCACGCTGAAGAGCGGCAAAGCTCCAAGCCATCGCTGCGCTTCAGTTCTGTCCAGAGCCCAGAAAGCGAAGGACGAAGCAGCTGGGCACCGGCTTCATGCACTTCAGTGCAGCGACTCGCAAATGTCCAGCCGAGAGCTGCTTCACAAGCAGGTTCCGCTGAGAATGCTCTGGGCTGCTTCAGAAAGGAAGGCGCAGCCCTTGCACTCCAGCACACAAGCTGGCCAGAAACAGGTTCTTACACCTCCAGTGCTGCCGAGTCCATGCAGCTTGAGCACACCCAGAAGGACGCGCCCAGAAAGAAGGCGTTCTTCAAGTACCCCCCACTCCTCCAAGTAGCCTTGAAACCGGGCGCAACGCGCTGCGGCTCGAAAGCTCCTCTCTCAGAGAGATGTGCCGTCACATGATGCACTCTCGCAGCTCCGTTGCCCACTTGCAGCAGCTGCTGCTACCAAAGCAAAAGGCTCCAGAAGTAAAAGCCACTGCTGCGCTGCACTTTCCCCTTGCCTCCCGTAAAGCACCAGAAACCGCCCGCTGCACGCTGTATTTCCATTCTCTGCCGCATCTGCCACTGTTACCTCGGCGCGTTGAAGCCTAAACCTGGGCACAGTTCTTTCCAGGGAAAGCTGGAAGAGAAAGAGGTAGCAGCACCAGTAGCTGCGAGTGGAACTTTCTGTTTTCAAGTGCTAACGTGAATCCGCAAAGGAGCCGGTGGCCAGGCACGCTTCCTCTTGCAGCCTGCGCGATGGCGCACGGCAGCTCGGTGCTCTGCCTTCATTCTTACGCTCTTCGTACCGTGTCGCGCTTTCATTCTGCCGGAGTCGAGCCGTCGTCTACTTCTCGCACAGGGAGCCGCGGTGCCGGCAGAGAAACCCTCCGTGCTGCTGCTTCTGCCGAAACACGCCTGGGCTATGCCCTTTCCCTCGCAGCGCTAGGTAGCACCACATTCTGTTTGCGCGGTAGCCTGAATCTCAACGGAAAGATTCTCGGCTACGTCTGGCACAGAGAACAGCTTTAGGTCAACAAGCTCACCCAGAGCTTACCCTCGACGCGTGCAAACCTGTACTTGCACCACATTCCAGTGGCAGCCCTCTTTCCTTTCCAGCCTGCACGGCGCCGTCAGATCGCGGTGCTCTCTGCACCTGCCCTCTCGCTTCCGCGTGCCGGCGCGCACACTACAGCCTTGCAGGGAGCGAAGAGGCGGAGAGGCGTCTCGCACAGAAGGACGGGCCAGGACGCAAAGGTGGTCTTCCTTTCTCCTCCTCCTTGCCCGAATGGTGGTGCTGTGTTGAAAGTCTTGGCCAGCGAAAGGCTCATCCAGCAAGTGTTTCTCTCCTGACGCATTTCGCTGAGCGAGAGCTACACGGACACTTTCGACGCTGGGAAACAGCAAGACAATGACGGTACGTCGAGCTGAGGAAAAGCCGTGCACAGCAGCCTGTGGCTGCGTGCAGTGTTCGCGCTGAAGAGCGGCAAAGCTCCAAGCCATCGCTGCGCTTCAGTTCTGTCCAGAGCCCAGAAGGCGAAGGACGAAGCAGCTGGGCACCGGCTTCATGCACTTCAGTGCAGCGACTCGCAAATGTCCAGCCTGTGGCTGCGTGCAGTGTTCACGCTGAAGAGCGGCAAAGCTCCAAGCCATCGCTGCGCTTCAGTTCTGTCCAGAGCCCAGAAAGCGAAGGACGAAGCAGCTGGGCACCGGCTTCATGCACTTCAGTGCAGCGACTCGCAAATGTCCAGCCGAGAGCTGCTTCACAAGCAGGTTCCGCTGAGAATGCTCTGGGCTGCTTCAGAAAGGAAGGCGCAGCCCTTGCACTCCAGCACACAAGCTGGCCAGAAACAGGTTCTTACACCTCCAGTGCTGCCGAGTCCATGCAGCTTGAGCACACCCAGAAGGACGCGCCCAGAAAGAAGGCGTTCTTCAAGTACCCCCCACTCCTCCAAGTAGCCTTGAAACCGGGCGCAACGCGCTGCGGCTCGAAAGCTCCTCTCTCAGAGAGATGTGCCGTCACATGATGCACTCTCGCAGCTCCGTTGCCCACTTGCAGCAGCTGCTGCTACCAAAGCAAAAGGCTCCAGAAGTAAAAGCCACTGCTGCGCTGCACTTTCCCCTTGCCTCCCGTAAAGCACCAGAAACCGCCCGCTGCACGCTGTATTTCCATTCTCTGCCGCATCTGCCACTGTTACCTCGGCGCGTTGAAGCCTAAACCTGGGCACAGTTCTTTCCAGGGAAAGCTGGAAGAGAAAGAGGTAGCAGCACCAGTAGCTGCGAGTGGAACTTTCTGTTTTCAAGTGCTAACGTGAATCCGCAAAGGAGCCGGTGGCCAGGCACGCTTCCTCTTGCAGCCTGCGCGATGGCGCACGGCAGCTCGGTGCTCTGCCTTCATTCTTACGCTCTTCGTACCGTGTCGCGCTTTCATTCTGCCGGAGTCGAGCCGTCGTCTACTTCTCGCACAGGGAGCCGCGGTGCCGGCAGAGAAACCGTCCGTGCTGCTGCTTCTGCCGAAACACGCCTGGGCTATGCCCTTTCCCTCGCAGCGCTAGGTAGCACCACATTCTGTTTGCGCGGTAGCCTGAATCTCAACGGAAAGATTCTCGGCTACGTCTGGCACAGAGAACAGCTTTAGGTCAACAAGCTCACCCAGAGCTTACCCTCGACGCGTGCAAACCTGTACTTGCACCACATTCCAGTGGCAGCCCTCTTTCCTTTCCAGCCTGCACGGCGCCGTCAGATCGCGGTGCTCTCTGCACCTGCCCTCTCGCTTCCGCGTGCCGGCGCGCACACTACAGCCTTGCAGGGAGCGAAGAGGCGGAGAGGCGTCTCGCACAGAAGGACGGGCCAGGACGCAAAGATGGTCTTCCTTTCTCCTCCTCCTTGCCCGAATGGTGGTGCTGTGTTGAAAGTCTTGGCCAGCGAAAGGCTCATCCAGCAAGTGTTTCTCTCCTGACGCATTTCGCTGAGCGAGAGCTACACGGACACTTTCGACGCTGGGAAACAGCAAGAGAATGACGGTACGTCGAGCTGAGGAAAAGCCGTGCACAGCAGCCTGTGGCTGCGTGCAGTGTTCGCGCTGAAGAGCGGCAAAGCTCCAAGCCATCGCTGCGCTTCAGTTCTGTCCAGAGCCCAGAAGGCGAAGGACGAAGCAGCTGGGCACCGGCTTCATGCACTTCAGTGCAGCGACTCGCAAATGTCCAGCCTGTGGCTGCGTGCAGTGTTCACGCTGAAGAGCGGCAAAGCTCCAAGCCATCGCTGCGCTTCAGTTCTGTCCAGAGCCCAGAAAGCGAAGGACGAAGCAGCTGGGCACCGGCTTCATGCACTTCAGTGCAGCGACTCGCAAATGTCCAGCCGAGAGCTGCTTCACAAGCAGGTTCCGCTGAGAATGCTCTGGGCTGCTTCAGAAAGGAAGGCGCAGCCCTTGCACTCCAGCACACAAGCTGGCCAGAAACAGGTTCTTACACCTCCAGTGCTGCCGAGTCCATGCAGCTTGAGCACACCCAGAAGGACGCGCCCAGAAAGAAGGCGTTCTTCAAGTACCCCCCACTCCTCCAAGTAGCCTTGAAACCGGGCGCAACGCGCTGCGGCTCGAAAGCTCCTCTCTCAGAGAGATGTGCCGTCACATGATGCACTCTCGCAGCTCCGTTGCCCACTTGCAGCAGCTGCTGCTACCAAAGCAAAAGGCTCCAGAAGTAAAAGCCACTGCTGCGCTGCACTTTCCCCTTGCCTCCCGTAAAGCACCAGAAACCGCCCGCTGCACGCTGTATTTCCATTCTCTGCCGCATCTGCCACTGTTACCTCGGCGCGTTGAAGCCTAAACCTGGGCACAGTTCTTTCCAGGGAAAGCTGGAAGAGAAAGAGGTAGCAGCACCAGTAGCTGCGAGTGGAACTTTCTGTTTTCAAGTGCTAACGTGAATCCGCAAAGGAGCCGGTGGCCAGGCACGCTTCCTCTTGCAGCCTGCGCGATGGCGCACGGCAGCTCGGTGCTCTGCCTTCATTCTTACGCTCTTCGTACCGTGTCGCGCTTTCATTCTGCCGGAGTCGAGCCGTCGTCTACTTCTCGCACAGGGAGCCGCGGTGCCGGCAGAGAAACCCTCCGTGCTGCTGCTTCTGCCGAAACACGCCTGGGCTATGCCCTTTCCCTCGCAGCGCTAGGTAGCACCACATTCTGTTTGCGCGGTAGCCTGAATCTCAACGGAAAGATTCTCGGCTACGTCTGGCACAGAGAACAGCTTTAGGTCAACAAGCTCACCCAGAGCTTACCCTCGACGCGTGCAAACCTGTACTTGCACCACATTCCAGTGGCAGCCCTCTTTCCTTTCCAGCCTGCACGGCGCCGTCAGATCGCGGTGCTCTCTGCACCTGCCCTCTCGCTTCCGAGTGCCGGCGCGCACACTACAGCCTTGCAGGGAGCGAAGAGGCGGAGAGGCGTCTCGCACAGAAGGACGGGCCAGGACGCAAAGATGGTCTTCCTTTCTCCTCCTCCTTGCCCGAATGGTGGTGCTGTGTTGAAAGTCTTGGCCAGCGAAAGGCTCATCCAGCAAGTGTTTCTCTCCTGACGCATTTCGCTGAGCGAGAGCTACACGGACACTTTCGACGCTGGGAAACAGCAAAAGAATGACGGTACGTCGAGCTGAGGAAAAGCCGTGCACAGCAGCCTGTGGCTGCGTGCAGTGTTCGCGCTGAAGAGCGGCAAAGCTCCAAGCCATCGCTGCGCTTCAGTTCTGTCCAGAGCCCAGAAGGCGAAGGACGAAGCAGCTGGGCACCGGCTTCATGCACTTCAGTGCAGCGACTCGCAAATGTCCAGCCTGTGGCTGCGTGCAGTGTTCACGCTGAAGAGCGGCAAAGCTCCAAGCCATCGCTGCGCTTCAGTTCTGTCCAGAGCCCAGAAGGCGAAGGACGAAGCAGCTGGGCACCGGCTTCATGCACTTCAGTGGAGAGACTCGCAAATGTCCAGCCGAGAGCTGCTTCACATGCAGGTTCCGCTGAGAATGCTCTGGGCTGCTTCAGAAAGGAAGGCGCAGCCCTTGCACTCCAGCACACAAGCTGGCCAGAAACAGGTTCTTACACCTCCAGTGCTGCCGAGTCCATGCAGCTTGAGCACACCCAGAAGGACGCGCCCAGAAAGAAGGCGTTCTTCAAGTACCCCCCACTCCTCCAAGTAGCCTTGAAACCGGGCGCAACGCGCTGCGACTCGAAAGCTCCTCTCTCAGAGAGATGTGCCGTCACATGATGCACTCTCGCAGCTCCGTTGCCCACTTGCAGCAGCTGCTGCTACCAAAGCAAAAGGCTCCAGAAGTAAAAGCCACTGCTGCGCTGCACTTTCCCCTTGCCTCCCGTAAAGCACCAGAAACCGCCCGCTGCACGCTGTATTTCCATTCTCTGCCGCATCTGCCACTGTTACCTCGGCGCGTTGAAGCCTAAACCTGGGCACAGTTCTTTCCAGGGAAAGCTGGAAGAGAAAGAGGTAGCAGCACCAGTAGCTGCGAGTGGAACTTTCTGTTTTCAAGTGCTAACGTGAATCCGCAAAGGAGCCGGTGGCCAGGCACGCTTCCTCTTGCAGCCTGCGCGATGGCGCACGGCAGCTCGGTGCTCTGCCTTCATTCTTACGCTCTTCGTACCGTGTCGCGCTTTCATTCTGCCGGAGTCGAGCCGTCGTCTACTTCTCGCACAGGGAGCCGCGGTGCCGGCAGAGAAACCCTCCGTGCTGCTGCTTCTGCCGAAACACGCCTGGGCTATGCCCTTTCCCTCGCAGCGCTAGGTAGCACCACATTCTGTTTGCGCGGTAGCCTGAATCTCAACGGAAAGATTCTCGGCTACGTCTGGCACAGAGAACAGCTTTAGGTCAACAAGCTCACCCAGAGCTTACCCTCGACGCGTGCAAACCTGTACTTGCACCACATTCCAGTGGCAGCCCTCTTTCCTTTCCAGCCTGCACGGCGCCGTCAGATCGCGGTGCTCTCTGCACCTGCCCTCTCGCTTCCGCGTGCCGGCGCGCACACTACAGCCTTGCAGGGAGCGAAGAGGCGGAGAGGCGTCTCGCACAGAAGGACGGGCCAGGACGCAAAGGTGGTCTTCCTTTCTCCTCCTCCTTGCCCGAATGGTGGTGCTGTGTTGAAAGTCTTGGCCAGCGAAAGGCTCATCCAGCAAGTGTTTCTCTCCTGACGCATTTCGCTGAGCGAGAGCTACACGGACACTTTCGACGCTGGGAAACAGCAAGAGAATGACTGTACGTCGAGCTGAGGAAAAGCCGTGCACAGCAGCCTGTGGCTGCGTGCAGTGTTCGCGCTGAAGAGCGGCAAAGCTCCAAGCCATCGCTGCGCTTCAGTTCTGTCCAGAGCCCAGAAGGCGAAGGACGAAGCAGCTGGGCACCGGCTTCATGCACTTCAGTGCAGCGACTCGCAAATGTCCAGCCTGTGGCTGCGTGCAGTGTTCACGCTGAAGAGCGGCAAAGCTCCAAGCCATCGCTGCGCTTCAGTTCTGTCCAGAGCCCAGAAAGCGAAGGACGAAGCAGCTGGGCACCGGCTTCATGCACTTCAGTGCAGCGACTCGCAAATGTCCAGCCGAGAGCTGCTTCACAAGCAGGTTCCGCTGAGAATGCTCTGGGCTGCTTCAGAAAGGAAGGCGCAGCCCTTGCACTCCAGCACACAAGCTGGCCAGAAACAGGTTCTTACACCTCCAGTGCTGCCGAGTCCATGCAGCTTGAGCACACCCAGAAGGACGCGCCCAGAAAGAAGGCGTTCTTCAAGTACCCCCCACTCCTCCAAGTAGCCTTGAAACCGGGCGCAACGCGCTGCGGCTCGAAAGCTCCTCTCTCAGAGAGATGTGCCGTCACATGATGCACTCTCGCAGCTCCGTTGCCCACTTGCAGCAGCTGCTGCTACCAAAGCAAAAGGCTCCAGAAGTAAAAGCCACTGCTGCGCTGCACTTTCCCCTTGCCTCCCGTAAAGCACCAGAAACCGCCCGCTGCACGCTGTATTTCCATTCTCTGCCGCATCTGCCACTGTTACCTCGGCGCGTTGAAGCCTAAACCTGGGCACAGTTCTTTCCAGGGAAAGCTGGAAGAGAAAGAGGTAGCAGCACCAGTAGCTGCGAGTGGAACTTTCTGTTTTCAAGTGCTAACGTGAATCCGCAAAGGAGCCGGTGGCCAGGCACGCTTCCTCTTGCAGCCTGCGCGATGGCGCACGGCAGCTCGGTGCTCTGCCTTCATTCTTACGCTCTTCGTACCGTGTCGCGCTTTCATTCTGCCGGAGTCGAGCCGTCGTCTACTTCTCGCACAGGGAGCCGCGGTGCCGGCAGAGAAACCCTCCGTGCTGCTGCTTCTGCCGAAACACGCCTGGGCTATGCCCTTTCCCTCGCAGCGCTAGGTAGCACCACATTCTGTTTGCGCGGTAGCCTGAATCTCAACGGAAAGATTCTCGGCTACGTCTGGCACAGAGAACAGCTTTAGGTCAACAAGCTCACCCAGAGCTTACCCTCGACGCGTGCAAACCTGTACTTGCACCACATTCCAGTGGCAGCCCTCTTTCCTTTCCAGCCTGCACGGCGCCGTCAGATCGCGGTGCTCTCTGCACCTGCCCTCTCGCTTCCGAGTGCCGGCGCGCACACTACAGCCTTGCAGGGAGCGAAGAGGCGGAGAGGCGTCTCGCACAGAAGGACGGGCCAGGACGCAAAGATGGTCTTCCTTTCTCCTCCTCCTTGCCCGAATGGTGGTGCTGTGTTGAAAGTCTTGGCCAGCGAAAGGCTCATCCAGCAAGTGTTTCTCTCCTGGCGCATTTCGCTGAGCGAGAGCTACACGGACACTTTCGACGCTGGGAAACAGCAAGAGAATGACGGTACGTCGAGCTGAGGAAAAGCCGTGCACAGCAGCCTGTGGCTGCGTGCAGTGTTCGCGCTGAAGAGCGGCAAAGCTCCAAGCCATCGCTGCGCTTCAGTTCTGTCCAGAGCCCAGAAGGCGAAGGACGAAGCAGCTGGGCACCGGCTTCATGCACTTCAGTGCAGCGACTCGCAAATGTCCAGCCTGTGGCTGCGTGCAGTGTTCACGCTGAAGAGCGGCAAAGCTCCAAGCCATCGCTGCGCTTCAGTTCTGTCCAGAGCCCAGAAAGCGAAGGACGAAGCAGCTGGGCACCGGCTTCATGCACTTCAGTGCAGCGACTCGCAAATGTCCAGCCGAGAGCTGCTTCACATGCAGGTTCCGCTGAGAATGCTCTGGGCTGCTTCTGAAAGGAAGGCGCAGCCCTTGCACTCCAGCACACAAGCTGGCCAGAAACAGGTTCTTACACCTCCAGTGCTGCCGAGTCCATGCAGCTTGAGCACACCCAGAAGGACGCGCCCAGAAAGAAGGCGTTCTTCAAGTACCCCCCACTCCTCCAAGTAGCCTTGAAACCGGGCGCAACGCGCTGCGGCTCGAAAGCTCCTCTCTCAGAGAGATGTGCCGTCACATGATGCACTCTCGCAGCTCCGTTGCCCACTTGCAGCAGCTGCTGCTACCAAAGCAAAAGGCTCCAGAAGTAAAAGCCACTGCTGCGCTGCACTTTCCCCTTGCCTCCCGTAAAGCACCAGAAACCGCCCGCTGCACGCTGTATTTCCATTCTCTGCCGCATCTGCCACTGTTACCTCGGCGCGTTGAAGCCTAAACCTGGGCACAGTTCTTTCCAGGGAAAGCTGGAAGAGAAAGAGGTAGCAGCACCAGTAGCTGCGAGTGGAACTTTCTGTTTTCAAGTGCTAACGTGAATCCGCAAAGGAGCCGGTGGCCAGGCACGCTTCCTCTTGCAGCCTGCGCGATGGCGCACGGCAGCTCGGTGCTCTGCCTTCATTCTTACGCTCTTCGTACCGTGTCGCGCTTTCATTCTGCCGGAGTCGAGCCGTCGTCTACTTCTCGCACAGGGAGCCGCGGTGCCGGCAGAGAAACCCTCCGTGCTGCTGCTTCTGCCGAAACACGCCTGGGCTATGCCCTTTCCCTCGCAGCGCTAGGTAGCACCACATTCTGTTTGCGCGGTAGCCTGAATCTCAACGGAAAGATTCTCGGCTACGTCTGGCACAGAGAACAGCTTTAGGTCAACAAGCTCACCCAGAGCTTACCCTCGACGCGTGCAAACCTGTACTTGCACCACATTCCAGTGGCAGCCCTCTTTCCTTTCCAGCCTGCACGGCGCCGTCAGATCGCGGTGCTCTCTGCACCTGCCCTCTCGCTTCCGAGTGCCGGCGCGCACACTACAGCCTTGCAGGGAGCGAAGAGGCGGAGAGGCGTCTCGCACAGAAGGACGGGCCAGGACGCAAAGATGGTCTTCCTTTCTCCTCCTCCTTGCCCGAATGGTGGTGCTGTGTTGAAAGTCTTGGCCAGCGAAAGGCTCATCCAGCAAGTGTTTCTCTCCTGGCGCATTTCGCTGAGCGAGAGCTACACGGACACTTTCGACGCTGGGAAACAGCAAGAGAATGACGGTACGTCGAGCTGAGGAAAAGCCGTGC
The DNA here is from genome assembly GCF_041296385.1 of Aphelocoma coerulescens. Classification (NCBI taxonomy): domain Eukaryota; kingdom Metazoa; phylum Chordata; class Aves; order Passeriformes; family Corvidae; genus Aphelocoma; species Aphelocoma coerulescens. Next base: position 73,109,599 of record NC_091014.1, on the reverse strand, counting down.
ACAGCAGCCTGTGGCTGCGTGCAGTGTTCGCGCTGAAGAGCGGCAAAGCTCCAAGCCATCGCTGCGCTTCAGTTCTGTCCAGAGCCCAGAAGGCGAAGGACGAAGCAGCTGGGCACCGGCTTCATGCACTTCAGTGCAGCGACTCGCAAATGTCCAGCCGAGAGCTGCTTCACAAGCAGGTTCCGCTGAGAATGCTCTGGGCTGCTTCAGAAAGGAAGGCGCAGCCCTTGCACTCCAGCACACAAGCTGGCCAGAAACAGGTTCTTACACCTCCAGTGCTGCCGAGTCCATGCAGCTTGAGCACACCCAGTAGGGCGCGCCCAGAAAGAAGGCGTTCTTCAAGTACCCCCCACTCCTCCAAGTAGCCTTGAAACCGGGCGCAACGCGCTGCGGCTCGAAAGCTCCTCTCTCAGAGAGATGTGCCGTCACATGATGCACTCTCGCAGCTCCGTTGCCCACTTGCAGCAGCTGCTGCTACCAAAGCAAAAGGCTCCAGAAGTAAAAGCCACTGCTGCGCTGCACTTTCCCCTTGCCTCCCGTAAAGCACCAGAAACCGCCCGCTGCACGCTGTATTTCCATTCTCTGCCGCATCTGCCACTGTTACCTCGGCGCGTTGAAGCCTAAACCTGGGCACAGTTCTTTCCAGGGAAAGCTGGAAGAGAAAGAGGTAGCAGCACCAGTAGCTGCGAGTGGAACTTTCTGTTTTCAAGTGCTAACGTGAATCCGCAAAGGAGCCGGTGGCCAGGCACGCTTCCTCTTGCAGCCTGCGCGATGGCGCACGGCAGCTCGGTGCTCTGCCTTCATTCTTACGCTCTTCGTACCGTGTCGCGCTTTCATTCTGCCGGAGTCGAGCCGTCGTCTACTTCTCGCACAGGGAGCCGCGGTGCCGGCAGAGAAACCGTCCGTGCTGCTGCTTCTGCCGAAACACGCCTGGGCTATGCCCTTTCCCTCGCAGCGCTAGGTAGCACCACATTCTGTTTGCGCGGTAGCCTGAATCTCAACGGAAAGATTCTCGGCTACGTCTGGCACAGAGAACAGCTTTAGGTCAACAAGCTCACCCAGAGCTTACCCTCGACGCGTGCAAACCTGTACTTGCACCACATTCCAGTGGCAGCCCTCTTTCCTTTCCAGCCTGCACGGCGCCGTCAGATCGCGGTGCTCTCTGCACCTGCCCTCTCGCTTCCGAGTGCCGGCGCGCACACTACAGCCTTGCAGGGAGCGAAGAGGCGGAGAGGCGTCTCGCACAGAAGGACGGGCCAGGACGCAAAGATGGTCTTCCTTTCTCCTCCTCCTTGCCCGAATGGTGGTGCTGTGTTGAAAGTCTTGGCCAGCGAAAGGCTCATCCAGCAAGCGTTTCTCTCCTGACGCATTTCGCTGAGCGAGAGCTACACGGACACTTTCGACGCTGGGAAACAGCAAGAGAATGACGGTACGTCGAGCTGAGGAAAAGCCGTGCACAGCAGCCTGTGGCTGCGTGCAGTGTTCGCGCTGAAGAGCGGCAAAGCTCCAAGCCATCGCTGCGCTTCAGTTCTGTCCAGAGCCCAGAAGGCGAAGGACGAAGCAGCTGGGCACCGGCTTCATGCACTTCAGTGCAGCGACTCGCAAATGTCCAGCCTGTGGCTGCGTGCAGTGTTCACGCTGAAGAGCGGCAAAGCTCCAAGCCATCGCTGCGCTTCAGTTCTGTCCAGAGCCCAGAAGGCGAAGGACGAAGCAGCTGGGCACCGGCTTCATGCACTTCAGTGGAGAGACTCGCAAATGTCCAGCCGAGAGCTGCTTCACATGCAGGTTCCGCTGAGAATGCTCTGGGCTGCTTCAGAAAGGAAGGCGCAGCCCTTGCACTCCAGCACACAAGCTGGCCAGAAACAGGTTCTTACACCTCCAGTGCTGCCGAGTCCATGCAGCTTGAGCACACCCAGAAGGACGCGCCCAGAAAGAAGGCGTTCTTCAAGTACCCCCCACTCCTCCAAGTAGCCTTGAAACCGGGCGCAACGCGCTGCGGCTCGAAAGCTCCTCTCTCAGAGAGATGTGCCGTCACATGATGCACTCTCGCAGCTCCGTTGCCCACTTGCAGCAGCTGCTGCTACCAAAGCAAAAGGCTCCAGAAGTAAAAGCCACTGCTGCGCTGCACTTTCCCCTTGCCTCCCGTAAAGCACCAGAAACCGCCCGCTGCACGCTGTATTTCCATTCTCTGCCGCATCTGCCACTGTTACCTCGGCGCGTTGAAGCCTAAACCTGGGCACAGTTCTTTCCAGGGAAAGCTGGAAGAGAAAGAGGTAGCAGCACCAGTAGCTGCGAGTGGAACTTTCTGTTTTCAAGTGCTAACGTGAATCCGCAAAGGAGCCGGTGGCCAGGCACGCTTCCTCTTGCAGCCTGCGCGATGGCGCACGGCAGCTCGGTGCTCTGCCTTCATTCTTACGCTCTTCGTACCGTGTCGCGCTTTCATTCTGCCGGAGTCGAGCCGTCGTCTACTTCTCGCACAGGGAGCCGCGGTGCCGGCAGAGAAACCCTCCGTGCTGCTGCTTCTGCCGAAACACGCCTGGGCTATGCCCTTTCCCTCGCAGCGCTAGGTAGCACCACATTCTGTTTGCGCGGTAGCCTGAATCTCAACGGAAAGATTCTCGGCTACGTCTGGCACAGAGAACAGCTTTAGGTCAACAAGCTCACCCAGAGCTTACCCTCGACGCGTGCAAACCTGTACTTGCACCACATTCCAGTGGCAGCCCTCTTTCCTTTCCAGCCTGCACGGCGCCGTCAGATCGCGGTGCTCTCTGCACCTGCCCTCTCGCTTCCGCGTGCCGGCGCGCACACTACAGCCTTGCAGGGAGCGAAGAGGCGGAGAGGCGTCTCGCACAGAAGGACGGGCCAGGACGCAAAGGTGGTCTTCCTTTCTCCTCCTCCTTGCCCGAATGGTGGTGCTGTGTTGAAAGTCTTGGCCAGCGAAAGGCTCATCCAGCAAGTGTTTCTCTCCTGACGCATTTCGCTGAGCGAGAGCTACACGGACACTTTCGACGCTGGGAAACAGCAAGACAATGACGGTACGTCGAGCTGAGGAAAAGCCGTGCACAGCAGCCTGTGGCTGCGTGCAGTGTTCGCGCTGAAGAGCGGCAAAGCTCCAAGCCATCGCTGCGCTTCAGTTCTGTCCAGAGCCCAGAAGGCGAAGGACGAAGCAGCTGGGCACCGGCTTCATGCACTTCAGTGCAGCGACTCGCAAATGTCCAGCCTGTGGCTGCGTGCAGTGTTCACGCTGAAGAGCGGCAAAGCTCCAAGCCATCGCTGCGCTTCAGTTCTGTCCAGAGCCCAGAAAGCGAAGGACGAAGCAGCTGGGCACCGGCTTCATGCACTTCAGTGCAGCGACTCGCAAATGTCCAGCCGAGAGCTGCTTCACAAGCAGGTTCCGCTGAGAATGCTCTGGGCTGCTTCAGAAAGGAAGGCGCAGCCCTTGCACTCCAGCACACAAGCTGGCCAGAAACAGGTTCTTACACCTCCAGTGCTGCCGAGTCCATGCAGCTTGAGCACACCCAGAAGGACGCGCCCAGAAAGAAGGCGTTCTTCAAGTACCCCCCACTCCTCCAAGTAGCCTTGAAACCGGGCGCAACGCGCTGCGGCTCGAAAGCTCCTCTCTCAGAGAGATGTGCCGTCACATGATGCACTCTCGCAGCTCCGTTGCCCACTTGCAGCAGCTGCTGCTACCAAAGCAAAAGGCTCCAGAAGTAAAAGCCACTGCTGCGCTGCACTTTCCCCTTGCCTCCCGTAAAGCACCAGAAACCGCCCGCTGCACGCTGTATTTCCATTCTCTGCCGCATCTGCCACTGTTACCTCGGCGCGTTGAAGCCTAAACCTGGGCACAGTTCTTTCCAGGGAAAGCTGGAAGAGAAAGAGGTAGCAGCACCAGTAGCTGCGAGTGGAACTTTCTGTTTTCAAGTGCTAACGTGAATCCGCAAAGGAGCCGGTGGCCAGGCACGCTTCCTCTTGCAGCCTGCGCGATGGCGCACGGCAGCTCGGTGCTCTGCCTTCATTCTTACGCTCTTCGTACCGTGTCGCGCTTTCATTCTGCCGGAGTCGAGCCGTCGTCTACTTCTCGCACAGGGAGCCGCGGTGCCGGCAGAGAAACCCTCCGTGCTGCTGCTTCTGCCGAAACACGCCTGGGCTATGCCCTTTCCCTCGCAGCGCTAGGTAGCACCACATTCTGTTTGCGCGGTAGCCTGAATCTCAACGGAAAGATTCTCGGCTACGTCTGGCACAGAGAACAGCTTTAGGTCAACAAGCTCACCCAGAGCTTACCCTCGACGCGTGCAAACCTGTACTTGCACCACATTCCAGTGGCAGCCCTCTTTCCTTTCCAGCCTGCACGGCGCCGTCAGATCGCGGTGCTCTCTGCACCTGCCCTCTCGCTTCCGCGTGCCGGCGCGCACACTACAGCCTTGCAGGGAGCGAAGAGGCGGAGAGGCGTCTCGCACAGAAGGACGGGCCAGGACGCAAAGGTGGTCTTCCTTTCTCCTCCTCCTTGCCCGAATGGTGGTGCTGTGTTGAAAGTCTTGGCCAGCGAAAGGCTCATCCAGCAAGCGTTTCTCTCCTGACGCATTTCGCTGAGCGAGAGCTACACGGACACTTTCGACGCTGGGAAACAGCAAGAGAATGACTGTACGTCGAGCTGAGGAAAAGCCGTGCACAGCAGCCTGTGGCTGCGTGCAGTGTTCGCGCTGAAGAGCGGCAAAGCTCCAAGCCATCGCTGCGCTTCAGTTCTGTCCAGAGCCCAGAAGGCGAAGGACGAAGCAGCTGGGCACCGGCTTCATGCACTTCAGTGCAGCGACTCGCAAATGTCCAGCCGAGAGCTGCTTCACAAGCAGGTTCCGCTGAGAATGCTCTGGGCTGCTTCAGAAAGGAAGGCGCAGCCCTTGCACTCCAGCACACAAGCTGGCCAGAAACAGGTTCTTACACCTCCAGTGCTGCCGAGTCCATGCAGCTTGAGCACACCCAGAAGGACGCGCCCAGAAAGAAGGCGTTCTTCAAGTACCCCCCACTCCTCCAAGTAGCCTTGAAACCGGGCGCAACGCGCTGCGGCTCGAAAGCTCCTCTCTCAGAGAGATGTGCCGTCACATGATGCACTCTCGCAGCTCCGTTGCCCACTTGCAGCAGCTGCTGCTACCAAAGCAAAAGGCTCCAGAAGTAAAAGCCACTGCTGCGCTGCACTTTCCCCTTGCCTCCCGTAAAGCACCAGAAACCGCCCGCTGCACGCTGTATTTCCATTCTCTGCCGCATCTGCCACTGTTACCTCGGCGCGTTGAAGCCTAAACCTGGGCACAGTTCTTTCCAGGGAAAGCTGGAAGAGAAAGAGGTAGCAGCACCAGTAGCTGCGAGTGGAACTTTCTGTTTTCAAGTGCTAACGTGAATCCGCAAAGGAGCCGGTGGCCAGGCACGCTTCCTCTTGCAGCCTGCGCGATGGCGCACGGCAGCTCGGTGCTCTGCCTTCATTCTTACGCTCTTCGTACCGTGTCGCGCTTTCATTCTGCCGGAGTCGAGCCGTCGTCTACTTCTCGCACAGGGAGCCGCGGTGCCGGCAGAGAAACCCTCCGTGCTGCTGCTTCTGCCGAAACACGCCTGGGCTATGCCCTTTCCCTCGCAGCGCTAGGTAGCACCACATTCTGTTTGCGCGGTAGCCTGAATCTCAACGGAAAGATTCTCGGCTACGTCTGGCACAGAGAACAGCTTTAGGTCAACAAGCTCACCCAGAGCTTACCCTCGACGCGTGCAAACCTGTACTTGCACCACATTCCAGTGGCAGCCCTCTTTCCTTTCCAGCCTGCACGGCGCCGTCAGATCGCGGTGCTCTCTGCACCTGCCCTCTCGCTTCCGAGTGCCGGCGCGCACACTACAGCCTTGCAGGGAGCGAAGAGGCGGAGAGGCGTCTCGCACAGAAGGACGGGCCAGGACGCAAAGATGGTCTTCCTTTCTCCTCCTCCTTGCCCGAATGGTGGTGCTGTGTTTAAAGTCTTGGCCAGCGAAAGGCTCATCCAGCAAGTGTTTCTCTCCTGGCGCATTTCGCTGAGCGAGAGCTACACGGACACTTTCGACGCTGGGAAACAGCAAGAGAATGACGGTACGTCGAGCTGAGGAAAAGCCGTGCACAGCAGCCTGTGGCTGCGTGCAGTGTTCGCGCTGAAGAGCGGCAAAGCTCCAAGCCATCGCTGCGCTTCAGTTCTGTCCAGAGCCCAGAAGGCGAAGGACGAAGCAGCTGGGCACCGGCTTCATGCACTTCAGTGCAGCGACTCGCAAATGTCCAGCCTGTGGCTGCGTGCAGTGTTCACGCTGAAGAGCGGCAAAGCTCCAAGCCATCGCTGCGCTTCAGTTCTGTCCAGAGCCCAGAAAGCGAAGGACGAAGCAGCTGGGCACCGGCTTCATGCACTTCAGTGCAGCGACTCGCAAATGTCCAGCCTGTGGCTGCGTGCAGTGTTCACGCTGAAGAGCGGCAAAGCTCCAAGCCATCGCTGCGCTTCAGTTCTGTCCAGAGCCCAGAAAGCGAAGGACGAAGCAGCTGGGCACCGGCTTCATGCACTTCAGTGCAGCGACTCGCAAATGTCCAGCCGAGAGCTGCTTCACAAGCAGGTTCCGCTGAGAATGCTCTGGGCTGCTTCAGAAAGGAAGGCGCAGCCCTTGCACTCCAGCACACAAGCTGGCCAGAAACAGGTTCTTACACCTCCAGTGCTGCCGAGTCCATGCAGCTTGAGCACACCCAGAAGGACGCGCCCAGAAAGAAGGCGTTCTTCAAGTACCCCCCACTCCTCCAAGTAGCCTTGAAACCGGGCGCAACGCGCTGCGGCTCGAAAGCTCCTCTCTCAGAGAGATGTGCCGTCACATGATGCACTCTCGCAGCTCCGTTGCCCACTTGCAGCAGCTGCTGCTACCAAAGCAAAAGGCTCCAGAAGTAAAAGCCACTGCTGCGCTGCACTTTCCCCTTGCCTCCCGTAAAGCACCAGAAACCGCCCGCTGCACGCTGTATTTCCATTCTCTGCCGCATCTGCCACTGTTACCTCGGCGCGTTGAAGCCTAAACCTGGGCACAGTTCTTTCCAGGGAAAGCTGGAAGAGAAAGAGGTAGCAGCACCAGTAGCTGCGAGTGGAACTTTCTGTTTTCAAGTGCTAACGTGAATCCGCAAAGGAGCCGGTGGCCAGGCACGCTTCCTCTTGCAGCCTGCGCGATGGCGCACGGCAGCTCGGTGCTCTGCCTTCATTCTTACGCTCTTCGTACCGTGTCGCGCTTTCATTCTGCCGGAGTCGAGCCGTCGTCTACTTCTCGCACAGGGAGCCGCGGTGCCGGCAGAGAAACCCTCCGTGCTGCTGCTTCTGCCGAAACACGCCTGGGCTATGCCCTTTCCCTCGCAGCGCTAGGTAGCACCACATTCTGTTTGCGCGGTAGCCTGAATCTCAACGGAAAGATTCTCGGCTACGTCTGGCACAGAGAACAGCTTTAGGTCAACAAGCTCACCCAGAGCTTACCCTCGACGCGTGCAAACCTGTACTTGCACCACATTCCAGTGGCAGCCCTCTTTCCTTTCCAGCCTGCACGGCGCCGTCAGATCGCGGTGCTCTCTGCACCTGCCCTCTCGCTTCCGAGTGCCGGCGCGCACACTACAGCCTTGCAGGGAGCGAAGAGGCGGAGAGGCGTCTCGCACAGAAGGACGGGCCAGGACGCAAAGATGGTCTTCCTTTCTCCTCCTCCTTGCCCGAATGGTGGTGCTGTGTTGAAAGTCTTGGCCAGCGAAAGGCTCATCCAGCAAGTGTTTCTCTCCTGGCGCATTTCGCTGAGCGAGAGCTACACGGACACTTTCGACGCTGGGAAACAGCAAGAGAATGACGGTACGTCGAGCTGAGGAAAAGCCGTGCACAGCAGCCTGTGGCTGCGTGCAGTGTTCGCGCTGAAGAGCGGCAAAGCTCCAAGCCATCGCTGCGCTTCAGTTCTGTCCAGAGCCCAGAAGGCGAAGGACGAAGCAGCTGGGCACCGGCTTCATGCACTTCAGTGCAGCGACTCGCAAATGTCCAGCCTGTGGCTGCGTGCAGTGTTCACGCTGAAGAGCGGCAAAGCTCCAAGCCATCGCTGCGCTTCAGTTCTGTCCAGAGCCCAGAAAGCGAAGGACGAAGCAGCTGGGCACCGGCTTCATGCACTTCAGTGCAGCGACTCGCAAATGTCCAGCCGAGAGCTGCTTCACAAGCAGGTTCCGCTGAGAATGCTCTGGGCTGCTTCAGAAAGGAAGGCGCAGCCCTTGCACTCCAGCACACAAGCTGGCCAGAAACAGGTTCTTACACCTCCAGTGCTGCCGAGTCCATGCAGCTTGAGCACACCCAGAAGGACGCGCCCAGAAAGAAGGCGTTCTTCAAGTACCCCCCACTCCTCCAAGTAGCCTTGAAACCGGGCGCAACGCGCTGCGGCTCGAAAGCTCCTCTCTCAGAGAGATGTGCCGTCACATGATGCACTCTCGCAGCTCCGTTGCCCACTTGCAGCAGCTGCTGCTACCAAAGCAAAAGGCTCCAGAAGTAAAAGCCACTGCTGCGCTGCACTTTCCCCTTGCCTCCCGTAAAGCACCAGAAACCGCCCGCTGCACGCTGTATTTCCATTCTCTGCCGCATCTGCCACTGTTACCTCGGCGCGTTGAAGCCTAAACCTGGGCACAGTTCTTTCCAGGGAAAGCTGGAAGAGAAAGAGGTAGCAGCACCAGTAGCTGCGAGTGGAACTTTCTGTTTTCAAGTGCTAACGTGAATCCGCAAAGGAGCCGGTGGCCAGGCACGCTTCCTCTTGCAGCCTGCGCGATGGCGCACGGCAGCTCGGTGCTCTGCCTTCATTCTTACGCTCTTCGTACCGTGTCGCGCTTTCATTCTGCCGGAGTCGAGCCGTCGTCTACTTCTCGCACAGGGAGCCGCGGTGCCGGCAGAGAAACCCTCCGTGCTGCTGCTTCTGCCGAAACACGCCTGGGCTATGCCCTTTCCCTCGCAGCGCTAGGTAGCACCACATTCTGTTTGCGCGGTAGCCTGAATCTCAACGGAAAGATTCTCGGCTACGTCTGGCACAGAGAACAGCTTTAGGTCAACAAGCTCACCCAGAGCTTACCCTCGACGCGTGCAAACCTGTACTTGCACCACATTCCAGTGGCAGCCCTCTTTCCTTTCCAGCCTGCACGGCGCCGTCAGATCGCGGTGCTCTCTGCACCTGCCCTCTCGCTTCCGCGTGCCGGCGCGCACACTACAGCCTTGCAGGGAGCGAAGAGGCGGAGAGGCGTCTCGCACAGAAGGACGGGCCAGGACGCAAAGGTGGTCTTCCTTTCTCCTCCTCCTTGCCCGAATGGTGGTGCTGTGTTGAAAGTCTTGGCCAGCGAAAGGCTCATCCAGCAAGTGTTTCTCTCCTGACGCATTTCGCTGAGCGAGAGCTACACGGACACTTTCGACGCTGGGAAACAGCAAGACAATGACGGTACGTCGAGCTGAGGAAAAGCCGTGCACAGCAGCCTGTGGCTGCGTGCAGTGTTCGCGCTGAAGAGCGGCAAAGCTCCAAGCCATCGCTGCGCTTCAGTTCTGTCCAGAGCCCAGAAGGCGAAGGACGAAGCAGCTGGGCACCGGCTTCATGCACTTCAGTGCAGCGACTCGCAAATGTCCAGCCGAGAGCTGCTTCACATGCAGGTTCCGCTGAGAATGCTCTGGGCTGCTTCAGAAAGGAAGGCGCAGCCCTTGCACTCCAGCACACAAGCTGGCCAGAAACAGGTTCTTACACCTCCAGTGCTGCCGAGTCCATGCAGCTTGAGCACACCCAGAAGGACGCGCCCAGAAAGAAGGCGTTCTTCAAGTACCCCCCACTCCTCCAAGTAGCCTTGAAACCGGGCGCAACGCGCTGCGGCTCGAAAGCTCCTCTCTCAGAGAGATGTGCCGTCACATGATGCACTCTCGCAGCTCCGTTGCCCACTTGCAGCAGCTGCTGCTACCAAAGCAAAAGGCTCCAGAAGTAAAAGCCACTGCTGCGCTGCACTTTCCCCTTGCCTCCCGTAAAGCACCAGAAACCGCCCGCTGCACGCTGTATTTCCATTCTCTGCCGCATCTGCCACTGTTACCTCGGCGCGTTGAAGCCTAAACCTGGGCACAGTTCTTTCCAGGGAAAGCTGGAAGAGAAAGAGGTAGCAGCACCAGTAGCTGCGAGTGGAACTTTCTGTTTTCAAGTGCTAACGTGAATCCGCAAAGGAGCCGGTGGCCAGGCACGCTTCCTCTTGCAGCCTGCGCGATGGCGCACGGCAGCTCGGTGCTCTGCCTTCATTCTTACGCTCTTCGTACCGTGTCGCGCTTTCATTCTGCCGGAGTCGAGCCGTCGTCTACTTCTCGCACAGGGAGCCGCGGTGCCGGCAGAGAAACCCTCCGTGCTGCTGCTTCTGCCGAAACACGCCTGGGCTATGCCCTTTCCCTCGCAGCGCTAGGTAGCACCACATTCTGTTTGCGCGGTAGCCTGAATCTCAACGGAAAGATTCTCGGCTACGTCTGGCACAGAGAACAGCTTTAGGTCAACAAGCTCACCCAGAGCTTACCCTCGACGCGTGCAAACCTGTACTTGCACCACATTCCAGTGGCAGCCCTCTTTCCTTTCCAGCCTGCACGGCGCCGTCAGATCGCGGTGCTCTCTGCACCTGCCCTCTCGCTTCCGAGTGCCGGCGCGCACACTACAGCCTTGCAGGGAGCGAAGAGGCGGAGAGGCGTCTCGCACAGAAGGACGGGCCAGGACGCAAAGATGGTCTTCCTTTCTCCTCCTCCTTGCCCGAATGGTGGTGCTGTGTTGAAAGTCTTGGCCAGCGAAAGGCTCATCCAGCAAGCGTTTCTCTCCTGACGCATTTCGCTGAGCGAGAGCTACACGGACACTTTCGACGCTGGGAAACAGCAAGACAATGACGGTACGTCGAGCTGAGGAAAAGCCGTGCACAGCAGCCTGTGGCTGCGTGCAGTGTTCGCGCTGAAGAGCGGCAAAGCTCCAAGCCATCGCTGCGCTTCAGTTCTGTCCAGAGCCCAGAAGGCGAAGGACGAAGCAGCTGGGCACCGGCTTCATGCACTTCAGTGCAGCGACTCGCAAATGTCCAGCCTGTGGCTGCGTGCAGTGTTCACGCTGAAGAGCGGCAAAGCTCCAAGCCATCGCTGCGCTTCAGTTCTGTCCAGAGCCCAGAAGGCGAAGGACGAAGCAGCTGGGCACCGGCTTCATGCACTTCAGTGCAGCGACTCGCAAATGTCCAGCCGAGAGCTGCTTCACAAGCAGGTTCCGCTGAGAATGCTCTGGGCTGCTTCAGAAAGGAAGGCGCAGCCCTTGCACTCCAGCACACAAGCTGGCCAGAAACAGGTTCTTACACCTCCAGTGCTGCCGAGTCCATGCAGCTTGAGCACACCCAGAAGGACGCGCCCAGAAAGAAGGCGTTCTTCAAGTACCCCCCACTCCTCCAAGTAGCCTTGAAACCGGGCGCAACGCGCTGCGGCTCGAAAGCTCCTCTCTCAGAGAGATGTGCCGTCACATGATGCACTCTCGCAGCTCCGTTGCCCACTTGCAGCAGCTGCTGCTACCAAAGCAAAAGGCTCCAGAAGTAAAAGCCACTGCTGCGCTGCACTTTCCCCTTGCCTCCCGTAAAGCACCAGAAACGGCCCGCTGCACGCTGTATTTCCATTCTCTGCCGCATCTGCCACTGTTACCTCGGCGCGTTGAAGCCTAAACCTGGGCACAGTTCTTTCCAGGGAAAGCTGGAAGAGAAAGAGGTAGCAGCACCAGTAGCTGCGAGTGGAACTTTCTGTTTTCAAGTGCTAACGTGAATCCGCAAAGGAGCCGGTGGCCAGGCACGCTTCCTCTTGCAGCCTGCGCGATGGCGCACGGCAGCTCGGTGCTCTGCCTTCATTCTTACGCTCTTCGTACCGTGTCGCGCTTTCATTCTGCCGGAGTCGAGCCGTCGTCTACTTCTCGCACAGGGAGCCGCGGTGCCGGCAGAGAAACCCTCCGTGCTGCTGCTTCTGCCGAAACACGCCTGGGCTATGCCCTTTCCCTCGCAGCGCTAGGTAGCACCACATTCTGTTTGCGCGGTAGCCTGAATCTCAACGGAAAGATTCTCGGCTACGTCTGGCACAGAGAACAGCTTTAGGTCAACAAGCTCACCCAGAGCTTACCCTCGACGCGTGCAAACCTGTACTTGCACCACATTCCAGTGGCAGCCCTCTTTCCTTTCCAGCCTGCACGGCGCCGTCAGATCGCGGTGCTCTCTGCACCTGCCCTCTCGCTTCCGCGTGCCGGCGCGCACACTACAGCCTTGCAGGGAGCGAAGAGGCGGAGAGGCGTCTCGCACAGAAGGACGGGCCAGGACGCAAAGGTGGTCTTCCTTTCTCCTCCTCCTTGCCCGAATGGTGGTGCTGTGTTGAAAGTCTTGGCCAGCGAAAGGCTCATCCAGCAAGTGTTTCTCTCCTGACGCATTTCGCTGAGCGAGAGCTACACGGACACTTTCGACGCTGGGAAACAGCAAGACAATGACGGTACGTCGAGCTGAGGAAAAGCCGTGCACAGCAGCCTGTGGCTGCGTGCAGTGTTCGCGCTGAAGAGCGGCAAAGCTCCAAGCCATCGCTGCGCTTCAGTTCTGTCCAGAGCCCAGAAGGCGAAGGACGAAGCAGCTGGGCACCGGCTTCATGCACTTCAGTGCAGCGACTCGCAAATGTCCAGCCTGTGGCTGCGTGCAGTGTTCACGCTGAAGAGCGGCAAAGCTCCAAGCCATCGCTGCGCTTCAGTTCTGTCCAGAGCCCAGAAAGCGAAGGACGAAGCAGCTGGGCACCGGCTTCATGCACTTCAGTGCAGCGACTCGCAAATGTCCAGCCGAGAGCTGCTTCACAAGCAGGTTCCGCTGAGAATGCTCTGGGCTGCTTCAGAAAGGAAGGCGCAGCCCTTGCACTCCAGCACACAAGCTGGCCAGAAACAGGTTCTTACACCTCCAGTGCTGCCGAGTCCATGCAGCTTGAGCACACCCAGAAGGACGCGCCCAGAAAGAAGGCGTTCTTCAAGTACCCCCCACTCCTCCAAGTAGCCTTGAAACCGGGCGCAACGCGCTGCGGCTCGAAAGCTCCTCTCTCAGAGAGATGTGCCGTCACATGATGCACTCTCGCAGCTCCGTTGCCCACTTGCAGCAGCTGCTGCTACCAAAGCAAAAGGCTCCAGAAGTAAAAGCCACTGCTGCGCTGCACTTTCCCCTTGCCTCCCGTAAAGCACCAGAAACCGCCCGCTGCACGCTGTATTTCCATTCTCTGCCGCATCTGCCACTGTTACCTCGGCGCGTTGAAGCCTAAACCTGGGCACAGTTCTTTCCAGGGAAAGCTGGAAGAGAAAGAGGTAGCAGCACCAGTAGCTGCGAGTGGAACTTTCTGTTTTCAAGTGCTAACGTGAATCCGCAAAGGAGCCGGTGGCCAGGCACGCTTCCTCTTGCAGCCTGCGCGATGGCGCACGGCAGCTCGGTGCTCTGCCTTCATTCTTACGCTCTTCGTACCGTGTCGCGCTTTCATTCTGCCGGAGTCGAGCCGTCGTCTACTTCTCGCACAGGGAGCCGCGGTGCCGGCAGAGAAACCCTCCGTGCTGCTGCTTCTGCCGAAACACGCCTGGGCTATGCCCTTTCCCTCGCAGCGCTAGGTAGCACCACATTCTGTTTGCGCGGTAGCCTGAATCTCAACGGAAAGATTCTCGGCTACGTCTGGCACAGAGAACAGCTTTAGGTCAACAAGCTCACCCAGAGCTTACCCTCGACGCGTGCAAACCTGTACTTGCACCACATTCCAGTGGCAGCCCTCTTTCCTTTCCAGCCTGCACGGCGCCGTCAGATCGCGGTGCTCTCTGCACCTGCCCTCTCGCTTCCGCGTGCCGGCGCGCACACTACAGCCTTGCAGGGAGCGAAGAGGCGGAGAGGCGTCTCGCACAGAAGGACGGGCCAGGACGCAAAGGTGGTCTTCCTTTCTCCTCCTCCTTGCCCGAATGGTGGTGCTGTGTTGAAAGTCTTGGCCAGCGAAAGGCTCATCCAGCAAGTGTTTCTCTCCTGACGCATTTCGCTGAGCGAGAGCTACACGGACACTTTCGACGCTGGGAAACAGCAAGACAATGACGGTACGTCGAGCTGAGGAAAAGCCGTGCACAGCAGCCTGTGGCTGCGTGCAGTGTTCGCGCTGAAGAGCGGCAAAGCTCCAAGCCATCGCTGCGCTTCAGTTCTGTCCAGAGCCCAGAAGGCGAAGGACGAAGCAGCTGGGCACCGGCTTCATGCACTTCAGTGCAGCGACTCGCAAATGTCCAGCCTGTGGCTGCGTGCAGTGTTCACGCTGAAGAGCGGCAAAGCTCCAAGCCATCGCTGCGCTTCAGTTCTGTCCAGAGCCCAGAAAGCGAAGGACGAAGCAGCTGGGCACCGGCTTCATGCACTTCAGTGCAGCGACTCGCAAATGTCCAGCCGAGAGCTGCTTCACAAGCAGGTTCCGCTGAGAATGCTCTGGGCTGCTTCAGAAAGGAAGGCGCAGCCCTTGCACTCCAGCACACAAGCTGGCCAGAAACAGGTTCTTACACCTCCAGTGCTGCCGAGTCCATGCAGCTTGAGCACACCCAGAAGGACGCGCCCAGAAAGAAGGCGTTCTTCAAGTACCCCCCACTCCTCCAAGTAGCCTTGAAACCGGGCGCAACGCGCTGCGGCTCGAAAGCTCCTCTCTCAGAGAGATGTGCCGTCACATGATGCACTCTCGCAGCTCCGTTGCCCACTTGCAGCAGCTGCTGCTACCAAAGCAAAAGGCTCCAGAAGTAAAAGCCACTGCTGCGCTGCACTTTCCCCTTGCCTCCCGTAAAGCACCAGAAACCGCCCGCTGCACGCTGTATTTCCATTCTCTGCCGCATCTGCCACTGTTACCTCGGCGCGTTGAAGCCTAAACCTGGGCACAGTTCTTTCCAGGGAAAGCTGGAAGAGAAAGAGGTAGCAGCACCAGTAGCTGCGAGTGGAACTTTCTGTTTTCAAGTGCTAACGTGAATCCGCAAAGGAGCCGGTGGCCAGGCACGCTTCCTCTTGCAGCCTGCGCGATGGCGCACGGCAGCTCGGTGCTCTGCCTTCATTCTTACGCTCTTCGTACCGTGTCGCGCTTTCATTCTGCCGGAGTCGAGCCGTCGTCTACTTCTCGCACAGGGAGCCGCGGTGCCGGCAGAGAAACCGTCCGTGCTGCTGCTTCTGCCGAAACACGCCTGGGCTATGCCCTTTCCCTCGCAGCGCTAGGTAGCACCACATTCTGTTTGCGCGGTAGCCTGAATCTCAACGGAAAGATTCTCGGCTACGTCTGGCACAGAGAACAGCTTTAGGTCAACAAGCTCACCCAGAGCTTACCCTCGACGCGTGCAAACCTGTACTTGCACCACATTCCAGTGGCAGCCCTCTTTCCTTTCCAGCCTGCACGGCGCCGTCAGATCGCGGTGCTCTCTGCACCTGCCCTCTCGCTTCCGCGTGCCGGCGCGCACACTACAGCCTTGCAGGGAGCGAAGAGGCGGAGAGGCGTCTCGCACAGAAGGACGGGCCAGGACGCAAAGATGGTCTTCCTTTCTCCTCCTCCTTGCCCGAATGGTGGTGCTGTGTTGAAAGTCTTGGCCAGCGAAAGGCTCATCCAGCAAGTGTTTCTCTCCTGACGCATTTCGCTGAGCGAGAGCTACACGGACACTTTCGACGCTGGGAAACAGCAAGAGAATGACGGTACGTCGAGCTGAGGAAAAGCCGTGCACAGCAGCCTGTGGCTGCGTGCAGTGTTCGCGCTGAAGAGCGGCAAAGCTCCAAGCCATCGCTGCGCTTCAGTTCTGTCCAGAGCCCAGAAGGCGAAGGACGAAGCAGCTGGGCACCGGCTTCATGCACTTCAGTGCAGCGACTCGCAAATGTCCAGCCTGTGGCTGCGTGCAGTGTTCACGCTGAAGAGCGGCAAAGCTCCAAGCCATCGCTGCGCTTCAGTTCTGTCCAGAGCCCAGAAAGCGAAGGACGAAGCAGCTGGGCACCGGCTTCATGCACTTCAGTGCAGCGACTCGCAAATGTCCAGCCGAGAGCTGCTTCACAAGCAGGTTCCGCTGAGAATGCTCTGGGCTGCTTCAGAAAGGAAGGCGCAGCCCTTGCACTCCAGCACACAAGCTGGCCAGAAACAGGTTCTTACACCTCCAGTGCTGCCGAGTCCATGCAGCTTGAGCACACCCAGAAGGACGCGCCCAGAAAGAAGGCGTTCTTCAAGTACCCCCCACTCCTCCAAGTAGCCTTGAAACCGGGCGCAACGCGCTGCGGCTCGAAAGCTCCTCTCTCAGAGAGATGTGCCGTCACATGATGCACTCTCGCAGCTCCGTTGCCCACTTGCAGCAGCTGCTGCTACCAAAGCAAAAGGCTCCAGAAGTAAAAGCCACTGCTGCGCTGCACTTTCCCCTTGCCTCCCGTAAAGCACCAGAAACCGCCCGCTGCACGCTGTATTTCCATTCTCTGCCGCATCTGCCACTGTTACCTCGGCGCGTTGAAGCCTAAACCTGGGCACAGTTCTTTCCAGGGAAAGCTGGAAGAGAAAGAGGTAGCAGCACCAGTAGCTGCGAGTGGAACTTTCTGTTTTCAAGTGCTAACGTGAATCCGCAAAGGAGCCGGTGGCCAGGCACGCTTCCTCTTGCAGCCTGCGCGATGGCGCACGGCAGCTCGGTGCTCTGCCTTCATTCTTACGCTCTTCGTACCGTGTCGCGCTTTCATTCTGCCGGAGTCGAGCCGTCGTCTACTTCTCGCACAGGGAGCCGCGGTGCCGGCAGAGAAACCCTCCGTGCTGCTGCTTCTGCCGAAACACGCCTGGGCTATGCCCTTTCCCTCGCAGCGCTAGGTAGCACCACATTCTGTTTGCGCGGTAGCCTGAATCTCAACGGAAAGATTCTCGGCTACGTCTGGCACAGAGAACAGCTTTAGGTCAACAAGCTCACCCAGAGCTTACCCTCGACGCGTGCAAACCTGTACTTGCACCACATTCCAGTGGCAGCCCTCTTTCCTTTCCAGCCTGCACGGCGCCGTCAGATCGCGGTGCTCTCTGCACCTGCCCTCTCGCTTCCGAGTGCCGGCGCGCACACTACAGCCTTGCAGGGAGCGAAGAGGCGGAGAGGCGTCTCGCACAGAAGGACGGGCCAGGACGCAAAGGTGGTCTTCCTTTCTCCTCCTCCTTGCCCGAATGGTGGTGCTGTGTTGAAAGTCTTGGCCAGCGAAAGGCTCATCCAGCAAGTGTTTCTCTCCTGACGCATTTCGCTGAGCGAGAGCTACACGGACACTTTCGACGCTGGGAAACAGCAAGACAATGACGGTACGTCGAGCTGAGGAAAAGCCGTGCACAGCAGCCTGTGGCTGCGTGCAGTGTTCGCGCTGAAGAGCGGCAAAGCTCCAAGCCATCGCTGCGCTTCAGTTCTGTCCAGAGCCCAGAAGGCGAAGGACGAAGCAGCTGGGCACCGGCTTCATGCACTTCAGTGCAGCGACTCGCAAATGTCCAGCCTGTGGCTGCGTGCAGTGTTCACGCTGAAGAGCGGCAAAGCTCCAAGCCATCGCTGCGCTTCAGTTCTGTCCAGAGCCCAGAAAGCGAAGGACGAAGCAGCTGGGCACCGGCTTCATGCACTTCAGTGCAGCGACTCGCAAATGTCCAGCCGAGAGCTGCTTCACAAGCAGGTTCCGCTGAGAATGCTCTGGGCTGCTTCAGAAAGGAAGGCGCAGCCCTTGCACTCCAGCACACAAGCTGGCCAGAAACAGGTTCTTACACCTCCAGTGCTGCCGAGTCCATGCAGCTTGAGCACACCCAGAAGGACGCGCCCAGAAAGAAGGCGTTCTTCAAGTACCCCCCACTCCTCCAAGTAGCCTTGAAACCGGGCGCAACGCGCTGCGGCTCGAAAGCTCCTCTCTCAGAGAGATGTGCCGTCACATGATGCACTCTCGCAGCTCCGTTGCCCACTTGCAGCAGCTGCTGCTACCAAAGCAAAAGGCTCCAGAAGTAAAAGCCACTGCTGCGCTGCACTTTCCCCTTGCCTCCCGTAAAGCACCAGAAACCGCCCGCTGCACGCTGTATTTCCATTCTCTGCCGCATCTGCCACTGTTACCTCGGCGCGTTGAAGCCTAAACCTGGGCACAGTTCTTTCCAGGGAAAGCTGGAAGAGAAAGAGGTAGCAGCACCAGTAGCTGCGAGTGGAACTTTCTGTTTTCAAGTGCTAACGTGAATCCGCAAAGGAGCCGGTGGCCAGGCACGCTTCCTCTTGCAGCCTGCGCGATGGCGCACGGCAGCTCGGTGCTCTGCCTTCATTCTTACGCTCTTCGTACCGTGTCGCGCTTTCATTCTGCCGGAGTCGAGCCGTCGTCTACTTCTCGCACAGGGAGCCGCGGTGCCGGCAGAGAAACCCTCCGTGCTGCTGCTTCTGCCGAAACACGCCTGGGCTATGCCCTTTCCCTCGCAGCGCTAGGTAGCACCACATTCTGTTTGCGCGGTAGCCTGAATCTCAACGGAAAGATTCTCGGCTACGTCTGGCACAGAGAACAGCTTTAGGTCAACAAGCTCACCCAGAGCTTACCCTCGACGCGTGCAAACCTGTACTTGCACCACATTCCAGTGGCAGCCCTCTTTCCTTTCCAGCCTGCACGGCGCCGTCAGATCGCGGTGCTCTCTGCACCTGCCCTCTCGCTTCCGCGTGCCGGCGCGCACACTACAGCCTTGCAGGGAGCGAAGAGGCGGAGAGGCGTCTCGCACAGAAGGACGGGCCAGGACGCAAAGGTGGTCTTCCTTTCTCCTCCTCCTTGCCCGAATGGTGGTGCTGTGTTGAAAGTCTTGGCCAGCGAAAGGCTCATCCAGCAAGTGTTTCTCTCCTGACGCATTTCGCTGAGCGAGAGCTACACGGACACTTTCGACGCTGGGAAACAGCAAGACAATGACGGTACGTCGAGCTGAGGAAAAGCCGTGCACAGCAGCCTGTGGCTGCGTGCAGTGTTCGCGCTGAAGAGCGGCAAAGCTCCAAGCCATCGCTGCGCTTCAGTTCTGTCCAGAGCCCAGAAGGCGAAGGACGAAGCAGCTGGGCACCGGCTTCATGCACTTCAGTGCAGCGACTCGCAAATGTCCAGCCTGTGGCTGCGTGCAGTGTTCACGCTGAAGAGCGGCAAAGCTCCAAGCCATCGCTGCGCTTCAGTTCTGTCCAGAGCCCAGAAAGCGAAGGACGAAGCAGCTGGGCACCGGCTTCATGCACTTCAGTGCAGCGACTCGCAAATGTCCAGCCGAGAGCTGCTTCACAAGCAGGTTCCGCTGAGAATGCTCTGGGCTGCTTCAGAAAGGAAGGCGCAGCCCTTGCACTCCAGCACACAAGCTGGCCAGAAACAGGTTCTTACACCTCCAGTGCTGCCGAGTCCATGCAGCTTGAGCACACCCAGAAGGACGCGCCCAGAAAGAAGGCGTTCTTCAAGTACCCCCCACTCCTCCAAGTAGCCTTGAAACCGGGCGCAACGCGCTGCGGCTCGAAAGCTCCTCTCTCAGAGAGATGTGCCGTCACATGATGCACTCTCGCAGCTCCGTTGCCCACTTGCAGCAGCTGCTGCTACCAAAGCAAAAGGCTCCAGAAGTAAAAGCCACTGCTGCGCTGCACTTTCCCCTTGCCTCCCGTAAAGCACCAGAAACCGCCCGCTGCACGCTGTATTTCCATTCTCTGCCGCATCTGCCACTGTTACCTCGGCGCGTTGAAGCCTAAACCTGGGCACAGTTCTTTCCAGGGAAAGCTGGAAGAGAAAGAGGTAGCAGCACCAGTAGCTGCGAGTGGAACTTTCTGTTTTCAAGTGCTAACGTGAATCCGCAAAGGAGCCGGTGGCCAGGCACGCTTCCTCTTGCAGCCTGCGCGATGGCGCACGGCAGCTCGGTGCTCTGCCTTCATTCTTACGCTCTTCGTACCGTGTCGCGCTTTCATTCTGCCGGAGTCGAGCCGTCGTCTACTTCTCGCACAGGGAGCCGCGGTGCCGGCAGAGAAACCGTCCGTGCTGCTGCTTCTGCCGAAACACGCCTGGGCTATGCCCTTTCCCTCGCAGCGCTAGGTAGCACCACATTCTGTTTGCGCGGTAGCCTGAATCTCAACGGAAAGATTCTCGGCTACGTCTGGCACAGAGAACAGCTTTAGGTCAACAAGCTCACCCAGAGCTTACCCTCGACGCGTGCAAACCTGTACTTGCACCACATTCCAGTGGCAGCCCTCTTTCCTTTCCAGCCTGCACGGCGCCGTCAGATCGCGGTGCTCTCTGCACCTGCCCTCTCGCTTCCGCGTGCCGGCGCGCACACTACAGCCTTGCAGGGAGCGAAGAGGCGGAGAGGCGTCTCGCACAGAAGGACGGGCCAGGACGCAAAGATGGTCTTCCTTTCTCCTCCTCCTTGCCCGAATGGTGGTGCTGTGTTGAAAGTCTTGGCCAGCGAAAGGCTCATCCAGCAAGTGTTTCTCTCCTGACGCATTTCGCTGAGCGAGAGCTACACGGACACTTTCGACGCTGGGAAACAGCAAGAGAATGACGGTACGTCGAGCTGAGGAAAAGCCGTGCACAGCAGCCTGTGGCTGCGTGCAGTGTTCGCGCTGAAGAGCGGCAAAGCTCCAAGCCATCGCTGCGCTTCAGTTCTGTCCAGAGCCCAGAAGGCGAAGGACGAAGCAGCTGGGCACCGGCTTCATGCACTTCAGTGCAGCGACTCGCAAATGTCCAGCCTGTGGCTGCGTGCAGTGTTCACGCTGAAGAGCGGCAAAGCTCCAAGCCATCGCTGCGCTTCAGTTCTGTCCAGAGCCCAGAAAGCGAAGGACGAAGCAGCTGGGCACCGGCTTCATGCACTTCAGTGCAGCGACTCGCAAATGTCCAGCCGAGAGCTGCTTCACAAGCAGGTTCCGCTGAGAATGCTCTGGGCTGCTTCAGAAAGGAAGGCGCAGCCCTTGCACTCCAGCACACAAGCTGGCCAGAAACAGGTTCTTACACCTCCAGTGCTGCCGAGTCCATGCAGCTTGAGCACACCCAGAAGGACGCGCCCAGAAAGAAGGCGTTCTTCAAGTACCCCCCACTCCTCCAAGTAGCCTTGAAACCGGGCGCAACGCGCTGCGGCTCGAAAGCTCCTCTCTCAGAGAGATGTGCCGTCACATGATGCACTCTCGCAGCTCCGTTGCCCACTTGCAGCAGCTGCTGCTACCAAAGCAAAAGGCTCCAGAAGTAAAAGCCACTGCTGCGCTGCACTTTCCCCTTGCCTCCCGTAAAGCACCAGAAACCGCCCGCTGCACGCTGTATTTCCATTCTCTGCCGCATCTGCCACTGTTACCTCGGCGCGTTGAAGCCTAAACCTGGGCACAGTTCTTTCCAGGGAAAGCTGGAAGAGAAAGAGGTAGCAGCACCAGTAGCTGCGAGTGGAACTTTCTGTTTTCAAGTGCTAACGTGAATCCGCAAAGGAGCCGGTGGCCAGGCACGCTTCCTCTTGCAGCCTGCGCGATGGCGCACGGCAGCTCGGTGCTCTGCCTTCATTCTTACGCTCTTCGTACCGTGTCGCGCTTTCATTCTGCCGGAGTCGAGCCGTCGTCTACTTCTCGCACAGGGAGCCGCGGTGCCGGCAGAGAAACCCTCCGTGCTGCTGCTTCTGCCGAAACACGCCTGGGCTATGCCCTTTCCCTCGCAGCGCTAGGTAGCACCACATTCTGTTTGCGCGGTAGCCTGAATCTCAACGGAAAGATTCTCGGCTACGTCTGGCACAGAGAACAGCTTTAGGTCAACAAGCTCACCCAGAGCTTACCCTCGACGCGTGCAAACCTGTACTTGCACCACATTCCAGTGGCAGCCCTCTTTCCTTTCCAGCCTGCACGGCGCCGTCAGATCGCGGTGCTCTCTGCACCTGCCCTCTCGCTTCCGAGTGCCGGCGCGCACACTACAGCCTTGCAGGGAGCGAAGAGGCGGAGAGGCGTCTCGCACAGAAGGACGGGCCAGGACGCAAAGATGGTCTTCCTTTCTCCTCCTCCTTGCCCGAATGGTGGTGCTGTGTTGAAAGTCTTGGCCAGCGAAAGGCTCATCCAGCAAGTGTTTCTCTCCTGACGCATTTCGCTGAGCGAGAGCTACACGGACACTTTCGACGCTGGGAAACAGCAAAAGAATGACGGTACGTCGAGCTGAGGAAAAGCCGTGCACAGCAGCCTGTGGCTGCGTGCAGTGTTCGCGCTGAAGAGCGGCAAAGCTCCAAGCCATCGCTGCGCTTCAGTTCTGTCCAGAGCCCAGAAGGCGAAGGACGAAGCAGCTGGGCACCGGCTTCATGCACTTCAGTGCAGCGACTCGCAAATGTCCAGCCTGTGGCTGCGTGCAGTGTTCACGCTGAAGAGCGGCAAAGCTCCAAGCCATCGCTGCGCTTCAGTTCTGTCCAGAGCCCAGAAGGCGAAGGACGAAGCAGCTGGGCACCGGCTTCATGCACTTCAGTGGAGAGACTCGCAAATGTCCAGCCGAGAGCTGCTTCACATGCAGGTTCCGCTGAGAATGCTCTGGGCTGCTTCAGAAAGGAAGGCGCAGCCCTTGCACTCCAGCACACAAGCTGGCCAGAAACAGGTTCTTACACCTCCAGTGCTGCCGAGTCCATGCAGCTTGAGCACACCCAGAAGGACGCGCCCAGAAAGAAGGCGTTCTTCAAGTACCCCCCACTCCTCCAAGTAGCCTTGAAACCGGGCGCAACGCGCTGCGACTCGAAAGCTCCTCTCTCAGAGAGATGTGCCGTCACATGATGCACTCTCGCAGCTCCGTTGCCCACTTGCAGCAGCTGCTGCTACCAAAGCAAAAGGCTCCAGAAGTAAAAGCCACTGCTGCGCTGCACTTTCCCCTTGCCTCCCGTAAAGCACCAGAAACCGCCCGCTGCACGCTGTATTTCCATTCTCTGCCGCATCTGCCACTGTTACCTCGGCGCGTTGAAGCCTAAACCTGGGCACAGTTCTTTCCAGGGAAAGCTGGAAGAGAAAGAGGTAGCAGCACCAGTAGCTGCGAGTGGAACTTTCTGTTTTCAAGTGCTAACGTGAATCCGCAAAGGAGCCGGTGGCCAGGCACGCTTCCTCTTGCAGCCTGCGCGATGGCGCACGGCAGCTCGGTGCTCTGCCTTCATTCTTACGCTCTTCGTACCGTGTCGCGCTTTCATTCTGCCGGAGTCGAGCCGTCGTCTACTTCTCGCACAGGGAGCCGCGGTGCCGGCAGAGAAACCCTCCGTGCTGCTGCTTCTGCCGAAACACGCCTGGGCTATGCCCTTTCCCTCGCAGCGCTAGGTAGCACCACATTCTGTTTGCGCGGTAGCCTGAATCTCAACGGAAAGATTCTCGGCTACGTCTGGCACAGAGAACAGCTTTAGGTCAACAAGCTCACCCAGAGCTTACCCTCGACGCGTGCAAACCTGTACTTGCACCACATTCCAGTGGCAGCCCTCTTTCCTTTCCAGCCTGCACGGCGCCGTCAGATCGCGGTGCTCTCTGCACCTGCCCTCTCGCTTCCGCGTGCCGGCGCGCACACTACAGCCTTGCAGGGAGCGAAGAGGCGGAGAGGCGTCTCGCACAGAAGGACGGGCCAGGACGCAAAGGTGGTCTTCCTTTCTCCTCCTCCTTGCCCGAATGGTGGTGCTGTGTTGAAAGTCTTGGCCAGCGAAAGGCTCATCCAGCAAGTGTTTCTCTCCTGACGCATTTCGCTGAGCGAGAGCTACACGGACACTTTCGACGCTGGGAAACAGCAAGAGAATGACTGTACGTCGAGCTGAGGAAAAGCCGTGCACAGCAGCCTGTGGCTGCGTGCAGTGTTCGCGCTGAAGAGCGGCAAAGCTCCAAGCCATCGCTGCGCTTCAGTTCTGTCCAGAGCCCAGAAGGCGAAGGACGAAGCAGCTGGGCACCGGCTTCATGCACTTCAGTGCAGCGACTCGCAAATGTCCAGCCTGTGGCTGCGTGCAGTGTTCACGCTGAAGAGCGGCAAAGCTCCAAGCCATCGCTGCGCTTCAGTTCTGTCCAGAGCCCAGAAAGCGAAGGACGAAGCAGCTGGGCACCGGCTTCATGCACTTCAGTGCAGCGACTCGCAAATGTCCAGCCGAGAGCTGCTTCACAAGCAGGTTCCGCTGAGAATGCTCTGGGCTGCTTCAGAAAGGAAGGCGCAGCCCTTGCACTCCAGCACACAAGCTGGCCAGAAACAGGTTCTTACACCTCCAGTGCTGCCGAGTCCATGCAGCTTGAGCACACCCAGAAGGACGCGCCCAGAAAGAAGGCGTTCTTCAAGTACCCCCCACTCCTCCAAGTAGCCTTGAAACCGGGCGCAACGCGCTGCGGCTCGAAAGCTCCTCTCTCAGAGAGATGTGCCGTCACATGATGCACTCTCGCAGCTCCGTTGCCCACTTGCAGCAGCTGCTGCTACCAAAGCAAAAGGCTCCAGAAGTAAAAGCCACTGCTGCGCTGCACTTTCCCCTTGCCTCCCGTAAAGCACCAGAAACCGCCCGCTGCACGCTGTATTTCCATTCTCTGCCGCATCTGCCACTGTTACCTCGGCGCGTTGAAGCCTAAACCTGGGCACAGTTCTTTCCAGGGAAAGCTGGAAGAGAAAGAGGTAGCAGCACCAGTAGCTGCGAGTGGAACTTTCTGTTTTCAAGTGCTAACGTGAATCCGCAAAGGAGCCGGTGGCCAGGCACGCTTCCTCTTGCAGCCTGCGCGATGGCGCACGGCAGCTCGGTGCTCTGCCTTCATTCTTACGCTCTTCGTACCGTGTCGCGCTTTCATTCTGCCGGAGTCGAGCCGTCGTCTACTTCTCGCACAGGGAGCCGCGGTGCCGGCAGAGAAACCCTCCGTGCTGCTGCTTCTGCCGAAACACGCCTGGGCTATGCCCTTTCCCTCGCAGCGCTAGGTAGCACCACATTCTGTTTGCGCGGTAGCCTGAATCTCAACGGAAAGATTCTCGGCTACGTCTGGCACAGAGAACAGCTTTAGGTCAACAAGCTCACCCAGAGCTTACCCTCGACGCGTGCAAACCTGTACTTGCACCACATTCCAGTGGCAGCCCTCTTTCCTTTCCAGCCTGCACGGCGCCGTCAGATCGCGGTGCTCTCTGCACCTGCCCTCTCGCTTCCGAGTGCCGGCGCGCACACTACAGCCTTGCAGGGAGCGAAGAGGCGGAGAGGCGTCTCGCACAGAAGGACGGGCCAGGACGCAAAGATGGTCTTCCTTTCTCCTCCTCCTTGCCCGAATGGTGGTGCTGTGTTGAAAGTCTTGGCCAGCGAAAGGCTCATCCAGCAAGTGTTTCTCTCCTGGCGCATTTCGCTGAGCGAGAGCTACACGGACACTTTCGACGCTGGGAAACAGCAAGAGAATGACGGTACGTCGAGCTGAGGAAAAGCCGTGCACAGCAGCCTGTGGCTGCGTGCAGTGTTCGCGCTGAAGAGCGGCAAAGCTCCAAGCCATCGCTGCGCTTCAGTTCTGTCCAGAGCCCAGAAGGCGAAGGACGAAGCAGCTGGGCACCGGCTTCATGCACTTCAGTGCAGCGACTCGCAAATGTCCAGCCTGTGGCTGCGTGCAGTGTTCACGCTGAAGAGCGGCAAAGCTCCAAGCCATCGCTGCGCTTCAGTTCTGTCCAGAGCCCAGAAAGCGAAGGACGAAGCAGCTGGGCACCGGCTTCATGCACTTCAGTGCAGCGACTCGCAAATGTCCAGCCGAGAGCTGCTTCACAAGCAGGTTCCGCTGAGAATGCTCTGGGCTGCTTCTGAAAGGAAGGCGCAGCCCTTGCACTCCAGCACACAAGCTGGCCAGAAACAGGTTCTTACACCTCCAGTGCTGCCGAGTCCATGCAGCTTGAGCACACCCAGAAGGACGCGCCCAGAAAGAAGGCGTTCTTCAAGTACCCCCCACTCCTCCAAGTAGCCTTGAAACCGGGCGCAACGCGCTGCGGCTCGAAAGCTCCTCTCTCAGAGAGATGTGCCGTCACATGATGCACTCTCGCAGCTCCGTTGCCCACTTGCAGCAGCTGCTGCTACCAAAGCAAAAGGCTCCAGAAGTAAAAGCCACTGCTGCGCTGCACTTTCCCCTTGCCTCCCGTAAAGCACCAGAAACCGCCCGCTGCACGCTGTATTTCCATTCTCTGCCGCATCTGCCACTGTTACCTCGGCGCGTTGAAGCCTAAACCTGGGCACAGTTCTTTCCAGGGAAAGCTGGAAGAGAAAGAGGTAGCAGCACCAGTAGCTGCGAGTGGAACTTTCTGTTTTCAAGTGCTAACGTGAATCCGCAAAGGAGCCGGTGGCCAGGCACGCTTCCTCTTGCAGCCTGCGCGATGGCGCACGGCAGCTCGGTGCTCTGCCTTCATTCTTACGCTCTTCGTACCGTGTCGCGCTTTCATTCTGCCGGAGTCGAGCCGTCGTCTACTTCTCGCACAGGGAGCCGCGGTGCCGGCAGAGAAACCCTCCGTGCTGCTGCTTCTGCCGAAACACGCCTGGGCTATGCCCTTTCCCTCGCAGCGCTAGGTAGCACCACATTCTGTTTGCGCGGTAGCCTGAATCTCAACGGAAAGATTCTCGGCTACGTCTGGCACAGAGAACAGCTTTAGGTCAACAAGCTCACCCAGAGCTTACCCTCGACGCGTGCAAACCTGTACTTGCACCACATTCCAGTGGCAGCCCTCTTTCCTTTCCAGCCTGCACGGCGCCGTCAGATCGCGGTGCTCTCTGCACCTGCCCTCTCGCTTCCGCGTGCCGGCGCGCACACTACAGCCTTGCAGGGAGCGAAGAGGCGGAGAGGCGTCTCGCACAGAAGGACGGGCCAGGACGCAAAGGTGGTCTTCCTTTCTCCTCCTCCTTGCCCGAATGGTGGTGCTGTGTTGAAAGTCTTGGCCAGCGAAAGGCTCATCCAGCAAGCGTTTCTCTCCTGACGCATTTCGCTGAGCGAGAGCTACACGGACACTTTCGACGCTGGGAAACAGCAAGAGAATGACTGTACGTCGAGCTGAGGAAAAGCCGTGCACAGCAGCCTGTGGCTGCGTGCAGTGTTCGCGCTGAAGAGCGGCAAAGCTCCAAG
Source organism: Aphelocoma coerulescens (assembly GCF_041296385.1). Lineage (NCBI taxonomy): Eukaryota > Metazoa > Chordata > Aves > Passeriformes > Corvidae > Aphelocoma > Aphelocoma coerulescens. The sequence goes on along the minus strand of NC_091014.1, from coordinate 73,082,542 downwards.
CCATCGCTGCGCTTCAGTTCTGTCCAGAGCCCAGAAGGCGAAGGACGAAGCAGCTGGGCACCGGCTTCATGCACTTCAGTGCAGCGACTCGCAAATGTCCAGCCTGTGGCTGCGTGCAGTGTTCACGCTGAAGAGCGGCAAAGCTCCAAGCCATCGCTGCGCTTCAGTTCTGTCCAGAGCCCAGAAAGCGAAGGACGAAGCAGCTGGGCACCGGCTTCATGCACTTCAGTGCAGCGACTCGCAAATGTCCAGCCGAGAGCTGCTTCACATGCAGGTTCCGCTGAGAATGCTCTGGGCTGCTTCTGAAAGGAAGGCGCAGCCCTTGCACTCCAGCACACAAGCTGGCCAGAAACAGGTTCTTACACCTCCAGTGCTGCCGAGTCCATGCAGCTTGAGCACACCCAGAAGGACGCGCCCAGAAAGAAGGCGTTCTTCAAGTACCCCCCACTCCTCCAAGTAGCCTTGAAACCGGGCGCAACGCGCTGCGGCTCGAAAGCTCCTCTCTCAGAGAGATGTGCCGTCACATGATGCACTCTCGCAGCTCCGTTGCCCACTTGCAGCAGCTGCTGCTACCAAAGCAAAAGGCTCCAGAAGTAAAAGCCACTGCTGCGCTGCACTTTCCCCTTGCCTCCCGTAAAGCACCAGAAACCGCCCGCTGCACGCTGTATTTCCATTCTCTGCCGCATCTGCCACTGTTACCTCGGCGCGTTGAAGCCTAAACCTGGGCACAGTTCTTTCCAGGGAAAGCTGGAAGAGAAAGAGGTAGCAGCACCAGTAGCTGCGAGTGGAACTTTCTGTTTTCAAGTGCTAACGTGAATCCGCAAAGGAGCCGGTGGCCAGGCACGCTTCCTCTTGCAGCCTGCGCGATGGCGCACGGCAGCTCGGTGCTCTGCCTTCATTCTTACGCTCTTCGTACCGTGTCGCGCTTTCATTCTGCCGGAGTCGAGCCGTCGTCTACTTCTCGCACAGGGAGCCGCGGTGCCGGCAGAGAAACCCTCCGTGCTGCTGCTTCTGCCGAAACACGCCTGGGCTATGCCCTTTCCCTCGCAGCGCTAGGTAGCACCACATTCTGTTTGCGCGGTAGCCTGAATCTCAACGGAAAGATTCTCGGCTACGTCTGGCACAGAGAACAGCTTTAGGTCAACAAGCTCACCCAGAGCTTACCCTCGACGCGTGCAAACCTGTACTTGCACCACATTCCAGTGGCAGCCCTCTTTCCTTTCCAGCCTGCACGGCGCCGTCAGATCGCGGTGCTCTCTGCACCTGCCCTCTCGCTTCCGAGTGCCGGCGCGCACACTACAGCCTTGCAGGGAGCGAAGAGGCGGAGAGGCGTCTCGCACAGAAGGACGGGCCAGGACGCAAAGATGGTCTTCCTTTCTCCTCCTCCTTGCCCGAATGGTGGTGCTGTGTTGAAAGTCTTGGCCAGCGAAAGGCTCATCCAGCAAGTGTTTCTCTCCTGACGCATTTCGCTGAGCGAGAGCTACACGGACACTTTCGACGCTGGGAAACAGCAAGAGAATGACGGTACGTCGAGCTGAGGAAAAGCCGTGCACAGCAGCCTGTGGCTGCGTGCAGTGTTCGCGCTGAAGAGCGGCAAAGCTCCAAGCCATCGCTGCGCTTCAGTTCTGTCCAGAGCCCAGAAGGCGAAGGACGAAGCAGCTGGGCACCGGCTTCATGCACTTCAGTGCAGCGACTCGCAAATGTCCAGCCTGTGGCTGCGTGCAGTGTTCACGCTGAAGAGCGGCAAAGCTCCAAGCCATCGCTGCGCTTCAGTTCTGTCCAGAGCCCAGAAGGCGAAGGACGAAGCAGCTGGGCACCGGCTTCATGCACTTCAGTGGAGAGACTCGCAAATGTCCAGCCGAGAGCTGCTTCACATGCAGGTTCCGCTGAGAATGCTCTGGGCTGCTTCAGAAAGGAAGGCGCAGCCCTTGCACTCCAGCACACAAGCTGGCCAGAAACAGGTTCTTACACCTCCAGTGCTGCCGAGTCCATGCAGCTTGAGCACACCCAGAAGGACGCGCCCAGAAAGAAGGCGTTCTTCAAGTACCCCCCACTCCTCCAAGTAGCCTTGAAACCGGGCGCAACGCGCTGCGGCTCGAAAGCTCCTCTCTCAGAGAGATGTGCCGTCACATGATGCACTCTCGCAGCTCCGTTGCCCACTTGCAGCAGCTGCTGCTACCAAAGCAAAAGGCTCCAGAAGTAAAAGCCACTGCTGCGCTGCACTTTCCCCTTGCCTCCCGTAAAGCACCAGAAACCGCCCGCTGCACGCTGTATTTCCATTCTCTGCCGCATCTGCCACTGTTACCTCGGCGCGTTGAAGCCTAAACCTGGGCACAGTTCTTTCCAGGGAAAGCTGGAAGAGAAAGAGGTAGCAGCACCAGTAGCTGCGAGTGGAACTTTCTGTTTTCAAGTGCTAACGTGAATCCGCAAAGGAGCCGGTGGCCAGGCACGCTTCCTCTTGCAGCCTGCGCGATGGCGCACGGCAGCTCGGTGCTCTGCCTTCATTCTTACGCTCTTCGTACCGTGTCGCGCTTTCATTCTGCCGGAGTCGAGCCGTCGTCTACTTCTCGCACAGGGAGCCGCGGTGCCGGCAGAGAAACCCTCCGTGCTGCTGCTTCTGCCGAAACACGCCTGGGCTATGCCCTTTCCCTCGCAGCGCTAGGTAGCACCACATTCTGTTTGCGCGGTAGCCTGAATCTCAACGGAAAGATTCTCGGCTACGTCTGGCACAGAGAACAGCTTTAGGTCAACAAGCTCACCCAGAGCTTACCCTCGACGCGTGCAAACCTGTACTTGCACCACATTCCAGTGGCAGCCCTCTTTCCTTTCCAGCCTGCACGGCGCCGTCAGATCGCGGTGCTCTCTGCACCTGCCCTCTCGCTTCCGCGTGCCGGCGCGCACACTACAGCCTTGCAGGGAGCGAAGAGGCGGAGAGGCGTCTCGCACAGAAGGACGGGCCAGGACGCAAAGGTGGTCTTCCTTTCTCCTCCTCCTTGCCCGAATGGTGGTGCTGTGTTGAAAGTCTTGGCCAGCGAAAGGCTCATCCAGCAAGTGTTTCTCTCCTGACGCATTTCGCTGAGCGAGAGCTACACGGACACTTTCGACGCTGGGAAACAGCAAGACAATGACGGTACGTCGAGCTGAGGAAAAGCCGTGCACAGCAGCCTGTGGCTGCGTGCAGTGTTCGCGCTGAAGAGCGGCAAAGCTCCAAGCCATCGCTGCGCTTCAGTTCTGTCCAGAGCCCAGAAGGCGAAGGACGAAGCAGCTGGGCACCGGCTTCATGCACTTCAGTGCAGCGACTCGCAAATGTCCAGCCTGTGGCTGCGTGCAGTGTTCACGCTGAAGAGCGGCAAAGCTCCAAGCCATCGCTGCGCTTCAGTTCTGTCCAGAGCCCAGAAAGCGAAGGACGAAGCAGCTGGGCACCGGCTTCATGCACTTCAGTGCAGCGACTCGCAAATGTCCAGCCGAGAGCTGCTTCACAAGCAGGTTCCGCTGAGAATGCTCTGGGCTGCTTCTGAAAGGAAGGCGCAGCCCTTGCACTCCAGCACACAAGCTGGCCAGAAACAGGTTCTTACACCTCCAGTGCTGCCGAGTCCATGCAGCTTGAGCACACCCAGAAGGACGCGCCCAGAAAGAAGGCGTTCTTCAAGTACCCCCCACTCCTCCAAGTAGCCTTGAAACCGGGCGCAACGCGCTGCGGCTCGAAAGCTCCTCTCTCAGAGAGATGTGCCGTCACATGATGCACTCTCGCAGCTCCGTTGCCCACTTGCAGCAGCTGCTGCTACCAAAGCAAAAGGCTCCAGAAGTAAAAGCCACTGCTGCGCTGCACTTTCCCCTTGCCTCCCGTAAAGCACCAGAAACCGCCCGCTGCACGCTGTATTTCCATTCTCTGCCGCATCTGCCACTGTTACCTCGGCGCGTTGAAGCCTAAACCTGGGCACAGTTCTTTCCAGGGAAAGCTGGAAGAGAAAGAGGTAGCAGCACCAGTAGCTGCGAGTGGAACTTTCTGTTTTCAAGTGCTAACGTGAATCCGCAAAGGAGCCGGTGGCCAGGCACGCTTCCTCTTGCAGCCTGCGCGATGGCGCACGGCAGCTCGGTGCTCTGCCTTCATTCTTACGCTCTTCGTACCGTGTCGCGCTTTCATTCTGCCGGAGTCGAGCCGTCGTCTACTTCTCGCACAGGGAGCCGCGGTGCCGGCAGAGAAACCCTCCGTGCTGCTGCTTCTGCCGAAACACGCCTGGGCTATGCCCTTTCCCTCGCAGCGCTAGGTAGCACCACATTCTGTTTGCGCGGTAGCCTGAATCTCAACGGAAAGATTCTCGGCTACGTCTGGCACAGAGAACAGCTTTAGGTCAACAAGCTCACCCAGAGCTTACCCTCGACGCGTGCAAACCTGTACTTGCACCACATTCCAGTGGCAGCCCTCTTTCCTTTCCAGCCTGCACGGCGCCGTCAGATCGCGGTGCTCTCTGCACCTGCCCTCTCGCTTCCGCGTGCCGGCGCGCACACTACAGCCTTGCAGGGAGCGAAGAGGCGGAGAGGCGTCTCGCACAGAAGGACGGGCCAGGACGCAAAGGTGGTCTTCCTTTCTCCTCCTCCTTGCCCGAATGGTGGTGCTGTGTTGAAAGTCTTGGCCAGCGAAAGGCTCATCCAGCAAGTGTTTCTCTCCTGACGCATTTCGCTGAGCGAGAGCTACACGGACACTTTCGACGCTGGGAAACAGCAAGACAATGACGGTACGTCGAGCTGAGGAAAAGCCGTGCACAGCAGCCTGTGGCTGCGTGCAGTGTTCGCGCTGAAGAGCGGCAAAGCTCCAAGCCATCGCTGCGCTTCAGTTCTGTCCAGAGCCCAGAAGGCGAAGGACGAAGCAGCTGGGCACCGGCTTCATGCACTTCAGTGCAGCGACTCGCAAATGTCCAGCCTGTGGCTGCGTGCAGTGTTCACGCTGAAGAGCGGCAAAGCTCCAAGCCATCGCTGCGCTTCAGTTCTGTCCAGAGCCCAGAAAGCGAAGGACGAAGCAGCTGGGCACCGGCTTCATGCACTTCAGTGCAGCGACTCGCAAATGTCCAGCCGAGAGCTGCTTCACAAGCAGGTTCCGCTGAGAATGCTCTGGGCTGCTTCAGAAAGGAAGGCGCAGCCCTTGCACTCCAGCACACAAGCTGGCCAGAAACAGGTTCTTACACCTCCAGTGCTGCCGAGTCCATGCAGCTTGAGCACACCCAGAAGGACGCGCCCAGAAAGAAGGCGTTCTTCAAGTACCCCCCACTCCTCCAAGTAGCCTTGAAACCGGGCGCAACGCGCTGCGGCTCGAAAGCTCCTCTCTCAGAGAGATGTGCCGTCACATGATGCACTCTCGCAGCTCCGTTGCCCACTTGCAGCAGCTGCTGCTACCAAAGCAAAAGGCTCCAGAAGTAAAAGCCACTGCTGCGCTGCACTTTCCCCTTGCCTCCCGTAAAGCACCAGAAACCGCCCGCTGCACGCTGTATTTCCATTCTCTGCCGCATCTGCCACTGTTACCTCGGCGCGTTGAAGCCTAAACCTGGGCACAGTTCTTTCCAGGGAAAGCTGGAAGAGAAAGAGGTAGCAGCACCAGTAGCTGCGAGTGGAACTTTCTGTTTTCAAGTGCTAACGTGAATCCGCAAAGGAGCCGGTGGCCAGGCACGCTTCCTCTTGCAGCCTGCGCGATGGCGCACGGCAGCTCGGTGCTCTGCCTTCATTCTTACGCTCTTCGTACCGTGTCGCGCTTTCATTCTGCCGGAGTCGAGCCGTCGTCTACTTCTCGCACAGGGAGCCGCGGTGCCGGCAGAGAAACCCTCCGTGCTGCTGCTTCTGCCGAAACACGCCTGGGCTATGCCCTTTCCCTCGCAGCGCTAGGTAGCACCACATTCTGTTTGCGCGGTAGCCTGAATCTCAACGGAAAGATTCTCGGCTACGTCTGGCACAGAGAACAGCTTTAGGTCAACAAGCTCACCCAGAGCTTACCCTCGACGCGTGCAAACCTGTACTTGCACCACATTCCAGTGGCAGCCCTCTTTCCTTTCCAGCCTGCACGGCGCCGTCAGATCGCGGTGCTCTCTGCACCTGCCCTCTCGCTTCCGAGTGCCGGCGCGCACACTACAGCCTTGCAGGGAGCGAAGAGGCGGAGAGGCGTCTCGCACAGAAGGACGGGCCAGGACGCAAAGATGGTCTTCCTTTCTCCTCCTCCTTGCCCGAATGGTGGTGCTGTGTTGAAAGTCTTGGCCAGCGAAAGGCTCATCCAGCAAGTGTTTCTCTCCTGGCGCATTTCGCTGAGCGAGAGCTACACGGACACTTTCGACGCTGGGAAACAGCAAGAGAATGACGGTACGTCGAGCTGAGGAAAAGCCGTGCACAGCAGCCTGTGGCTGCGTGCAGTGTTCGCGCTGAAGAGCGGCAAAGCTCCAAGCCATCGCTGCGCTTCAGTTCTGTCCAGAGCCCAGAAGGCGAAGGACGAAGCAGCTGGGCACCGGCTTCATGCACTTCAGTGCAGCGACTCGCAAATGTCCAGCCGAGAGCTGCTTCACAAGCAGGTTCCGCTGAGAATGCTCTGGGCTGCTTCAGAAAGGAAGGCGCAGCCCTTGCACTCCAGCACACAAGCTGGCCAGAAACAGGTTCTTACACCTCCAGTGCTGCCGAGTCCATGCAGCTTGAGCACACCCAGAAGGACGCGCCCAGAAAGAAGGCGTTCTTCAAGTACCCCCCACTCCTCCAAGTAGCCTTGAAACCGGGCGCAACGCGCTGCGGCTCGAAAGCTCCTCTCTCAGAGAGATGTGCCGTCACATGATGCACTCTCGCAGCTCCGTTGCCCACTTGCAGCAGCTGCTGCTACCAAAGCAAAAGGCTCCAGAAGTAAAAGCCACTGCTGCGCTGCACTTTCCCCTTGCCTCCCGTAAAGCACCAGAAACCGCCCGCTGCACGCTGTATTTCCATTCTCTGCCGCATCTGCCACTGTTACCTCGGCGCGTTGAAGCCTAAACCTGGGCACAGTTCTTTCCAGGGAAAGCTGGAAGAGAAAGAGGTAGCAGCACCAGTAGCTGCGAGTGGAACTTTCTGTTTTCAAGTGCTAACGTGAATCCGCAAAGGAGCCGGTGGCCAGGCACGCTTCCTCTTGCAGCCTGCGCGATGGCGCACGGCAGCTCGGTGCTCTGCCTTCATTCTTACGCTCTTCGTACCGTGTCGCGCTTTCATTCTGCCGGAGTCGAGCCGTCGTCTACTTCTCGCACAGGGAGCCGCGGTGCCGGCAGAGAAACCCTCCGTGCTGCTGCTTCTGCCGAAACACGCCTGGGCTATGCCCTTTCCCTCGCAGCGCTAGGTAGCACCACATTCTGTTTGCGCGGTAGCCTGAATCTCAACGGAAAGATTCTCGGCTACGTCTGGCACAGAGAACAGCTTTAGGTCAACAAGCTCACCCAGAGCTTACCCTCGACGCGTGCAAACCTGTACTTGCACCACATTCCAGTGGCAGCCCTCTTTCCTTTCCAGCCTGCACGGCGCCGTCAGATCGCGGTGCTCTCTGCACCTGCCCTCTCGCTTCCGAGTGCCGGCGCGCACACTACAGCCTTGCAGGGAGCGAAGAGGCGGAGAGGCGTCTCGCACAGAAGGACGGGCCAGGACGCAAAGATGGTCTTCCTTTCTCCTCCTCCTTGCCCGAATGGTGGTGCTGTGTTGAAAGTCTTGGCCAGCGAAAGGCTCATCCAGCAAGTGTTTCTCTCCTGACGCATTTCGCTGAGCGAGAGCTACACGGACACTTTCGACGCTGGGAAACAGCAAGAGAATGACGGTACGTCGAGCTGAGGAAAAGCCGTGCACAGCAGCCTGTGGCTGCGTGCAGTGTTCGCGCTGAAGAGCGGCAAAGCTCCAAGCCATCGCTGCGCTTCAGTTCTGTCCAGAGCCCAGAAGGCGAAGGACGAAGCAGCTGGGCACCGGCTTCATGCACTTCAGTGCAGCGACTCGCAAATGTCCAGCCGAGAGCTGCTTCACAAGCAGGTTCCGCTGAGAATGCTCTGGGCTGCTTCAGAAAGGAAGGCGCAGCCCTTGCACTCCAGCACACAAGCTGGCCAGAAACAGGTTCTTACACCTCCAGTGCTGCCGAGTCCATGCAGCTTGAGCACACCCAGTAGGGCGCGCCCAGAAAGAAGGCGTTCTTCAAGTACCCCCCACTCCTCCAAGTAGCCTTGAAACCGGGCGCAACGCGCTGCGGCTCGAAAGCTCCTCTCTCAGAGAGATGTGCCGTCACATGATGCACTCTCGCAGCTCCGTTGCCCACTTGCAGCAGCTGCTGCTACCAAAGCAAAAGGCTCCAGAAGTAAAAGCCACTGCTGCGCTGCACTTTCCCCTTGCCTCCCGTAAAGCACCAGAAACCGCCCGCTGCACGCTGTATTTCCATTCTCTGCCGCATCTGCCACTGTTACCTCGGCGCGTTGAAGCCTAAACCTGGGCACAGTTCTTTCCAGGGAAAGCTGGAAGAGAAAGAGGTAGCAGCACCAGTAGCTGCGAGTGGAACTTTCTGTTTTCAAGTGCTAACGTGAATCCGCAAAGGAGCCGGTGGCCAGGCACGCTTCCTCTTGCAGCCTGCGCGATGGCGCACGGCAGCTCGGTGCTCTGCCTTCATTCTTACGCTCTTCGTACCGTGTCGCGCTTTCATTCTGCCGGAGTCGAGCCGTCGTCTACTTCTCGCACAGGGAGCCGCGGTGCCGGCAGAGAAACCCTCCGTGCTGCTGCTTCTGCCGAAACACGCCTGGGCTATGCCCTTTCCCTCGCAGCGCTAGGTAGCACCACATTCTGTTTGCGCGGTAGCCTGAATCTCAACGGAAAGATTCTCGGCTACGTCTGGCACAGAGAACAGCTTTAGGTCAACAAGCTCACCCAGAGCTTACCCTCGACGCGTGCAAACCTGTACTTGCACCACATTCCAGTGGCAGCCCTCTTTCCTTTCCAGCCTGCACGGCGCCGTCAGATCGCGGTGCTCTCTGCACCTGCCCTCTCGCTTCCGCGTGCCGGCGCGCACACTACAGCCTTGCAGGGAGCGAAGAGGCGGAGAGGCGTCTCGCACAGAAGGACGGGCCAGGACGCAAAGGTGGTCTTCCTTTCTCCTCCTCCTTGCCCGAATGGTGGTGCTGTGTTGAAAGTCTTGGCCAGCGAAAGGCTCATCCAGCAAGTGTTTCTCTCCTGACGCATTTCGCTGAGCGAGAGCTACACGGACACTTTCGACGCTGGGAAACAGCAAGAGAATGACGGTACGTCGAGCTGAGGAAAAGCCGTGCACAGCAGCCTGTGGCTGCGTGCAGTGTTCGCGCTGAAGAGCGGCAAAGCTCCAAGCCATCGCTGCGCTTCAGTTCTGTCCAGAGCCCAGAAGGCGAAGGACGAAGCAGCTGGGCACCGGCTTCATGCACTTCAGTGCAGCGACTCGCAAATGTCCAGCCTGTGGCTGCGTGCAGTGTTCACGCTGAAGAGCGGCAAAGCTCCAAGCCATCGCTGCGCTTCAGTTCTGTCCAGAGCCCAGAAAGCGAAGGACGAAGCAGCTGGGCACCGGCTTCATGCACTTCAGTGCAGCGACTCGCAAATGTCCAGCCGAGAGCTGCTTCACAAGCAGGTTCCGCTGAGAATGCTCTGGGCTGCTTCAGAAAGGAAGGCGCAGCCCTTGCACTCCAGCACACAAGCTGGCCAGAAACAGGTTCTTACACCTCCAGTGCTGCCGAGTCCATGCAGCTTGAGCACACCCAGAAGGACGCGCCCAGAAAGAAGGCGTTCTTCAAGTACCCCCCACTCCTCCAAGTAGCCTTGAAACCGGGCGCAACGCGCTGCGGCTCGAAAGCTCCTCTCTCAGAGAGATGTGCCGTCACATGATGCACTCTCGCAGCTCCGTTGCCCACTTGCAGCAGCTGCTGCTACCAAAGCAAAAGGCTCCAGAAGTAAAAGCCACTGCTGCGCTGCACTTTCCCCTTGCCTCCCGTAAAGCACCAGAAACCGCCCGCTGCACGCTGTATTTCCATTCTCTGCCGCATCTGCCACTGTTACCTCGGCGCGTTGAAGCCTAAACCTGGGCACAGTTCTTTCCAGGGAAAGCTGGAAGAGAAAGAGGTAGCAGCACCAGTAGCTGCGAGTGGAACTTTCTGTTTTCAAGTGCTAACGTGAATCCGCAAAGGAGCCGGTGGCCAGGCACGCTTCCTCTTGCAGCCTGCGCGATGGCGCACGGCAGCTCGGTGCTCTGCCTTCATTCTTACGCTCTTCGTACCGTGTCGCGCTTTCATTCTGCCGGAGTCGAGCCGTCGTCTACTTCTCGCACAGGGAGCCGCGGTGCCGGCAGAGAAACCCTCCGTGCTGCTGCTTCTGCCGAAACACGCCTGGGCTATGCCCTTTCCCTCGCAGCGCTAGGTAGCACCACATTCTGTTTGCGCGGTAGCCTGAATCTCAACGGAAAGATTCTCGGCTACGTCTGGCACAGAGAACAGCTTTAGGTCAACAAGCTCACCCAGAGCTTACCCTCGACGCGTGCAAACCTGTACTTGCACCACATTCCAGTGGCAGCCCTCTTTCCTTTCCAGCCTGCACGGCGCCGTCAGATCGCGGTGCTCTCTGCACCTGCCCTCTCGCTTCCGCGTGCCGGCGCGCACACTACAGCCTTGCAGGGAGCGAAGAGGCGGAGAGGCGTCTCGCACAGAAGGACGGGCCAGGACGCAAAGGTGGTCTTCCTTTCTCCTCCTCCTTGCCCGAATGGTGGTGCTGTGTTGAAAGTCTTGGCCAGCGAAAGGCTCATCCAGCAAGTGTTTCTCTCCTGACGCATTTCGCTGAGCGAGAGCTACACGGACACTTTCGACGCTGGGAAACAGCAAGACAATGACGGTACGTCGAGCTGAGGAAAAGCCGTGCACAGCAGCCTGTGGCTGCGTGCAGTGTTCGCGCTGAAGAGCGGCAAAGCTCCAAGCCATCGCTGCGCTTCAGTTCTGTCCAGAGCCCAGAAGGCGAAGGACGAAGCAGCTGGGCACCGGCTTCATGCACTTCAGTGCAGCGACTCGCAAATGTCCAGCCTGTGGCTGCGTGCAGTGTTCACGCTGAAGAGCGGCAAAGCTCCAAGCCATCGCTGCGCTTCAGTTCTGTCCAGAGCCCAGAAAGCGAAGGACGAAGCAGCTGGGCACCGGCTTCATGCACTTCAGTGCAGCGACTCGCAAATGTCCAGCCGAGAGCTGCTTCACAAGCAGGTTCCGCTGAGAATGCTCTGGGCTGCTTCAGAAAGGAAGGCGCAGCCCTTGCACTCCAGCACACAAGCTGGCCAGAAACAGGTTCTTACACCTCCAGTGCTGCCGAGTCCATGCAGCTTGAGCACACCCAGAAGGACGCGCCCAGAAAGAAGGCGTTCTTCAAGTACCCCCCACTCCTCCAAGTAGCCTTGAAACCGGGCGCAACGCGCTGCGGCTCGAAAGCTCCTCTCTCAGAGAGATGTGCCGTCACATGATGCACTCTCGCAGCTCCGTTGCCCACTTGCAGCAGCTGCTGCTACCAAAGCAAAAGGCTCCAGAAGTAAAAGCCACTGCTGCGCTGCACTTTCCCCTTGCCTCCCGTAAAGCACCAGAAACCGCCCGCTGCACGCTGTATTTCCATTCTCTGCCGCATCTGCCACTGTTACCTCGGCGCGTTGAAGCCTAAACCTGGGCACAGTTCTTTCCAGGGAAAGCTGGAAGAGAAAGAGGTAGCAGCACCAGTAGCTGCGAGTGGAACTTTCTGTTTTCAAGTGCTAACGTGAATCCGCAAAGGAGCCGGTGGCCAGGCACGCTTCCTCTTGCAGCCTGCGCGATGGCGCACGGCAGCTCGGTGCTCTGCCTTCATTCTTACGCTCTTCGTACCGTGTCGCGCTTTCATTCTGCCGGAGTCGAGCCGTCGTCTACTTCTCGCACAGGGAGCCGCGGTGCCGGCAGAGAAACCCTCCGTGCTGCTGCTTCTGCCGAAACACGCCTGGGCTATGCCCTTTCCCTCGCAGCGCTAGGTAGCACCACATTCTGTTTGCGCGGTAGCCTGAATCTCAACGGAAAGATTCTCGGCTACGTCTGGCACAGAGAACAGCTTTAGGTCAACAAGCTCACCCAGAGCTTACCCTCGACGCGTGCAAACCTGTACTTGCACCACATTCCAGTGGCAGCCCTCTTTCCTTTCCAGCCTGCACGGCGCCGTCAGATCGCGGTGCTCTCTGCACCTGCCCTCTCGCTTCCGAGTGCCGGCGCGCACACTACAGCCTTGCAGGGAGCGAAGAGGCGGAGAGGCGTCTCGCACAGAAGGACGGGCCAGGACGCAAAGATGGTCTTCCTTTCTCCTCCTCCTTGCCCGAATGGTGGTGCTGTGTTGAAAGTCTTGGCCAGCGAAAGGCTCATCCAGCAAGTGTTTCTCTCCTGGCGCATTTCGCTGAGCGAGAGCTACACGGACACTTTCGACGCTGGGAAACAGCAAGAGAATGACGGTACGTCGAGCTGAGGAAAAGCCGTGCACAGCAGCCTGTGGCTGCGTGCAGTGTTCGCGCTGAAGAGCGGCAAAGCTCCAAGCCATCGCTGCGCTTCAGTTCTGTCCAGAGCCCAGAAGGCGAAGGACGAAGCAGCTGGGCACCGGCTTCATGCACTTCAGTGCAGCGACTCGCAAATGTCCAGCCTGTGGCTGCGTGCAGTGTTCACGCTGAAGAGCGGCAAAGCTCCAAGCCATCGCTGCGCTTCAGTTCTGTCCAGAGCCCAGAAAGCGAAGGACGAAGCAGCTGGGCACCGGCTTCATGCACTTCAGTGCAGCGACTCGCAAATGTCCAGCCGAGAGCTGCTTCACAAGCAGGTTCCGCTGAGAATGCTCTGGGCTGCTTCTGAAAGGAAGGCGCAGCCCTTGCACTCCAGCACACAAGCTGGCCAGAAACAGGTTCTTACACCTCCAGTGCTGCCGAGTCCATGCAGCTTGAGCACACCCAGAAGGACGCGCCCAGAAAGAAGGCGTTCTTCAAGTACCCCCCACTCCTCCAAGTAGCCTTGAAACCGGGCGCAACGCGCTGCGGCTCGAAAGCTCCTCTCTCAGAGAGATGTGCCGTCACATGATGCACTCTCGCAGCTCCGTTGCCCACTTGCAGCAGCTGCTGCTACCAAAGCAAAAGGCTCCAGAAGTAAAAGCCACTGCTGCGCTGCACTTTCCCCTTGCCTCCCGTAAAGCACCAGAAACCGCCCGCTGCACGCTGTATTTCCATTCTCTGCCGCATCTGCCACTGTTACCTCGGCGCGTTGAAGCCTAAACCTGGGCACAGTTCTTTCCAGGGAAAGCTGGAAGAGAAAGAGGTAGCAGCACCAGTAGCTGCGAGTGGAACTTTCTGTTTTCAAGTGCTAACGTGAATCCGCAAAGGAGCCGGTGGCCAGGCACGCTTCCTCTTGCAGCCTGCGCGATGGCGCACGGCAGCTCGGTGCTCTGCCTTCATTCTTACGCTCTTCGTACCGTGTCGCGCTTTCATTCTGCCGGAGTCGAGCCGTCGTCTACTTCTCGCACAGGGAGCCGCGGTGCCGGCAGAGAAACCCTCCGTGCTGCTGCTTCTGCCGAAACACGCCTGGGCTATGCCCTTTCCCTCGCAGCGCTAGGTAGCACCACATTCTGTTTGCGCGGTAGCCTGAATCTCAACGGAAAGATTCTCGGCTACGTCTGGCACAGAGAACAGCTTTAGGTCAACAAGCTCACCCAGAGCTTACCCTCGACGCGTGCAAACCTGTACTTGCACCACATTCCAGTGGCAGCCCTCTTTCCTTTCCAGCCTGCACGGCGCCGTCAGATCGCGGTGCTCTCTGCACCTGCCCTCTCGCTTCCGAGTGCCGGCGCGCACACTACAGCCTTGCAGGGAGCGAAGAGGCGGAGAGGCGTCTCGCACAGAAGGACGGGCCAGGACGCAAAGATGGTCTTCCTTTCTCCTCCTCCTTGCCCGAATGGTGGTGCTGTGTTGAAAGTCTTGGCCAGCGAAAGGCTCATCCAGCAAGTGTTTCTCTCCTGACGCATTTCGCTGAGCGAGAGCTACACGGACACTTTCGACGCTGGGAAACAGCAAGAGAATGACGGTACGTCGAGCTGAGGAAAAGCCGTGCACAGCAGCCTGTGGCTGCGTGCAGTGTTCGCGCTGAAGAGCGGCAAAGCTCCAAGCCATCGCTGCGCTTCAGTTCTGTCCAGAGCCCAGAAGGCGAAGGACGAAGCAGCTGGGCACCGGCTTCATGCACTTCAGTGCAGCGACTCGCAAATGTCCAGCCTGTGGCTGCGTGCAGTGTTCACGCTGAAGAGCGGCAAAGCTCCAAGCCATCGCTGCGCTTCAGTTCTGTCCAGAGCCCAGAAGGCGAAGGACGAAGCAGCTGGGCACCGGCTTCATGCACTTCAGTGCAGCGACTCGCAAATGTCCAGCCGAGAGCTGCTTCACATGCAGGTTCCGCTGAGAATGCTCTGGGCTGCTTCAGAAAGGAAGGCGCAGCCCTTGCACTCCAGCACACAAGCTGGCCAGAAACAGGTTCTTACACCTCCAGTGCTGCCGAGTCCATGCAGCTTGAGCACACCCAGAAGGACGCGCCCAGAAAGAAGGCGTTCTTCAAGTACCCCCCACTCCTCCAAGTAGCCTTGAAACCGGGCGCAACGCGCTGCGGCTCGAAAGCTCCTCTCTCAGAGAGATGTGCCGTCACATGATGCACTCTCGCAGCTCCGTTGCCCACTTGCAGCAGCTGCTGCTACCAAAGCAAAAGGCTCCAGAAGTAAAAGCCACTGCTGCGCTGCACTTTCCCCTTGCCTCCCGTAAAGCACCAGAAACCGCCCGCTGCACGCTGTATTTCCATTCTCTGCCGCATCTGCCACTGTTACCTCGGCGCGTTGAAGCCTAAACCTGGGCACAGTTCTTTCCAGGGAAAGCTGGAAGAGAAAGAGGTAGCAGCACCAGTAGCTGCGAGTGGAACTTTCTGTTTTCAAGTGCTAACGTGAATCCGCAAAGGAGCCGGTGGCCAGGCACGCTTCCTCTTGCAGCCTGCGCGATGGCGCACGGCAGCTCGGTGCTCTGCCTTCATTCTTACGCTCTTCGTACCGTGTCGCGCTTTCATTCTGCCGGAGTCGAGCCGTCGTCTACTTCTCGCACAGGGAGCCGCGGTGCCGGCAGAGAAACCCTCCGTGCTGCTGCTTCTGCCGAAACACGCCTGGGCTATGCCCTTTCCCTCGCAGCGCTAGGTAGCACCACATTCTGTTTGCGCGGTAGCCTGAATCTCAACGGAAAGATTCTCGGCTACGTCTGGCACAGAGAACAGCTTTAGGTCAACAAGCTCACCCAGAGCTTACCCTCGACGCGTGCAAACCTGTACTTGCACCACATTCCAGTGGCAGCCCTCTTTCCTTTCCAGCCTGCACGGCGCCGTCAGATCGCGGTGCTCTCTGCACCTGCCCTCTCGCTTCCGCGTGCCGGCGCGCACACTACAGCCTTGCAGGGAGCGAAGAGGCGGAGAGGCGTCTCGCACAGAAGGACGGGCCAGGACGCAAAGGTGGTCTTCCTTTCTCCTCCTCCTTGCCCGAATGGTGGTGCTGTGTTGAAAGTCTTGGCCAGCGAAAGGCTCATCCAGCAAGTGTTTCTCTCCTGACGCATTTCGCTGAGCGAGAGCTACACGGACACTTTCGACGCTGGGAAACAGCAAGACAATGACGGTACGTCGAGCTGAGGAAAAGCCGTGCACAGCAGCCTGTGGCTGCGTGCAGTGTTCGCGCTGAAGAGCGGCAAAGCTCCAAGCCATCGCTGCGCTTCAGTTCTGTCCAGAGCCCAGAAGGCGAAGGACGAAGCAGCTGGGCACCGGCTTCATGCACTTCAGTGCAGCGACTCGCAAATGTCCAGCCTGTGGCTGCGTGCAGTGTTCACGCTGAAGAGCGGCAAAGCTCCAAGCCATCGCTGCGCTTCAGTTCTGTCCAGAGCCCAGAAAGCGAAGGACGAAGCAGCTGGGCACCGGCTTCATGCACTTCAGTGCAGCGACTCGCAAATGTCCAGCCGAGAGCTGCTTCACAAGCAGGTTCCGCTGAGAATGCTCTGGGCTGCTTCAGAAAGGAAGGCGCAGCCCTTGCACTCCAGCACACAAGCTGGCCAGAAACAGGTTCTTACACCTCCAGTGCTGCCGAGTCCATGCAGCTTGAGCACACCCAGAAGGACGCGCCCAGAAAGAAGGCGTTCTTCAAGTACCCCCCACTCCTCCAAGTAGCCTTGAAACCGGGCGCAACGCGCTGCGGCTCGAAAGCTCCTCTCTCAGAGAGATGTGCCGTCACATGATGCACTCTCGCAGCTCCGTTGCCCACTTGCAGCAGCTGCTGCTACCAAAGCAAAAGGCTCCAGAAGTAAAAGCCACTGCTGCGCTGCACTTTCCCCTTGCCTCCCGTAAAGCACCAGAAACCGCCCGCTGCACGCTGTATTTCCATTCTCTGCCGCATCTGCCACTGTTACCTCGGCGCGTTGAAGCCTAAACCTGGGCACAGTTCTTTCCAGGGAAAGCTGGAAGAGAAAGAGGTAGCAGCACCAGTAGCTGCGAGTGGAACTTTCTGTTTTCAAGTGCTAACGTGAATCCGCAAAGGAGCCGGTGGCCAGGCACGCTTCCTCTTGCAGCCTGCGCGATGGCGCACGGCAGCTCGGTGCTCTGCCTTCATTCTTACGCTCTTCGTACCGTGTCGCGCTTTCATTCTGCCGGAGTCGAGCCGTCGTCTACTTCTCGCACAGGGAGCCGCGGTGCCGGCAGAGAAACCCTCCGTGCTGCTGCTTCTGCCGAAACACGCCTGGGCTATGCCCTTTCCCTCGCAGCGCTAGGTAGCACCACATTCTGTTTGCGCGGTAGCCTGAATCTCAACGGAAAGATTCTCGGCTACGTCTGGCACAGAGAACAGCTTTAGGTCAACAAGCTCACCCAGAGCTTACCCTCGACGCGTGCAAACCTGTACTTGCACCACATTCCAGTGGCAGCCCTCTTTCCTTTCCAGCCTGCACGGCGCCGTCAGATCGCGGTGCTCTCTGCACCTGCCCTCTCGCTTCCGCGTGCCGGCGCGCACACTACAGCCTTGCAGGGAGCGAAGAGGCGGAGAGGCGTCTCGCACAGAAGGACGGGCCAGGACGCAAAGGTGGTCTTCCTTTCTCCTCCTCCTTGCCCGAATGGTGGTGCTGTGTTGAAAGTCTTGGCCAGCGAAAGGCTCATCCAGCAAGTGTTTCTCTCCTGACGCATTTCGCTGAGCGAGAGCTACACGGACACTTTCGACGCTGGGAAACAGCAAGACAATGACGGTACGTCGAGCTGAGGAAAAGCCGTGCACAGCAGCCTGTGGCTGCGTGCAGTGTTCGCGCTGAAGAGCGGCAAAGCTCCAAGCCATCGCTGCGCTTCAGTTCTGTCCAGAGCCCAGAAGGCGAAGGACGAAGCAGCTGGGCACCGGCTTCATGCACTTCAGTGCAGCGACTCGCAAATGTCCAGCCTGTGGCTGCGTGCAGTGTTCACGCTGAAGAGCGGCAAAGCTCCAAGCCATCGCTGCGCTTCAGTTCTGTCCAGAGCCCAGAAAGCGAAGGACGAAGCAGCTGGGCACCGGCTTCATGCACTTCAGTGCAGCGACTCGCAAATGTCCAGCCGAGAGCTGCTTCACAAGCAGGTTCCGCTGAGAATGCTCTGGGCTGCTTCAGAAAGGAAGGCGCAGCCCTTGCACTCCAGCACACAAGCTGGCCAGAAACAGGTTCTTACACCTCCAGTGCTGCCGAGTCCATGCAGCTTGAGCACACCCAGAAGGACGCGCCCAGAAAGAAGGCGTTCTTCAAGTACCCCCCACTCCTCCAAGTAGCCTTGAAACCGGGCGCAACGCGCTGCGGCTCGAAAGCTCCTCTCTCAGAGAGATGTGCCGTCACATGATGCACTCTCGCAGCTCCGTTGCCCACTTGCAGCAGCTGCTGCTACCAAAGCAAAAGGCTCCAGAAGTAAAAGCCACTGCTGCGCTGCACTTTCCCCTTGCCTCCCGTAAAGCACCAGAAACCGCCCGCTGCACGCTGTATTTCCATTCTCTGCCGCATCTGCCACTGTTACCTCGGCGCGTTGAAGCCTAAACCTGGGCACAGTTCTTTCCAGGGAAAGCTGGAAGAGAAAGAGGTAGCAGCACCAGTAGCTGCGAGTGGAACTTTCTGTTTTCAAGTGCTAACGTGAATCCGCAAAGGAGCCGGTGGCCAGGCACGCTTCCTCTTGCAGCCTGCGCGATGGCGCACGGCAGCTCGGTGCTCTGCCTTCATTCTTACGCTCTTCGTACCGTGTCGCGCTTTCATTCTGCCGGAGTCGAGCCGTCGTCTACTTCTCGCACAGGGAGCCGCGGTGCCGGCAGAGAAACCCTCCGTGCTGCTGCTTCTGCCGAAACACGCCTGGGCTATGCCCTTTCCCTCGCAGCGCTAGGTAGCACCACATTCTGTTTGCGCGGTAGCCTGAATCTCAACGGAAAGATTCTCGGCTACGTCTGGCACAGAGAACAGCTTTAGGTCAACAAGCTCACCCAGAGCTTACCCTCGACGCGTGCAAACCTGTACTTGCACCACATTCCAGTGGCAGCCCTCTTTCCTTTCCAGCCTGCACGGCGCCGTCAGATCGCGGTGCTCTCTGCACCTGCCCTCTCGCTTCCGCGTGCCGGCGCGCACACTACAGCCTTGCAGGGAGCGAAGAGGCGGAGAGGCGTCTCGCACAGAAGGACGGGCCAGGACGCAAAGGTGGTCTTCCTTTCTCCTCCTCCTTGCCCGAATGGTGGTGCTGTGTTGAAAGTCTTGGCCAGCGAAAGGCTCATCCAGCAAGTGTTTCTCTCCTGACGCATTTCGCTGAGCGAGAGCTACACGGACACTTTCGACGCTGGGAAACAGCAAGAGAATGACGGTACGTCGAGCTGAGGAAAAGCCGTGCACAGCAGCCTGTGGCTGCGTGCAGTGTTCGCGCTGAAGAGCGGCAAAGCTCCAAGCCATCGCTGCGCTTCAGTTCTGTCCAGAGCCCAGAAGGCGAAGGACGAAGCAGCTGGGCACCGGCTTCATGCACTTCAGTGCAGCGACTCGCAAATGTCCAGCCGAGAGCTGCTTCACAAGCAGGTTCCGCTGAGAATGCTCTGGGCTGCTTCAGAAAGGAAGGCGCAGCCCTTGCACTCCAGCACACAAGCTGGCCAGAAACAGGTTCTTACACCTCCAGTGCTGCCGAGTCCATGCAGCTTGAGCACACCCAGAAGGACGCGCCCAGAAAGAAGGCGTTCTTCAAGTACCCCCCACTCCTCCAAGTAGCCTTGAAACCGGGCGCAACGCGCTGCGGCTCGAAAGCTCCTCTCTCAGAGAGATGTGCCGTCACATGATGCACTCTCGCAGCTCCGTTGCCCACTTGCAGCAGCTGCTGCTACCAAAGCAAAAGGCTCCAGAAGTAAAAGCCACTGCTGCGCTGCACTTTCCCCTTGCCTCCCGTAAAGCACCAGAAACCGCCCGCTGCACGCTGTATTTCCATTCTCTGCCGCATCTGCCACTGTTACCTCGGCGCGTTGAAGCCTAAACCTGGGCACAGTTCTTTCCAGGGAAAGCTGGAAGAGAAAGAGGTAGCAGCACCAGTAGCTGCGAGTGGAACTTTCTGTTTTCAAGTGCTAACGTGAATCCGCAAAGGAGCCGGTGGCCAGGCACGCTTCCTCTTGCAGCCTGCGCGATGGCGCACGGCAGCTCGGTGCTCTGCCTTCATTCTTACGCTCTTCGTACCGTGTCGCGCTTTCATTCTGCCGGAGTCGAGCCGTCGTCTACTTCTCGCACAGGGAGCCGCGGTGCCGGCAGAGAAACCCTCCGTGCTGCTGCTTCTGCCGAAACACGCCTGGGCTATGCCCTTTCCCTCGCAGCGCTAGGTAGCACCACATTCTGTTTGCGCGGTAGCCTGAATCTCAACGGAAAGATTCTCGGCTACGTCTGGCACAGAGAACAGCTTTAGGTCAACAAGCTCACCCAGAGCTTACCCTCGACGCGTGCAAACCTGTACTTGCACCACATTCCAGTGGCAGCCCTCTTTCCTTTCCAGCCTGCACGGCGCCGTCAGATCGCGGTGCTCTCTGCACCTGCCCTCTCGCTTCCGAGTGCCGGCGCGCACACTACAGCCTTGCAGGGAGCGAAGAGGCGGAGAGGCGTCTCGCACAGAAGGACGGGCCAGGACGCAAAGATGGTCTTCCTTTCTCCTCCTCCTTGCCCGAATGGTGGTGCTGTGTTGAAAGTCTTGGCCAGCGAAAGGCTCATCCAGCAAGTGTTTCTCTCCTGACGCATTTCGCTGAGCGAGAGCTACACGGACACTTTCGACGCTGGGAAACAGCAAGAGAATGACGGTACGTCGAGCTGAGGAAAAGCCGTGCACAGCAGCCTGTGGCTGCGTGCAGTGTTCGCGCTGAAGAGCGGCAAAGCTCCAAGCCATCGCTGCGCTTCAGTTCTGTCCAGAGCCCAGAAGGCGAAGGACGAAGCAGCTGGGCACCGGCTTCATGCACTTCAGTGCAGCGACTCGCAAATGTCCAGCCGAGAGCTGCTTCACATGCAGGTTCCGCTGAGAATGCTCTGGGCTGCTTCAGAAAGGAAGGCGCAGCCCTTGCACTCCAGCACACAAGCTGGCCAGAAACAGGTTCTTACACCTCCAGTGCTGCCGAGTCCATGCAGCTTGAGCACACCCAGAAGGACGCGCCCAGAAAGAAGGCGTTCTTCAAGTACCCCCCACTCCTCCAAGTAGCCTTGAAACCGGGCGCAACGCGCTGCGGCTCGAAAGCTCCTCTCTCAGAGAGATGTGCCGTCACATGATGCACTCTCGCAGCTCCGTTGCCCACTTGCAGCAGCTGCTGCTACCAAAGCAAAAGGCTCCAGAAGTAAAAGCCACTGCTGCGCTGCACTTTCCCCTTGCCTCCCGTAAAGCACCAGAAACCGCCCGCTGCACGCTGTATTTCCATTCTCTGCCGCATCTGCCACTGTTACCTCGGCGCGTTGAAGCCTAAACCTGGGCACAGTTCTTTCCAGGGAAAGCTGGAAGAGAAAGAGGTAGCAGCACCAGTAGCTGCGAGTGGAACTTTCTGTTTTCAAGTGCTAACGTGAATCCGCAAAGGAGCCGGTGGCCAGGCACGCTTCCTCTTGCAGCCTGCGCGATGGCGCACGGCAGCTCGGTGCTCTGCCTTCATTCTTACGCTCTTCGTACCGTGTCGCGCTTTCATTCTGCCGGAGTCGAGCCGTCGTCTACTTCTCGCACAGGGAGCCGCGGTGCCGGCAGAGAAACCCTCCGTGCTGCTGCTTCTGCCGAAACACGCCTGGGCTATGCCCTTTCCCTCGCAGCGCTAGGTAGCACCACATTCTGTTTGCGCGGTAGCCTGAATCTCAACGGAAAGATTCTCGGCTACGTCTGGCACAGAGAACAGCTTTAGGTCAACAAGCTCACCCAGAGCTTACCCTCGACGCGTGCAAACCTGTACTTGCACCACATTCCAGTGGCAGCCCTCTTTCCTTTCCAGCCTGCACGGCGCCGTCAGATCGCGGTGCTCTCTGCACCTGCCCTCTCGCTTCCGCGTGCCGGCGCGCACACTACAGCCTTGCAGGGAGCGAAGAGGCGGAGAGGCGTCTCGCACAGAAGGACGGGCCAGGACGCAAAGGTGGTCTTCCTTTCTCCTCCTCCTTGCCCGAATGGTGGTGCTGTGTTGAAAGTCTTGGCCAGCGAAAGGCTCATCCAGCAAGTGTTTCTCTCCTGACGCATTTCGCTGAGCGAGAGCTACACGGACACTTTCGACGCTGGGAAACAGCAAGACAATGACGGTACGTCGAGCTGAGGAAAAGCCGTGCACAGCAGCCTGTGGCTGCGTGCAGTGTTCGCGCTGAAGAGCGGCAAAGCTCCAAGCCATCGCTGCGCTTCAGTTCTGTCCAGAGCCCAGAAGGCGAAGGACGAAGCAGCTGGGCACCGGCTTCATGCACTTCAGTGCAGCGACTCGCAAATGTCCAGCCTGTGGCTGCGTGCAGTGTTCACGCTGAAGAGCGGCAAAGCTCCAAGCCATCGCTGCGCTTCAGTTCTGTCCAGAGCCCAGAAAGCGAAGGACGAAGCAGCTGGGCACCGGCTTCATGCACTTCAGTGCAGCGACTCGCAAATGTCCAGCCGAGAGCTGCTTCACAAGCAGGTTCCGCTGAGAATGCTCTGGGCTGCTTCAGAAAGGAAGGCGCAGCCCTTGCACTCCAGCACACAAGCTGGCCAGAAACAGGTTCTTACACCTCCAGTGCTGCCGAGTCCATGCAGCTTGAGCACACCCAGAAGGACGCGCCCAGAAAGAAGGCGTTCTTCAAGTACCCCCCACTCCTCCAAGTAGCCTTGAAACCGGGCGCAACGCGCTGCGGCTCGAAAGCTCCTCTCTCAGAGAGATGTGCCGTCACATGATGCACTCTCGCAGCTCCGTTGCCCACTTGCAGCAGCTGCTGCTACCAAAGCAAAAGGCTCCAGAAGTAAAAGCCACTGCTGCGCTGCACTTTCCCCTTGCCTCCCGTAAAGCACCAGAAACCGCCCGCT
Source organism: Aphelocoma coerulescens (assembly GCF_041296385.1). Classification (NCBI taxonomy): domain Eukaryota; kingdom Metazoa; phylum Chordata; class Aves; order Passeriformes; family Corvidae; genus Aphelocoma; species Aphelocoma coerulescens. The sequence goes on along the minus strand of NC_091014.1, from coordinate 73,060,001 downwards.
GCACGCTGTATTTCCATTCTCTGCCGCATCTGCCACTGTTACCTCGGCGCGTTGAAGCCTAAACCTGGGCACAGTTCTTTCCAGGGAAAGCTGGAAGAGAAAGAGGTAGCAGCACCAGTAGCTGCGAGTGGAACTTTCTGTTTTCAAGTGCTAACGTGAATCCGCAAAGGAGCCGGTGGCCAGGCACGCTTCCTCTTGCAGCCTGCGCGATGGCGCACGGCAGCTCGGTGCTCTGCCTTCATTCTTACGCTCTTCGTACCGTGTCGCGCTTTCATTCTGCCGGAGTCGAGCCGTCGTCTACTTCTCGCACAGGGAGCCGCGGTGCCGGCAGAGAAACCCTCCGTGCTGCTGCTTCTGCCGAAACACGCCTGGGCTATGCCCTTTCCCTCGCAGCGCTAGGTAGCACCACATTCTGTTTGCGCGGTAGCCTGAATCTCAACGGAAAGATTCTCGGCTACGTCTGGCACAGAGAACAGCTTTAGGTCAACAAGCTCACCCAGAGCTTACCCTCGACGCGTGCAAACCTGTACTTGCACCACATTCCAGTGGCAGCCCTCTTTCCTTTCCAGCCTGCACGGCGCCGTCAGATCGCGGTGCTCTCTGCACCTGCCCTCTCGCTTCCGCGTGCCGGCGCGCACACTACAGCCTTGCAGGGAGCGAAGAGGCGGAGAGGCGTCTCGCACAGAAGGACGGGCCAGGACGCAAAGGTGGTCTTCCTTTCTCCTCCTCCTTGCCCGAATGGTGGTGCTGTGTTGAAAGTCTTGGCCAGCGAAAGGCTCATCCAGCAAGTGTTTCTCTCCTGACGCATTTCGCTGAGCGAGAGCTACACGGACACTTTCGACGCTGGGAAACAGCAAGACAATGACGGTACGTCGAGCTGAGGAAAAGCCGTGCACAGCAGCCTGTGGCTGCGTGCAGTGTTCGCGCTGAAGAGCGGCAAAGCTCCAAGCCATCGCTGCGCTTCAGTTCTGTCCAGAGCCCAGAAGGCGAAGGACGAAGCAGCTGGGCACCGGCTTCATGCACTTCAGTGCAGCGACTCGCAAATGTCCAGCCTGTGGCTGCGTGCAGTGTTCACGCTGAAGAGCGGCAAAGCTCCAAGCCATCGCTGCGCTTCAGTTCTGTCCAGAGCCCAGAAAGCGAAGGACGAAGCAGCTGGGCACCGGCTTCATGCACTTCAGTGCAGCGACTCGCAAATGTCCAGCCGAGAGCTGCTTCACAAGCAGGTTCCGCTGAGAATGCTCTGGGCTGCTTCAGAAAGGAAGGCGCAGCCCTTGCACTCCAGCACACAAGCTGGCCAGAAACAGGTTCTTACACCTCCAGTGCTGCCGAGTCCATGCAGCTTGAGCACACCCAGAAGGACGCGCCCAGAAAGAAGGCGTTCTTCAAGTACCCCCCACTCCTCCAAGTAGCCTTGAAACCGGGCGCAACGCGCTGCGGCTCGAAAGCTCCTCTCTCAGAGAGATGTGCCGTCACATGATGCACTCTCGCAGCTCCGTTGCCCACTTGCAGCAGCTGCTGCTACCAAAGCAAAAGGCTCCAGAAGTAAAAGCCACTGCTGCGCTGCACTTTCCCCTTGCCTCCCGTAAAGCACCAGAAACCGCCCGCTGCACGCTGTATTTCCATTCTCTGCCGCATCTGCCACTGTTACCTCGGCGCGTTGAAGCCTAAACCTGGGCACAGTTCTTTCCAGGGAAAGCTGGAAGAGAAAGAGGTAGCAGCACCAGTAGCTGCGAGTGGAACTTTCTGTTTTCAAGTGCTAACGTGAATCCGCAAAGGAGCCGGTGGCCAGGCACGCTTCCTCTTGCAGCCTGCGCGATGGCGCACGGCAGCTCGGTGCTCTGCCTTCATTCTTACGCTCTTCGTACCGTGTCGCGCTTTCATTCTGCCGGAGTCGAGCCGTCGTCTACTTCTCGCACAGGGAGCCGCGGTGCCGGCAGAGAAACCCTCCGTGCTGCTGCTTCTGCCGAAACACGCCTGGGCTATGCCCTTTCCCTCGCAGCGCTAGGTAGCACCACATTCTGTTTGCGCGGTAGCCTGAATCTCAACGGAAAGATTCTCGGCTACGTCTGGCACAGAGAACAGCTTTAGGTCAACAAGCTCACCCAGAGCTTACCCTCGACGCGTGCAAACCTGTACTTGCACCACATTCCAGTGGCAGCCCTCTTTCCTTTCCAGCCTGCACGGCGCCGTCAGATCGCGGTGCTCTCTGCACCTGCCCTCTCGCTTCCGAGTGCCGGCGCGCACACTACAGCCTTGCAGGGAGCGAAGAGGCGGAGAGGCGTCTCGCACAGAAGGACGGGCCAGGACGCAAAGATGGTCTTCCTTTCTCCTCCTCCTTGCCCGAATGGTGGTGCTGTGTTGAAAGTCTTGGCCAGCGAAAGGCTCATCCAGCAAGTGTTTCTCTCCTGGCGCATTTCGCTGAGCGAGAGCTACACGGACACTTTCGACGCTGGGAAACAGCAAGAGAATGACGGTACGTCGAGCTGAGGAAAAGCCGTGCACAGCAGCCTGTGGCTGCGTGCAGTGTTCGCGCTGAAGAGCGGCAAAGCTCCAAGCCATCGCTGCGCTTCAGTTCTGTCCAGAGCCCAGAAGGCGAAGGACGAAGCAGCTGGGCACCGGCTTCATGCACTTCAGTGCAGCGACTCGCAAATGTCCAGCCGAGAGCTGCTTCACAAGCAGGTTCCGCTGAGAATGCTCTGGGCTGCTTCAGAAAGGAAGGCGCAGCCCTTGCACTCCAGCACACAAGCTGGCCAGAAACAGGTTCTTACACCTCCAGTGCTGCCGAGTCCATGCAGCTTGAGCACACCCAGAAGGACGCGCCCAGAAAGAAGGCGTTCTTCAAGTACCCCCCACTCCTCCAAGTAGCCTTGAAACCGGGCGCAACGCGCTGCGGCTCGAAAGCTCCTCTCTCAGAGAGATGTGCCGTCACATGATGCACTCTCGCAGCTCCGTTGCCCACTTGCAGCAGCTGCTGCTACCAAAGCAAAAGGCTCCAGAAGTAAAAGCCACTGCTGCGCTGCACTTTCCCCTTGCCTCCCGTAAAGCACCAGAAACCGCCCGCTGCACGCTGTATTTCCATTCTCTGCCGCATCTGCCACTGTTACCTCGGCGCGTTGAAGCCTAAACCTGGGCACAGTTCTTTCCAGGGAAAGCTGGAAGAGAAAGAGGTAGCAGCACCAGTAGCTGCGAGTGGAACTTTCTGTTTTCAAGTGCTAACGTGAATCCGCAAAGGAGCCGGTGGCCAGGCACGCTTCCTCTTGCAGCCTGCGCGATGGCGCACGGCAGCTCGGTGCTCTGCCTTCATTCTTACGCTCTTCGTACCGTGTCGCGCTTTCATTCTGCCGGAGTCGAGCCGTCGTCTACTTCTCGCACAGGGAGCCGCGGTGCCGGCAGAGAAACCCTCCGTGCTGCTGCTTCTGCCGAAACACGCCTGGGCTATGCCCTTTCCCTCGCAGCGCTAGGTAGCACCACATTCTGTTTGCGCGGTAGCCTGAATCTCAACGGAAAGATTCTCGGCTACGTCTGGCACAGAGAACAGCTTTAGGTCAACAAGCTCACCCAGAGCTTACCCTCGACGCGTGCAAACCTGTACTTGCACCACATTCCAGTGGCAGCCCTCTTTCCTTTCCAGCCTGCACGGCGCCGTCAGATCGCGGTGCTCTCTGCACCTGCCCTCTCGCTTCCGAGTGCCGGCGCGCACACTACAGCCTTGCAGGGAGCGAAGAGGCGGAGAGGCGTCTCGCACAGAAGGACGGGCCAGGACGCAAAGATGGTCTTCCTTTCTCCTCCTCCTTGCCCGAATGGTGGTGCTGTGTTGAAAGTCTTGGCCAGCGAAAGGCTCATCCAGCAAGTGTTTCTCTCCTGACGCATTTCGCTGAGCGAGAGCTACACGGACACTTTCGACGCTGGGAAACAGCAAGAGAATGACGGTACGTCGAGCTGAGGAAAAGCCGTGCACAGCAGCCTGTGGCTGCGTGCAGTGTTCGCGCTGAAGAGCGGCAAAGCTCCAAGCCATCGCTGCGCTTCAGTTCTGTCCAGAGCCCAGAAGGCGAAGGACGAAGCAGCTGGGCACCGGCTTCATGCACTTCAGTGCAGCGACTCGCAAATGTCCAGCCGAGAGCTGCTTCACAAGCAGGTTCCGCTGAGAATGCTCTGGGCTGCTTCAGAAAGGAAGGCGCAGCCCTTGCACTCCAGCACACAAGCTGGCCAGAAACAGGTTCTTACACCTCCAGTGCTGCCGAGTCCATGCAGCTTGAGCACACCCAGTAGGGCGCGCCCAGAAAGAAGGCGTTCTTCAAGTACCCCCCACTCCTCCAAGTAGCCTTGAAACCGGGCGCAACGCGCTGCGGCTCGAAAGCTCCTCTCTCAGAGAGATGTGCCGTCACATGATGCACTCTCGCAGCTCCGTTGCCCACTTGCAGCAGCTGCTGCTACCAAAGCAAAAGGCTCCAGAAGTAAAAGCCACTGCTGCGCTGCACTTTCCCCTTGCCTCCCGTAAAGCACCAGAAACCGCCCGCTGCACGCTGTATTTCCATTCTCTGCCGCATCTGCCACTGTTACCTCGGCGCGTTGAAGCCTAAACCTGGGCACAGTTCTTTCCAGGGAAAGCTGGAAGAGAAAGAGGTAGCAGCACCAGTAGCTGCGAGTGGAACTTTCTGTTTTCAAGTGCTAACGTGAATCCGCAAAGGAGCCGGTGGCCAGGCACGCTTCCTCTTGCAGCCTGCGCGATGGCGCACGGCAGCTCGGTGCTCTGCCTTCATTCTTACGCTCTTCGTACCGTGTCGCGCTTTCATTCTGCCGGAGTCGAGCCGTCGTCTACTTCTCGCACAGGGAGCCGCGGTGCCGGCAGAGAAACCCTCCGTGCTGCTGCTTCTGCCGAAACACGCCTGGGCTATGCCCTTTCCCTCGCAGCGCTAGGTAGCACCACATTCTGTTTGCGCGGTAGCCTGAATCTCAACGGAAAGATTCTCGGCTACGTCTGGCACAGAGAACAGCTTTAGGTCAACAAGCTCACCCAGAGCTTACCCTCGACGCGTGCAAACCTGTACTTGCACCACATTCCAGTGGCAGCCCTCTTTCCTTTCCAGCCTGCACGGCGCCGTCAGATCGCGGTGCTCTCTGCACCTGCCCTCTCGCTTCCGCGTGCCGGCGCGCACACTACAGCCTTGCAGGGAGCGAAGAGGCGGAGAGGCGTCTCGCACAGAAGGACGGGCCAGGACGCAAAGGTGGTCTTCCTTTCTCCTCCTCCTTGCCCGAATGGTGGTGCTGTGTTGAAAGTCTTGGCCAGCGAAAGGCTCATCCAGCAAGTGTTTCTCTCCTGACGCATTTCGCTGAGCGAGAGCTACACGGACACTTTCGACGCTGGGAAACAGCAAGAGAATGACGGTACGTCGAGCTGAGGAAAAGCCGTGCACAGCAGCCTGTGGCTGCGTGCAGTGTTCGCGCTGAAGAGCGGCAAAGCTCCAAGCCATCGCTGCGCTTCAGTTCTGTCCAGAGCCCAGAAGGCGAAGGACGAAGCAGCTGGGCACCGGCTTCATGCACTTCAGTGCAGCGACTCGCAAATGTCCAGCCTGTGGCTGCGTGCAGTGTTCACGCTGAAGAGCGGCAAAGCTCCAAGCCATCGCTGCGCTTCAGTTCTGTCCAGAGCCCAGAAAGCGAAGGACGAAGCAGCTGGGCACCGGCTTCATGCACTTCAGTGCAGCGACTCGCAAATGTCCAGCCGAGAGCTGCTTCACAAGCAGGTTCCGCTGAGAATGCTCTGGGCTGCTTCAGAAAGGAAGGCGCAGCCCTTGCACTCCAGCACACAAGCTGGCCAGAAACAGGTTCTTACACCTCCAGTGCTGCCGAGTCCATGCAGCTTGAGCACACCCAGAAGGACGCGCCCAGAAAGAAGGCGTTCTTCAAGTACCCCCCACTCCTCCAAGTAGCCTTGAAACCGGGCGCAACGCGCTGCGGCTCGAAAGCTCCTCTCTCAGAGAGATGTGCCGTCACATGATGCACTCTCGCAGCTCCGTTGCCCACTTGCAGCAGCTGCTGCTACCAAAGCAAAAGGCTCCAGAAGTAAAAGCCACTGCTGCGCTGCACTTTCCCCTTGCCTCCCGTAAAGCACCAGAAACCGCCCGCTGCACGCTGTATTTCCATTCTCTGCCGCATCTGCCACTGTTACCTCGGCGCGTTGAAGCCTAAACCTGGGCACAGTTCTTTCCAGGGAAAGCTGGAAGAGAAAGAGGTAGCAGCACCAGTAGCTGCGAGTGGAACTTTCTGTTTTCAAGTGCTAACGTGAATCCGCAAAGGAGCCGGTGGCCAGGCACGCTTCCTCTTGCAGCCTGCGCGATGGCGCACGGCAGCTCGGTGCTCTGCCTTCATTCTTACGCTCTTCGTACCGTGTCGCGCTTTCATTCTGCCGGAGTCGAGCCGTCGTCTACTTCTCGCACAGGGAGCCGCGGTGCCGGCAGAGAAACCCTCCGTGCTGCTGCTTCTGCCGAAACACGCCTGGGCTATGCCCTTTCCCTCGCAGCGCTAGGTAGCACCACATTCTGTTTGCGCGGTAGCCTGAATCTCAACGGAAAGATTCTCGGCTACGTCTGGCACAGAGAACAGCTTTAGGTCAACAAGCTCACCCAGAGCTTACCCTCGACGCGTGCAAACCTGTACTTGCACCACATTCCAGTGGCAGCCCTCTTTCCTTTCCAGCCTGCACGGCGCCGTCAGATCGCGGTGCTCTCTGCACCTGCCCTCTCGCTTCCGCGTGCCGGCGCGCACACTACAGCCTTGCAGGGAGCGAAGAGGCGGAGAGGCGTCTCGCACAGAAGGACGGGCCAGGACGCAAAGGTGGTCTTCCTTTCTCCTCCTCCTTGCCCGAATGGTGGTGCTGTGTTGAAAGTCTTGGCCAGCGAAAGGCTCATCCAGCAAGTGTTTCTCTCCTGACGCATTTCGCTGAGCGAGAGCTACACGGACACTTTCGACGCTGGGAAACAGCAAGAGAATGACGGTACGTCGAGCTGAGGAAAAGCCGTGCACAGCAGCCTGTGGCTGCGTGCAGTGTTCGCGCTGAAGAGCGGCAAAGCTCCAAGCCATCGCTGCGCTTCAGTTCTGTCCAGAGCCCAGAAGGCGAAGGACGAAGCAGCTGGGCACCGGCTTCATGCACTTCAGTGCAGCGACTCGCAAATGTCCAGCCTGTGGCTGCGTGCAGTGTTCACGCTGAAGAGCGGCAAAGCTCCAAGCCATCGCTGCGCTTCAGTTCTGTCCAGAGCCCAGAAAGCGAAGGACGAAGCAGCTGGGCACCGGCTTCATGCACTTCAGTGCAGCGACTCGCAAATGTCCAGCCGAGAGCTGCTTCACAAGCAGGTTCCGCTGAGAATGCTCTGGGCTGCTTCAGAAAGGAAGGCGCAGCCCTTGCACTCCAGCACACAAGCTGGCCAGAAACAGGTTCTTACACCTCCAGTGCTGCCGAGTCCATGCAGCTTGAGCACACCCAGAAGGACGCGCCCAGAAAGAAGGCGTTCTTCAAGTACCCCCCACTCCTCCAAGTAGCCTTGAAACCGGGCGCAACGCGCTGCGGCTCGAAAGCTCCTCTCTCAGAGAGATGTGCCGTCACATGATGCACTCTCGCAGCTCCGTTGCCCACTTGCAGCAGCTGCTGCTACCAAAGCAAAAGGCTCCAGAAGTAAAAGCCACTGCTGCGCTGCACTTTCCCCTTGCCTCCCGTAAAGCACCAGAAACCGCCCGCTGCACGCTGTATTTCCATTCTCTGCCGCATCTGCCACTGTTACCTCGGCGCGTTGAAGCCTAAACCTGGGCACAGTTCTTTCCAGGGAAAGCTGGAAGAGAAAGAGGTAGCAGCACCAGTAGCTGCGAGTGGAACTTTCTGTTTTCAAGTGCTAACGTGAATCCGCAAAGGAGCCGGTGGCCAGGCACGCTTCCTCTTGCAGCCTGCGCGATGGCGCACGGCAGCTCGGTGCTCTGCCTTCATTCTTACGCTCTTCGTACCGTGTCGCGCTTTCATTCTGCCGGAGTCGAGCCGTCGTCTACTTCTCGCACAGGGAGCCGCGGTGCCGGCAGAGAAACCCTCCGTGCTGCTGCTTCTGCCGAAACACGCCTGGGCTATGCCCTTTCCCTCGCAGCGCTAGGTAGCACCACATTCTGTTTGCGCGGTAGCCTGAATCTCAACGGAAAGATTCTCGGCTACGTCTGGCACAGAGAACAGCTTTAGGTCAACAAGCTCACCCAGAGCTTACCCTCGACGCGTGCAAACCTGTACTTGCACCACATTCCAGTGGCAGCCCTCTTTCCTTTCCAGCCTGCACGGCGCCGTCAGATCGCGGTGCTCTCTGCACCTGCCCTCTCGCTTCCGAGTGCCGGCGCGCACACTACAGCCTTGCAGGGAGCGAAGAGGCGGAGAGGCGTCTCGCACAGAAGGACGGGCCAGGACGCAAAGATGGTCTTCCTTTCTCCTCCTCCTTGCCCGAATGGTGGTGCTGTGTTGAAAGTCTTGGCCAGCGAAAGGCTCATCCAGCAAGTGTTTCTCTCCTGGCGCATTTCGCTGAGCGAGAGCTACACGGACACTTTCGACGCTGGGAAACAGCAAGAGAATGACGGTACGTCGAGCTGAGGAAAAGCCGTGCACAGCAGCCTGTGGCTGCGTGCAGTGTTCGCGCTGAAGAGCGGCAAAGCTCCAAGCCATCGCTGCGCTTCAGTTCTGTCCAGAGCCCAGAAGGCGAAGGACGAAGCAGCTGGGCACCGGCTTCATGCACTTCAGTGCAGCGACTCGCAAATGTCCAGCCTGTGGCTGCGTGCAGTGTTCACGCTGAAGAGCGGCAAAGCTCCAAGCCATCGCTGCGCTTCAGTTCTGTCCAGAGCCCAGAAAGCGAAGGACGAAGCAGCTGGGCACCGGCTTCATGCACTTCAGTGCAGCGACTCGCAAATGTCCAGCCGAGAGCTGCTTCACAAGCAGGTTCCGCTGAGAATGCTCTGGGCTGCTTCAGAAAGGAAGGCGCAGCCCTTGCACTCCAGCACACAAGCTGGCCAGAAACAGGTTCTTACACCTCCAGTGCTGCCGAGTCCATGCAGCTTGAGCACACCCAGAAGGACGCGCCCAGAAAGAAGGCGTTCTTCAAGTACCCCCCACTCCTCCAAGTAGCCTTGAAACCGGGCGCAACGCGCTGCGGCTCGAAAGCTCCTCTCTCAGAGAGATGTGCCGTCACATGATGCACTCTCGCAGCTCCGTTGCCCACTTGCAGCAGCTGCTGCTACCAAAGCAAAAGGCTCCAGAAGTAAAAGCCACTGCTGCGCTGCACTTTCCCCTTGCCTCCCGTAAAGCACCAGAAACCGCCCGCTGCACGCTGTATTTCCATTCTCTGCCGCATCTGCCACTGTTACCTCGGCGCGTTGAAGCCTAAACCTGGGCACAGTTCTTTCCAGGGAAAGCTGGAAGAGAAAGAGGTAGCAGCACCAGTAGCTGCGAGTGGAACTTTCTGTTTTCAAGTGCTAACGTGAATCCGCAAAGGAGCCGGTGGCCAGGCACGCTTCCTCTTGCAGCCTGCGCGATGGCGCACGGCAGCTCGGTGCTCTGCCTTCATTCTTACGCTCTTCGTACCGTGTCGCGCTTTCATTCTGCCGGAGTCGAGCCGTCGTCTACTTCTCGCACAGGGAGCCGCGGTGCCGGCAGAGAAACCCTCCGTGCTGCTGCTTCTGCCGAAACACGCCTGGGCTATGCCCTTTCCCTCGCAGCGCTAGGTAGCACCACATTCTGTTTGCGCGGTAGCCTGAATCTCAACGGAAAGATTCTCGGCTACGTCTGGCACAGAGAACAGCTTTAGGTCAACAAGCTCACCCAGAGCTTACCCTCGACGCGTGCAAACCTGTACTTGCACCACATTCCAGTGGCAGCCCTCTTTCCTTTCCAGCCTGCACGGCGCCGTCAGATCGCGGTGCTCTCTGCACCTGCCCTCTCGCTTCCGAGTGCCGGCGCGCACACTACAGCCTTGCAGGGAGCGAAGAGGCGGAGAGGCGTCTCGCACAGAAGGACGGGCCAGGACGCAAAGATGGTCTTCCTTTCTCCTCCTCCTTGCCCGAATGGTGGTGCTGTGTTGAAAGTCTTGGCCAGCGAAAGGCTCATCCAGCAAGTGTTTCTCTCCTGACGCATTTCGCTGAGCGAGAGCTACACGGACACTTTCGACGCTGGGAAACAGCAAGAGAATGACGGTACGTCGAGCTGAGGAAAAGCCGTGCACAGCAGCCTGTGGCTGCGTGCAGTGTTCGCGCTGAAGAGCGGCAAAGCTCCAAGCCATCGCTGCGCTTCAGTTCTGTCCAGAGCCCAGAAGGCGAAGGACGAAGCAGCTGGGCACCGGCTTCATGCACTTCAGTGCAGCGACTCGCAAATGTCCAGCCGAGAGCTGCTTCACAAGCAGGTTCCGCTGAGAATGCTCTGGGCTGCTTCAGAAAGGAAGGCGCAGCCCTTGCACTCCAGCACACAAGCTGGCCAGAAACAGGTTCTTACACCTCCAGTGCTGCCGAGTCCATGCAGCTTGAGCACACCCAGTAGGGCGCGCCCAGAAAGAAGGCGTTCTTCAAGTACCCCCCACTCCTCCAAGTAGCCTTGAAACCGGGCGCAACGCGCTGCGGCTCGAAAGCTCCTCTCTCAGAGAGATGTGCCGTCACATGATGCACTCTCGCAGCTCCGTTGCCCACTTGCAGCAGCTGCTGCTACCAAAGCAAAAGGCTCCAGAAGTAAAAGCCACTGCTGCGCTGCACTTTCCCCTTGCCTCCCGTAAAGCACCAGAAACCGCCCGCTGCACGCTGTATTTCCATTCTCTGCCGCATCTGCCACTGTTACCTCGGCGCGTTGAAGCCTAAACCTGGGCACAGTTCTTTCCAGGGAAAGCTGGAAGAGAAAGAGGTAGCAGCACCAGTAGCTGCGAGTGGAACTTTCTGTTTTCAAGTGCTAACGTGAATCCGCAAAGGAGCCGGTGGCCAGGCACGCTTCCTCTTGCAGCCTGCGCGATGGCGCACGGCAGCTCGGTGCTCTGCCTTCATTCTTACGCTCTTCGTACCGTGTCGCGCTTTCATTCTGCCGGAGTCGAGCCGTCGTCTACTTCTCGCACAGGGAGCCGCGGTGCCGGCAGAGAAACCCTCCGTGCTGCTGCTTCTGCCGAAACACGCCTGGGCTATGCCCTTTCCCTCGCAGCGCTAGGTAGCACCACATTCTGTTTGCGCGGTAGCCTGAATCTCAACGGAAAGATTCTCGGCTACGTCTGGCACAGAGAACAGCTTTAGGTCAACAAGCTCACCCAGAGCTTACCCTCGACGCGTGCAAACCTGTACTTGCACCACATTCCAGTGGCAGCCCTCTTTCCTTTCCAGCCTGCACGGCGCCGTCAGATCGCGGTGCTCTCTGCACCTGCCCTCTCGCTTCCGAGTGCCGGCGCGCACACTACAGCCTTGCAGGGAGCGAAGAGGCGGAGAGGCGTCTCGCACAGAAGGACGGGCCAGGACGCAAAGATGGTCTTCCTTTCTCCTCCTCCTTGCCCGAATGGTGGTGCTGTGTTGAAAGTCTTGGCCAGCGAAAGGCTCATCCAGCAAGCGTTTCTCTCCTGACGCATTTCGCTGAGCGAGAGCTACACGGACACTTTCGACGCTGGGAAACAGCAAGAGAATGACGGTACGTCGAGCTGAGGAAAAGCCGTGCACAGCAGCCTGTGGCTGCGTGCAGTGTTCGCGCTGAAGAGCGGCAAAGCTCCAAGCCATCGCTGCGCTTCAGTTCTGTCCAGAGCCCAGAAGGCGAAGGACGAAGCAGCTGGGCACCGGCTTCATGCACTTCAGTGCAGCGACTCGCAAATGTCCAGCCTGTGGCTGCGTGCAGTGTTCGCGCTGAAGAGCGGCAAAGCTCCAAGCCATCGCTGCGCTTCAGTTCTGTCCAGAGCCCAGAAGGCGAAGGACGAAGCAGCTGGGCACCGGCTTCATGCACTTCAGTGCAGCGACTCGCAAATGTCCAGCCGAGAGCTGCTTCACAAGCAGGTTCCGCTGAGAATGCTCTGGGCTGCTTCAGAAAGGAAGGCGCAGCCCTTGCACTCCAGCACACAAGCTGGCCAGAAACAGGTTCTTACACCTCCAGTGCTGCCGAGTCCATGCAGCTTGAGCACACCCAGAAGGACGCGCCCAGAAAGAAGGCGTTCTTCAAGTACCCCCCACTCCTCCAAGTAGCCTTGAAACCGGGCGCAACGCGCTGCGGCTCGAAAGCTCCTCTCTCAGAGAGATGTGCCGTCACATGATGCACTCTCGCAGCTCCGTTGCCCACTTGCAGCAGCTGCTGCTACCAAAGCAAAAGGCTCCAGAAGTAAAAGCCACTGCTGCGCTGCACTTTCCCCTTGCCTCCCGTAAAGCACCAGAAACCGCCCGCTGCACGCTGTATTTCCATTCTCTGCCGCATCTGCCACTGTTACCTCGGCGCGTTGAAGCCTAAACCTGGGCACAGTTCTTTCCAGGGAAAGCTGGAAGAGAAAGAGGTAGCAGCACCAGTAGCTGCGAGTGGAACTTTCTGTTTTCAAGTGCTAACGTGAATCCGCAAAGGAGCCGGTGGCCAGGCACGCTTCCTCTTGCAGCCTGCGCGATGGCGCACGGCAGCTCGGTGCTCTGCCTTCATTCTTACGCTCTTCGTACCGTGTCGCGCTTTCATTCTGCCGGAGTCGAGCCGTCGTCTACTTCTCGCACAGGGAGCCGCGGTGCCGGCAGAGAAACCCTCCGTGCTGCTGCTTCTGCCGAAACACGCCTGGGCTATGCCCTTTCCCTCGCAGCGCTAGGTAGCACCACATTCTGTTTGCGCGGTAGCCTGAATCTCAACGGAAAGATTCTCGGCTACGTCTGGCACAGAGAACAGCTTTAGGTCAACAAGCTCACCCAGAGCTTACCCTCGACGCGTGCAAACCTGTACTTGCACCACATTCCAGTGGCAGCCCTCTTTCCTTTCCAGCCTGCACGGCGCCGTCAGATCGCGGTGCTCTCTGCACCTGCCCTCTCGCTTCCGCGTGCCGGCGCGCACACTACAGCCTTGCAGGGAGCGAAGAGGCGGAGAGGCGTCTCGCACAGAAGGACGGGCCAGGACGCAAAGGTGGTCTTCCTTTCTCCTCCTCCTTGCCCGAATGGTGGTGCTGTGTTGAAAGTCTTGGCCAGCGAAAGGCTCATCCAGCAAGTGTTTCTCTCCTGACGCATTTCGCTGAGCGAGAGCTACACGGACACTTTCGACGCTGGGAAACAGCAAGACAATGACGGTACGTCGAGCTGAGGAAAAGCCGTGCACAGCAGCCTGTGGCTGCGTGCAGTGTTCGCGCTGAAGAGCGGCAAAGCTCCAAGCCATCGCTGCGCTTCAGTTCTGTCCAGAGCCCAGAAGGCGAAGGACGAAGCAGCTGGGCACCGGCTTCATGCACTTCAGTGCAGCGACTCGCAAATGTCCAGCCTGTGGCTGCGTGCAGTGTTCACGCTGAAGAGCGGCAAAGCTCCAAGCCATCGCTGCGCTTCAGTTCTGTCCAGAGCCCAGAAAGCGAAGGACGAAGCAGCTGGGCACCGGCTTCATGCACTTCAGTGCAGCGACTCGCAAATGTCCAGCCGAGAGCTGCTTCACAAGCAGGTTCCGCTGAGAATGCTCTGGGCTGCTTCAGAAAGGAAGGCGCAGCCCTTGCACTCCAGCACACAAGCTGGCCAGAAACAGGTTCTTACACCTCCAGTGCTGCCGAGTCCATGCAGCTTGAGCACACCCAGAAGGACGCGCCCAGAAAGAAGGCGTTCTTCAAGTACCCCCCACTCCTCCAAGTAGCCTTGAAACCGGGCGCAACGCGCTGCGGCTCGAAAGCTCCTCTCTCAGAGAGATGTGCCGTCACATGATGCACTCTCGCAGCTCCGTTGCCCACTTGCAGCAGCTGCTGCTACCAAAGCAAAAGGCTCCAGAAGTAAAAGCCACTGCTGCGCTGCACTTTCCCCTTGCCTCCCGTAAAGCACCAGAAACCGCCCGCTGCACGCTGTATTTCCATTCTCTGCCGCATCTGCCACTGTTACCTCGGCGCGTTGAAGCCTAAACCTGGGCACAGTTCTTTCCAGGGAAAGCTGGAAGAGAAAGAGGTAGCAGCACCAGTAGCTGCGAGTGGAACTTTCTGTTTTCAAGTGCTAACGTGAATCCGCAAAGGAGCCGGTGGCCAGGCACGCTTCCTCTTGCAGCCTGCGCGATGGCGCACGGCAGCTCGGTGCTCTGCCTTCATTCTTACGCTCTTCGTACCGTGTCGCGCTTTCATTCTGCCGGAGTCGAGCCGTCGTCTACTTCTCGCACAGGGAGCCGCGGTGCCGGCAGAGAAACCCTCCGTGCTGCTGCTTCTGCCGAAACACGCCTGGGCTATGCCCTTTCCCTCGCAGCGCTAGGTAGCACCACATTCTGTTTGCGCGGTAGCCTGAATCTCAACGGAAAGATTCTCGGCTACGTCTGGCACAGAGAACAGCTTTAGGTCAACAAGCTCACCCAGAGCTTACCCTCGACGCGTGCAAACCTGTACTTGCACCACATTCCAGTGGCAGCCCTCTTTCCTTTCCAGCCTGCACGGCGCCGTCAGATCGCGGTGCTCTCTGCACCTGCCCTCTCGCTTCCGCGTGCCGGCGCGCACACTACAGCCTTGCAGGGAGCGAAGAGGCGGAGAGGCGTCTCGCACAGAAGGACGGGCCAGGACGCAAAGGTGGTCTTCCTTTCTCCTCCTCCTTGCCCGAATGGTGGTGCTGTGTTGAAAGTCTTGGCCAGCGAAAGGCTCATCCAGCAAGTGTTTCTCTCCTGACGCATTTCGCTGAGCGAGAGCTACACGGACACTTTCGACGCTGGGAAACAGCAAGAGAATGACGGTACGTCGAGCTGAGGAAAAGCCGTGCACAGCAGCCTGTGGCTGCGTGCAGTGTTCGCGCTGAAGAGCGGCAAAGCTCCAAGCCATCGCTGCGCTTCAGTTCTGTCCAGAGCCCAGAAGGCGAAGGACGAAGCAGCTGGGCACCGGCTTCATGCACTTCAGTGCAGCGACTCGCAAATGTCCAGCCTGTGGCTGCGTGCAGTGTTCACGCTGAAGAGCGGCAAAGCTCCAAGCCATCGCTGCGCTTCAGTTCTGTCCAGAGCCCAGAAAGCGAAGGACGAAGCAGCTGGGCACCGGCTTCATGCACTTCAGTGCAGCGACTCGCAAATGTCCAGCCGAGAGCTGCTTCACAAGCAGGTTCCGCTGAGAATGCTCTGGGCTGCTTCAGAAAGGAAGGCGCAGCCCTTGCACTCCAGCACACAAGCTGGCCAGAAACAGGTTCTTACACCTCCAGTGCTGCCGAGTCCATGCAGCTTGAGCACACCCAGAAGGACGCGCCCAGAAAGAAGGCGTTCTTCAAGTACCCCCCACTCCTCCAAGTAGCCTTGAAACCGGGCGCAACGCGCTGCGGCTCGAAAGCTCCTCTCTCAGAGAGATGTGCCGTCACATGATGCACTCTCGCAGCTCCGTTGCCCACTTGCAGCAGCTGCTGCTACCAAAGCAAAAGGCTCCAGAAGTAAAAGCCACTGCTGCGCTGCACTTTCCCCTTGCCTCCCGTAAAGCACCAGAAACCGCCCGCTGCACGCTGTATTTCCATTCTCTGCCGCATCTGCCACTGTTACCTCGGCGCGTTGAAGCCTAAACCTGGGCACAGTTCTTTCCAGGGAAAGCTGGAAGAGAAAGAGGTAGCAGCACCAGTAGCTGCGAGTGGAACTTTCTGTTTTCAAGTGCTAACGTGAATCCGCAAAGGAGCCGGTGGCCAAGCACGCTTCCTCTTGCAGCCTGCGCGATGGCGCACGGCAGCTCGGTGCTCTGCCTTCATTCTTACGCTCTTCGTACCGTGTCGCGCTTTCATTCTGCCGGAGTCGAGCCGTCGTCTACTTCTCGCACAGGGAGCCGCGGTGCCGGCAGAGAAACCCTCCGTGCTGCTGCTTCTGCCGAAACACGCCTGGGCTATGCCCTTTCCCTCGCAGCGCTAGGTAGCACCACATTCTGTTTGCGCGGTAGCCTGAATCTCAACGGAAAGATTCTCGGCTACGTCTGGCACAGAGAACAGCTTTAGGTCAACAAGCTCACCCAGAGCTTACCCTCGACGCGTGCAAACCTGTACTTGCACCACATTCCAGTGGCAGCCCTCTTTCCTTTCCAGCCTGCACGGCGCCGTCAGATCGCGGTGCTCTCTGCACCTGCCCTCTCGCTTCCGCGTGCCGGCGCGCACACTACAGCCTTGCAGGGAGCGAAGAGGCGGAGAGGCGTCTCGCACAGAAGGACGGGCCAGGACGCAAAGGTGGTCTTCCTTTCTCCTCCTCCTTGCCCGAATGGTGGTGCTGTGTTGAAAGTCTTGGCCAGCGAAAGGCTCATCCAGCAAGTGTTTCTCTCCTGACGCATTTCGCTGAGCGAGAGCTACACGGACACTTTCGACGCTGGGAAACAGCAAGAGAATGACGGTACGTCGAGCTGAGGAAAAGCCGTGCACAGCAGCCTGTGGCTGCGTGCAGTGTTCGCGCTGAAGAGCGGCAAAGCTCCAAGCCATCGCTGCGCTTCAGTTCTGTCCAGAGCCCAGAAGGCGAAGGACGAAGCAGCTGGGCACCGGCTTCATGCACTTCAGTGCAGCGACTCGCAAATGTCCAGCCTGTGGCTGCGTGCAGTGTTCACGCTGAAGAGCGGCAAAGCTCCAAGCCATCGCTGCGCTTCAGTTCTGTCCAGAGCCCAGAAAGCGAAGGACGAAGCAGCTGGGCACCGGCTTCATGCACTTCAGTGCAGCGACTCGCAAATGTCCAGCCGAGAGCTGCTTCACAAGCAGGTTCCGCTGAGAATGCTCTGGGCTGCTTCAGAAAGGAAGGCGCAGCCCTTGCACTCCAGCACACAAGCTGGCCAGAAACAGGTTCTTACACCTCCAGTGCTGCCGAGTCCATGCAGCTTGAGCACACCCAGAAGGACGCGCCCAGAAAGAAGGCGTTCTTCAAGTACCCCCCACTCCTCCAAGTAGCCTTGAAACCGGGCGCAACGCGCTGCGGCTCGAAAGCTCCTCTCTCAGAGAGATGTGCCGTCACATGATGCACTCTCGCAGCTCCGTTGCCCACTTGCAGCAGCTGCTGCTACCAAAGCAAAAGGCTCCAGAAGTAAAAGCCACTGCTGCGCTGCACTTTCCCCTTGCCTCCCGTAAAGCACCAGAAACCGCCCGCTGCACGCTGTATTTCCATTCTCTGCCGCATCTGCCACTGTTACCTCGGCGCGTTGAAGCCTAAACCTGGGCACAGTTCTTTCCAGGGAAAGCTGGAAGAGAAAGAGGTAGCAGCACCAGTAGCTGCGAGTGGAACTTTCTGTTTTCAAGTGCTAACGTGAATCCGCAAAGGAGCCGGTGGCCAGGCACGCTTCCTCTTGCAGCCTGCGCGATGGCGCACGGCAGCTCGGTGCTCTGCCTTCATTCTTACGCTCTTCGTACCGTGTCGCGCTTTCATTCTGCCGGAGTCGAGCCGTCGTCTACTTCTCGCACAGGGAGCCGCGGTGCCGGCAGAGAAACCCTCCGTGCTGCTGCTTCTGCCGAAACACGCCTGGGCTATGCCCTTTCCCTCGCAGCGCTAGGTAGCACCACATTCTGTTTGCGCGGTAGCCTGAATCTCAACGGAAAGATTCTCGGCTACGTCTGGCACAGAGAACAGCTTTAGGTCAACAAGCTCACCCAGAGCTTACCCTCGACGCGTGCAAACCTGTACTTGCACCACATTCCAGTGGCAGCCCTCTTTCCTTTCCAGCCTGCACGGCGCCGTCAGATCGCGGTGCTCTCTGCACCTGCCCTCTCGCTTCCGCGTGCCGGCGCGCACACTACAGCCTTGCAGGGAGCGAAGAGGCGGAGAGGCGTCTCGCACAGAAGGACGGGCCAGGACGCAAAGGTGGTCTTCCTTTCTCCTCCTCCTTGCCCGAATGGTGGTGCTGTGTTGAAAGTCTTGGCCAGCGAAAGGCTCATCCAGCAAGTGTTTCTCTCCTGACGCATTTCGCTGAGCGAGAGCTACACGGACACTTTCGACGCTGGGAAACAGCAAGACAATGACTGTACGTCGAGCTGAGGAAAAGCCGTGCACAGCAGCCTGTGGCTGCGTGCAGTGTTCGCGCTGAAGAGCGGCAAAGCTCCAAGCCATCGCTGCGCTTCAGTTCTGTCCAGAGCCCAGAAGGCGAAGGACGAAGCAGCTGGGCACCGGCTTCATGCACTTCAGTGCAGCGACTCGCAAATGTCCAGCCGAGAGCTGCTTCACAAGCAGGTTCCGCTGAGAATGCTCTGGGCTGCTTCAGAAAGGAAGGCGCAGCCCTTGCACTCCAGCACACAAGCTGGCCAGAAACAGGTTCTTACACCTCCAGTGCTGCCGAGTCCATGCAGCTTGAGCACACCCAGAAGGACGCGCCCAGAAAGAAGGCGTTCTTCAAGTACCCCCCACTCCTCCAAGTAGCCTTGAAACCGGGCGCAACGCGCTGCGGCTCGAAAGCTCCTCTCTCAGAGAGATGTGCCGTCACATGATGCACTCTCGCAGCTCCGTTGCCCACTTGCAGCAGCTGCTGCTACCAAAGCAAAAGGCTCCAGAAGTAAAAGCCACTGCTGCGCTGCACTTTCCCCTTGCCTCCCGTAAAGCACCAGAAACCGCCCGCTGCACGCTGTATTTCCATTCTCTGCCGCATCTGCCACTGTTACCTCGGCGCGTTGAAGCCTAAACCTGGGCACAGTTCTTTCCAGGGAAAGCTGGAAGAGAAAGAGGTAGCAGCACCAGTAGCTGCGAGTGGAACTTTCTGTTTTCAAGTGCTAACGTGAATCCGCAAAGGAGCCGGTGGCCAGGCACGCTTCCTCTTGCAGCCTGCGCGATGGCGCACGGCAGCTCGGTGCTCTGCCTTCATTCTTACGCTCTTCGTACCGTGTCGCGCTTTCATTCTGCCGGAGTCGAGCCGTCGTCTACTTCTCGCACAGGGAGCCGCGGTGCCGGCAGAGAAACCCTCCGTGCTGCTGCTTCTGCCGAAACACGCCTGGGCTATGCCCTTTCCCTCGCAGCGCTAGGTAGCACCACATTCTGTTTGCGCGGTAGCCTGAATCTCAACGGAAAGATTCTCGGCTACGTCTGGCACAGAGAACAGCTTTAGGTCAACAAGCTCACCCAGAGCTTACCCTCGACGCGTGCAAACCTGTACTTGCACCACATTCCAGTGGCAGCCCTCTTTCCTTTCCAGCCTGCACGGCGCCGTCAGATCGCGGTGCTCTCTGCACCTGCCCTCTCGCTTCCGCGTGCCGGCGCGCACACTACAGCCTTGCAGGGAGCGAAGAGGCGGAGAGGCGTCTCGCACAGAAGGACGGGCCAGGACGCAAAGGTGGTCTTCCTTTCTCCTCCTCCTTGCCCGAATGGTGGTGCTGTGTTGAAAGTCTTGGCCAGCGAAAGGCTCATCCAGCAAGTGTTTCTCTCCTGACGCATTTCGCTGAGCGAGAGCTACACGGACACTTTCGACGCTGGGAAACAGCAAGAGAATGACGGTACGTCGAGCTGAGGAAAAGCCGTGCACAGCAGCCTGTGGCTGCGTGCAGTGTTCGCGCTGAAGAGCGGCAAAGCTCCAAGCCATCGCTGCGCTTCAGTTCTGTCCAGAGCCCAGAAGGCGAAGGACGAAGCAGCTGGGCACCGGCTTCATGCACTTCAGTGCAGCGACTCGCAAATGTCCAGCCTGTGGCTGCGTGCAGTGTTCACGCTGAAGAGCGGCAAAGCTCCAAGCCATCGCTGCGCTTCAGTTCTGTCCAGAGCCCAGAAAGCGAAGGACGAAGCAGCTGGGCACCGGCTTCATGCACTTCAGTGCAGCGACTCGCAAATGTCCAGCCGAGAGCTGCTTCACAAGCAGGTTCCGCTGAGAATGCTCTGGGCTGCTTCAGAAAGGAAGGCGCAGCCCTTGCACTCCAGCACACAAGCTGGCCAGAAACAGGTTCTTACACCTCCAGTGCTGCCGAGTCCATGCAGCTTGAGCACACCCAGAAGGACGCGCCCAGAAAGAAGGCGTTCTTCAAGTACCCCCCACTCCTCCAAGTAGCCTTGAAACCGGGCGCAACGCGCTGCGGCTCGAAAGCTCCTCTCTCAGAGAGATGTGCCGTCACATGATGCACTCTCGCAGCTCCGTTGCCCACTTGCAGCAGCTGCTGCTACCAAAGCAAAAGGCTCCAGAAGTAAAAGCCACTGCTGCGCTGCACTTTCCCCTTGCCTCCCGTAAAGCACCAGAAACCGCCCGCTGCACGCTGTATTTCCATTCTCTGCCGCATCTGCCACTGTTACCTCGGCGCGTTGAAGCCTAAACCTGGGCACAGTTCTTTCCAGGGAAAGCTGGAAGAGAAAGAGGTAGCAGCACCAGTAGCTGCGAGTGGAACTTTCTGTTTTCAAGTGCTAACGTGAATCCGCAAAGGAGCCGGTGGCCAGGCACGCTTCCTCTTGCAGCCTGCGCGATGGCGCACGGCAGCTCGGTGCTCTGCCTTCATTCTTACGCTCTTCGTACCGTGTCGCGCTTTCATTCTGCCGGAGTCGAGCCGTCGTCTACTTCTCGCACAGGGAGCCGCGGTGCCGGCAGAGAAACCCTCCGTGCTGCTGCTTCTGCCGAAACACGCCTGGGCTATGCCCTTTCCCTCGCAGCGCTAGGTAGCACCACATTCTGTTTGCGCGGTAGCCTGAATCTCAACGGAAAGATTCTCGGCTACGTCTGGCACAGAGAACAGCTTTAGGTCAACAAGCTCACCCAGAGCTTACCCTCGACGCGTGCAAACCTGTACTTGCACCACATTCCAGTGGCAGCCCTCTTTCCTTTCCAGCCTGCACGGCGCCGTCAGATCGCGGTGCTCTCTGCACCTGCCCTCTCGCTTCCGCGTGCCGGCGCGCACACTACAGCCTTGCAGGGAGCGAAGAGGCGGAGAGGCGTCTCGCACAGAAGGACGGGCCAGGACGCAAAGGTGGTCTTCCTTTCTCCTCCTCCTTGCCCGAATGGTGGTGCTGTGTTGAAAGTCTTGGCCAGCGAAAGGCTCATCCAGCAAGTGTTTCTCTCCTGACGCATTTCGCTGAGCGAGAGCTACACGGACACTTTCGACGCTGGGAAACAGCAAGAGAATGACGGTACGTCGAGCTGAGGAAAAGCCGTGCACAGCAGCCTGTGGCTGCGTGCAGTGTTCGCGCTGAAGAGCGGCAAAGCTCCAAGCCATCGCTGCGCTTCAGTTCTGTCCAGAGCCCAGAAGGCGAAGGACGAAGCAGCTGGGCACCGGCTTCATGCACTTCAGTGCAGCGACTCGCAAATGTCCAGCCTGTGGCTGCGTGCAGTGTTCACGCTGAAGAGCGGCAAAGCTCCAAGCCATCGCTGCGCTTCAGTTCTGTCCAGAGCCCAGAAAGCGAAGGACGAAGCAGCTGGGCACCGGCTTCATGCACTTCAGTGCAGCGACTCGCAAATGTCCAGCCGAGAGCTGCTTCACAAGCAGGTTCCGCTGAGAATGCTCTGGGCTGCTTCAGAAAGGAAGGCGCAGCCCTTGCACTCCAGCACACAAGCTGGCCAGAAACAGGTTCTTACACCTCCAGTGCTGCCGAGTCCATGCAGCTTGAGCACACCCAGAAGGACGCGCCCAGAAAGAAGGCGTTCTTCAAGTACCCCCCACTCCTCCAAGTAGCCTTGAAACCGGGCGCAACGCGCTGCGGCTCGAAAGCTCCTCTCTCAGAGAGATGTGCCGTCACATGATGCACTCTCGCAGCTCCGTTGCCCACTTGCAGCAGCTGCTGCTACCAAAGCAAAAGGCTCCAGAAGTAAAAGCCACTGCTGCGCTGCACTTTCCCCTTGCCTCCCGTAAAGCACCAGAAACCGCCCGCTGCACGCTGTATTTCCATTCTCTGCCGCATCTGCCACTGTTACCTCGGCGCGTTGAAGCCTAAACCTGGGCACAGTTCTTTCCAGGGAAAGCTGGAAGAGAAAGAGGTAGCAGCACCAGTAGCTGCGAGTGGAACTTTCTGTTTTCAAGTGCTAACGTGAATCCGCAAAGGAGCCGGTGGCCAGGCACGCTTCCTCTTGCAGCCTGCGCGATGGCGCACGGCAGCTCGGTGCTCTGCCTTCATTCTTACGCTCTTCGTACCGTGTCGCGCTTTCATTCTGCCGGAGTCGAGCCGTCGTCTACTTCTCGCACAGGGAGCCGCGGTGCCGGCAGAGAAACCCTCCGTGCTGCTGCTTCTGCCGAAACACGCCTGGGCTATGCCCTTTCCCTCGCAGCGCTAGGTAGCACCACATTCTGTTTGCGCGGTAGCCTGAATCTCAACGGAAAGATTCTCGGCTACGTCTGGCACAGAGAACAGCTTTAGGTCAACAAGCTCACCCAGAGCTTACCCTCGACGCGTGCAAACCTGTACTTGCACCACATTCCAGTGGCAGCCCTCTTTCCTTTCCAGCCTGCACGGCGCCGTCAGATCGCGGTGCTCTCTGCACCTGCCCTCTCGCTTCCGCGTGCCGGCGCGCACACTACAGCCTTGCAGGGAGCGAAGAGGCGGAGAGGCGTCTCGCACAGAAGGACGGGCCAGGACGCAAAGGTGGTCTTCCTTTCTCCTCCTCCTTGCCCGAATGGTGGTGCTGTGTTGAAAGTCTTGGCCAGCGAAAGGCTCATCCAGCAAGTGTTTCTCTCCTGACGCATTTCGCTGAGCGAGAGCTACACGGACACTTTCGACGCTGGGAAACAGCAAGACAATGACTGTACGTCGAGCTGAGGAAAAGCCGTGCACAGCAGCCTGTGGCTGCGTGCAGTGTTCGCGCTGAAGAGCGGCAAAGCTCCAAGCCATCGCTGCGCTTCAGTTCTGTCCAGAGCCCAGAAGGCGAAGGACGAAGCAGCTGGGCACCGGCTTCATGCACTTCAGTGCAGCGACTCGCAAATGTCCAGCCGAGAGCTGCTTCACAAGCAGGTTCCGCTGAGAATGCTCTGGGCTGCTTCAGAAAGGAAGGCGCAGCCCTTGCACTCCAGCACACAAGCTGGCCAGAAACAGGTTCTTACACCTCCAGTGCTGCCGAGTCCATGCAGCTTGAGCACACCCAGTAGGGCGCGCCCAGAAAGAAGGCGTTCTTCAAGTACCCCCCACTCCTCCAAGTAGCCTTGAAACCGGGCGCAACGCGCTGCGGCTCGAAAGCTCCTCTCTCAGAGAGATGTGCCGTCACATGATGCACTCTCGCAGCTCCGTTGCCCACTTGCAGCAGCTGCTGCTACCAAAGCAAAAGGCTCCAGAAGTAAAAGCCACTGCTGCGCTGCACTTTCCCCTTGCCTCCCGTAAAGCACCAGAAACCGCCCGCTGCACGCTGTATTTCCATTCTCTGCCGCATCTGCCACTGTTACCTCGGCGCGTTGAAGCCTAAACCTGGGCACAGTTCTTTCCAGGGAAAGCTGGAAGAGAAAGAGGTAGCAGCACCAGTAGCTGCGAGTGGAACTTTCTGTTTTCAAGTGCTAACGTGAATCCGCAAAGGAGCCGGTGGCCAGGCACGCTTCCTCTTGCAGCCTGCGCGATGGCGCACGGCAGCTCGGTGCTCTGCCTTCATTCTTACGCTCTTCGTACCGTGTCGCGCTTTCATTCTGCCGGAGTCGAGCCGTCGTCTACTTCTCGCACAGGGAGCCGCGGTGCCGGCAGAGAAACCCTCCGTGCTGCTGCTTCTGCCGAAACACGCCTGGGCTATGCCCTTTCCCTCGCAGCGCTAGGTAGCACCACATTCTGTTTGCGCGGTAGCCTGAATCTCAACGGAAAGATTCTCGGCTACGTCTGGCACAGAGAACAGCTTTAGGTCAACAAGCTCACCCAGAGCTTACCCTCGACGCGTGCAAACCTGTACTTGCACCACATTCCAGTGGCAGCCCTCTTTCCTTTCCAGCCTGCACGGCGCCGTCAGATCGCGGTGCTCTCTGCACCTGCCCTCTCGCTTCCGAGTGCCGGCGCGCACACTACAGCCTTGCAGGGAGCGAAGAGGCGGAGAGGCGTCTCGCACAGAAGGACGGGCCAGGACGCAAAGATGGTCTTCCTTTCTCCTCCTCCTTGCCCGAATGGTGGTGCTGTGTTGAAAGTCTTGGCCAGCGAAAGGCTCATCCAGCAAGCGTTTCTCTCCTGACGCATTTCGCTGAGCGAGAGCTACACGGACACTTTCGACGCTGAGAAACAGCAAGAGAATGACGGTACGTCGAGCTGAGGAAAAGCCGTGCACAGCAGCCTGTGGCTGCGTGCAGTGTTCGCGCTGAAGAGCGGCAAAGCTCCAAGCCATCGCTGCGCTTCAGTTCTGTCCAGAGCCCAGAAGGCGAAGGACGAAGCAGCTGGGCACCGGCTTCATGCACTTCAGTGCAGCGACTCGCAAATGTCCAGCCTGTGGCTGCGTGCAGTGTTCACGCTGAAGAGCGGCAAAGCTCCAAGCCATCGCTGCGCTTCAGTTCTGTCCAGAGCCCAGAAGGCGAAGGACGAAGCAGCTGGGCACCGGCTTCATGCACTTCAGTGGAGAGACTCGCAAATGTCCAGCCGAGAGCTGCTTCACAAGCAGGTTCCGCTGAGAATGCTCTGGGCTGCTTCAGAAAGGAAGGCGCAGCCCTTGCACTCCAGCACACAAGCTGGCCAGAAACAGGTTCTTACACCTCCAGTGCTGCCGAGTCCATGCAGCTTGAGCACACCCAGAAGGACGCGCCCAGAAAGAAGGCGTTCTTCAAGTACCCCCCACTCCTCCAAGTAGCCTTGAAACCGGGCGCAACGCGCTGCGGCTCGAAAGCTCCTCTCTCAGAGAGATGTGCCGTCACATGATGCACTCTCGCAGCTCCGTTGCCCACTTGCAGCAGCTGCTGCTACCAAAGCAAAAGGCTCCAGAAGTAAAAGCCACTGCTGCGCTGCACTTTCCCCTTGCCTCCCGTAAAGCACCAGAAACCGCCCGCTGCACGCTGTATTTCCATTCTCTGCCGCATCTGCCACTGTTACCTCGGCGCGTTGAAGCCTAAACCTGGGCACAGTTCTTTCCAGGGAAAGCTGGAAGAGAAAGAGGTAGCAGCACCAGTAGCTGCGAGTGGAACTTTCTGTTTTCAAGTGCTAACGTGAATCCGCAAAGGAGCCGGTGGCCAGGCACGCTTCCTCTTGCAGCCTGCGCGATGGCGCACGGCAGCTCGGTGCTCTGCCTTCATTCTTACGCTCTTCGTACCGTGTCGCGCTTTCATTCTGCCGGAGTCGAGCCGTCGTCTACTTCTCGCACAGGGAGCCGCGGTGCCGGCAGAGAAACCCTCCGTGCTGCTGCTTCTGCCGAAACACGCCTGGGCTATGCCCTTTCCCTCGCAGCGCTAGGTAGCACCACATTCTGTTTGCGCGGTAGCCTGAATCTCAACGGAAAGATTCTCGGCTACGTCTGGCACAGAGAACAGCTTTAGGTCAACAAGCTCACCCAGAGCTTACCCTCGACGCGTGCAAACCTGTACTTGCACCACATTCCAGTGGCAGCCCTCTTTCCTTTCCAGCCTGCACGGCGCCGTCAGATCGCGGTGCTCTCTGCACCTGCCCTCTCGCTTCCGCGTGCCGGCGCGCACACTACAGCCTTGCAGGGAGCGAAGAGGCGGAGAGGCGTCTCGCACAGAAGGACGGGCCAGGACGCAAAGGTGGTCTTCCTTTCTCCTCCTCCTTGCCCGAATGGTGGTGCTGTGTTGAAAGTCTTGGCCAGCGAAAGGCTCATCCAGCAAGTGTTTCTCTCCTGACGCATTTCGCTGAGCGAGAGCTACACGGACACTTTCGACGCTGGGAAACAGCAAGACAATGACTGTACGTCGAGCTGAGGAAAAGCCGTGCACAGCAGCCTGTGGCTGCGTGCAGTGTTCGCGCTGAAGAGCGGCAAAGCTCCAAGCCATCGCTGCGCTTCAGTTCTGTCCAGAGCCCAGAAGGCGAAGGACGAAGCAGCTGGGCACCGGCTTCATGCACTTCAGTGCAGCGACTCGCAAATGTCCAGCCGAGAGCTGCTTCACAAGCAGGTTCCGCTGAGAATGCTCTGGGCTGCTTCAGAAAGGAAGGCGCAGCCCTTGCACTCCAGCACACAAGCTGGCCAGAAACAGGTTCTTACACCTCCAGTGCTGCCGAGTCCATGCAGCTTGAGCACACCCAGTAGGGCGCGCCCAGAAAGAAGGCGTTCTTCAAGTACCCCCCACTCCTCCAAGTAGCCTTGAAACCGGGCGCAACGCGCTGCGGCTCGAAAGCTCCTCTCTCAGAGAGATGTGCCGTCACATGATGCACTCTCGCAGCTCCGTTGCCCACTTGCAGCAGCTGCTGCTACCAAAGCAAAAGGCTCCAGAAGTAAAAGCCACTGCTGCGCTGCACTTTCCCCTTGCCTCCCGTAAAGCACCAGAAACCGCCCGCTGCACGCTGTATTTCCATTCTCTGCCGCATCTGCCACTGTTACCTCGGCGCGTTGAAGCCTAAACCTGGGCACAGTTCTTTCCAGGGAAAGCTGGAAGAGAAAGAGGTAGCAGCACCAGTAGCTGCGAGTGGAACTTTCTGTTTTCAAGTGCTAACGTGAATCCGCAAAGGAGCCGGTGGCCAGGCACGCTTCCTCTTGCAGCCTGCGCGATGGCGCACGGCAGCTCGGTGCTCTGCCTTCATTCTTACGCTCTTCGTACCGTGTCGCGCTTTCATTCTGCCGGAGTCGAGCCGTCGTCTACTTCTCGCACAGGGAGCCGCGGTGCCGGCAGAGAAACCCTCCGTGCTGCTGCTTCTGCCGAAACACGCCTGGGCTATGCCCTTTCCCTCGCAGCGCTAGGTAGCACCACATTCTGTTTGCGCGGTAGCCTGAATCTCAACGGAAAGATTCTCGGCTACGTCTGGCACAGAGAACAGCTTTAGGTCAACAAGCTCACCCAGAGCTTACCCTCGACGCGTGCAAACCTGTACTTGCACCACATTCCAGTGGCAGCCCTCTTTCCTTTCCAGCCTGCACGGCGCCGTCAGATCGCGGTGCTCTCTGCACCTGCCCTCTCGCTTCCGAGTGCCGGCGCGCACACTACAGCCTTGCAGGGAGCGAAGAGGCGGAGAGGCGTCTCGCACAGAAGGACGGGCCAGGACGCAAAGATGGTCTTCCTTTCTCCTCCTCCTTGCCCGAATGGTGGTGCTGTGTTGAAAGTCTTGGCCAGCGAAAGGCTCATCCAGCAAGCGTTTCTCTCCTGACGCATTTCGCTGAGCGAGAGCTACACGGACACTTTCGACGCTGAGAAACAGCAAGAGAATGACGGTACGTCGAGCTGAGGAAAAGCCGTGCACAGCAGCCTGTGGCTGCGTGCAGTGTTCGCGCTGAAGAGCGGCAAAGCTCCAAGCCATCGCTGCGCTTCAGTTCTGTCCAGAGCCCAGAAGGCGAAGGACGAAGCAGCTGGGCACCGGCTTCATGCACTTCAGTGCAGCGACTCGCAAATGTCCAGCCTGTGGCTGCGTGCAGTGTTCACGCTGAAGAGCGGCAAAGCTCCAAGCCATCGCTGCGCTTCAGTTCTGTCCAGAGCCCAGAAGGCGAAGGACGAAGCAGCTGGGCACCGGCTTCATGCACTTCAGTGGAGAGACTCGCAAATGTCCAGCCGAGAGCTGCTTCACAAGCAGGTTCCGCTGAGAATGCTCTGGGCTGCTTCAGAAAGGAAGGCGCAGCCCTTGCACTCCAGCACACAAGCTGGCCAGAAACAGGTTCTTACACCTCCAGTGCTGCCGAGTCCATGCAGCTTGAGCACACCCAGAAGGACGCGCCCAGAAAGAAGGCGTTCTTCAAGTACCCCCCACTCCTCCAAGTAGCCTTGAAACCGGGCGCAACGCGCTGCGGCTCGAAAGCTCCTCTCTCAGAGAGATGTGCCGTCACATGATGCACTCTCGCAGCTCCGTTGCCCACTTGCAGCAGCTGCTGCTACCAAAGCAAAAGGCTCCAGAAGTAAAAGCCACTGCTGCGCTGCACTTTCCCCTTGCCTCCCGTAAAGCACCAGAAACCGCCCGCTGCACGCTGTATTTCCATTCTCTGCCGCATCTGCCACTGTTACCTCGGCGCGTTGAAGCCTAAACCTGGGCACAGTTCTTTCCAGGGAAAGCTGGAAGAGAAAGAGGTAGCAGCACCAGTAGCTGCGAGTGGAACTTTCTGTTTTCAAGTGCTAACGTGAATCCGCAAAGGAGCCGGTGGCCAGGCACGCTTCCTCTTGCAGCCTGCGCGATGGCGCACGGCAGCTCGGTGCTCTGCCTTCATTCTTACGCTCTTCGTACCCTGTCGCGCTTTCATTCTGCCGGAGTCGAGCCGTCGTCTACTTCTCGCACAGGGAGCCGCGGTGCCGGCAGAGAAACCCTCCGTGCTGCTGCTTCTGCCGAAACACGCCTGGGCTATGCCCTTTCCCTCGCAGCGCTAGGTAGCACCACATTCTGTTTGCGCGGTAGCCTGAATCTCAACGGAAAGATTCTCGGCTACGTCTGGCACAGAGAACAGCTTTAGGTCAACAAGCTCACCCAGAGCTTACCCTCGACGCGTGCAAACCTGTACTTGCACCACATTCCAGTGGCAGCCCTCTTTCCTTTCCAGCCTGCACGGCGCCGTCAGATCGCGGTGCTCTCTGCACCTGCCCTCTCGCTTCCGCGTGCCGGCGCGCACACTACAGCCTTGCAGGGAGCGAAGAGGCGGAGAGGCGTCTCGCACAGAAGGACGGGCCAGGACGCAAAGGTGGTCTTCCTTTCTCCTCCTCCTTGCCCGAATGGTGGTGCTGTGTTGAAAGTCTTGGCCAGCGAAAGGCTCATCCAGCAAGTGTTTCTCTCCTGACGCATTTCGCTGAGCGAGAGCTACACGGACACTTTCGACGCTGGGAAACAGCAAGACAATGACTGTACGTCGAGCTGAGGAAAAGCCGTGCACAGCAGCCTGTGGCTGCGTGCAGTGTTCGCGCTGAAGAGCGGCAAAGCTCCAAGCCATCGCTGCGCTTCAGTTCTGTCCAGAGCCCAGAAGGCGAAGGACGAAGCAGCTGGGCACCGGCTTCATGCACTTCAGTGCAGCGACTCGCAAATGTCCAGCCTGTGGCTGCGTGCAGTGTTCACGCTGAAGAGCGGCAAAGCTCCAAGCCATCGCTGCGCTTCAGTTCTGTCCAGAGCCCAGAAAGCGAAGGACGAAGCAGCTGGGCACCGGCTTCATGCACTTCAGTGCAGCGACTCGCAAATGTCCAGCCGAGAGCTGCTTCACAAGCAGGTTCCGCTGAGAATGCTCTGGGCTGCTTCAGAAAGGAAGGCGCAGCCCTTGCACTCCAGCACACAAGCTGGCCAGAAACAGGTTCTTACACCTCCAGTGCTGCCGAGTCCATGCAGCTTGAGCACACCCAGAAGGACGCGCCCAGAAAGAAGGCGTTCTTCAAGTACCCCCCACTCCTCCAAGTAGCCTTGAAACCGGGCGCAACGCGCTGCGGCTCGAAAGCTCCTCTCTCAGAGAGATGTGCCGTCACATGATGCACTCTCGCAGCTCCGTTGCCCACTTGCAGCAGCTGCTGCTACCAAAGCAAAAGGCTCCAGAAGTAAAAGCCACTGCTGCGCTGCACTTTCCCCTTGCCTCCCGTAAAGCACCAGAAACCGCCCGCTGCACGCTGTATTTCCATTCTCTGCCGCATCTGCCACTGTTACCTCGGCGCGTTGAAGCCTAAACCTGGGCACAGTTCTTTCCAGGGAAAGCTGGAAGAGAAAGAGGTAGCAGCACCAGTAGCTGCGAGTGGAACTTTCTGTTTTCAAGTGCTAACGTGAATCCGCAAAGGAGCCGGTGGCCAGGCACGCTTCCTCTTGCAGCCTGCGCGATGGCGCACGGCAGCTCGGTGCTCTGCCTTCATTCTTACGCTCTTCGTACCGTGTCGCGCTTTCATTCTGCCGGAGTCGAGCCGTCGTCTACTTCTCGCACAGGGAGCCGCGGTGCCGGCAGAGAAACCCTCCGTGCTGCTGCTTCTGCCGAAACACGCCTGGGCTATGCCCTTTCCCTCGCAGCGCTAGGTAGCACCACATTCTGTTTGCGCGGTAGCCTGAATCTCAACGGAAAGATTCTCGGCTACGTCTGGCACAGAGAACAGCTTTAGGTCAACAAGCTCACCCAGAGCTTACCCTCGACGCGTGCAAACCTGTACTTGCACCACATTCCAGTGGCAGCCCTCTTTCCTTTCCAGCCTGCACGGCGCCGTCAGATCGCGGTGCTCTCTGCACCTGCCCTCTCGCTTCCGCGTGCCGGCGCGCACACTACAGCCTTGCAGGGAGCGAAGAGGCGGAGAGGCGTCTCGCACAGAAGGACGGGCCAGGACGCAAAGGTGGTCTTCCTTTCTCCTCCTCCTTGCCCGAATGGTGGTGCTGTGTTGAAAGTCTTGGCCAGCGAAAGGCTCATCCAGCAAGTGTTTCTCTCCTGACGCATTTCGCTGAGCGAGAGCTACACGGACACTTTCGACGCTGGGAAACAGCAAGACAATGACTGTACGTCGAGCTGAGGAAAAGCCGTGCACAGCAGCCTGTGGCTGCGTGCAGTGTTCGCGCTGAAGAGCGGCAAAGCTCCAAGCCATCGCTGCGCTTCAGTTCTGTCCAGAGCCCAGAAGGCGAAGGACGAAGCAGCTGGGCACCGGCTTCATGCACTTCAGTGCAGCGACTCGCAAATGTCCAGCCGAGAGCTGCTTCACAAGCAGGTTCCGCTGAGAATGCTCTGGGCTGCTTCAGAAAGGAAGGCGCAGCCCTTGCACTCCAGCACACAAGCTGGCCAGAAACAGGTTCTTACACCTCCAGTGCTGCCGAGTCCATGCAGCTTGAGCACACCCAGTAGGGCGCGCCCAGAAAGAAGGCGTTCTTCAAGTACCCCCCACTCCTCCAAGTAGCCTTGAAACCGGGCGCAACGCGCTGCGGCTCGAAAGCTCCTCTCTCAGAGAGATGTGCCGTCACATGATGCACTCTCGCAGCTCCGTTGCCCACTTGCAGCAGCTGCTGCTACCAAAGCAAAAGGCTCCAGAAGTAAAAGCCACTGCTGCGCTGCACTTTCCCCTTGCCTCCCGTAAAGCACCAGAAACCGCCCGCTGCACGCTGTATTTCCATTCTCTGCCGCATCTGCCACTGTTACCTCGGCGCGTTGAAGCCTAAACCTGGGCACAGTTCTTTCCAGGGAAAGCTGGAAGAGAAAGAGGTAGCAGCACCAGTAGCTGCGAGTGGAACTTTCTGTTTTCAAGTGCTAACGTGAATCCGCAAAGGAGCCGGTGGCCAGGCACGCTTCCTCTTGCAGCCTGCGCGATGGCGCACGGCAGCTCGGTGCTCTGCCTTCATTCTTACGCTCTTCGTACCGTGTCGCGCTTTCATTCTGCCGGAGTCGAGCCGTCGTCTACTTCTCGCACAGGGAGCCGCGGTGCCGGCAGAGAAACCCTCCGTGCTGCTGCTTCTGCCGAAACACGCCTGGGCTATGCCCTTTCCCTCGCAGCGCTAGGTAGCACCACATTCTGTTTGCGCGGTAGCCTGAATCTCAACGGAAAGATTCTCGGCTACGTCTGGCACAGAGAACAGCTTTAGGTCAACAAGCTCACCCAGAGCTTACCCTCGACGCGTGCAAACCTGTACTTGCACCACATTCCAGTGGCAGCCCTCTTTCCTTTCCAGCCTGCACGGCGCCGTCAGATCGCGGTGCTCTCTGCACCTGCCCTCTCGCTTCCGAGTGCCGGCGCGCACACTACAGCCTTGCAGGGAGCGAAGAGGCGGAGAGGCGTCTCGCACAGAAGGACGGGCCAGGACGCAAAGATGGTCTTCCTTTCTCCTCCTCCTTGCCCGAATGGTGGTGCTGTGTTGAAAGTCTTGGCCAGCGAAAGGCTCATCCAGCAAGCGTTTCTCTCCTGACGCATTTCGCTGAGCGAGAGCTACACGGACACTTTCGACGCTGAGAAACAGCAAGAGAATGACGGTACGTCGAGCTGAGGAAAAGCCGTGCACAGCAGCCTGTGGCTGCGTGCAGTGTTCGCGCTGAAGAGCGGCAAAGCTCCAAGCCATCGCTGCGCTTCAGTTCTGTCCAGAGCCCAGAAGGCGAAGGACGAAGCAGCTGGGCACCGGCTTCATGCACTTCAGTGCAGCGACTCGCAAATGTCCAGCCTGTGGCTGCGTGCAGTGTTCACGCTGAAGAGCGGCAAAGCTCCAAGCCATCGCTGCGCTTCAGTTCTGTCCAGAGCCCAGAAGGCGAAGGACGAAGCAGCTGGGCACCGGCTTCATGCACTTCAGTGGAGAGACTCGCAAATGTCCAGCCGAGAGCTGCTTCACAAGCAGGTTCCGCTGAGAATGCTCTGGGCTGCTTCAGAAAGGAAGGCGCAGCCCTTGCACTCCAGCACACAAGCTGGCCAGAAACAGGTTCTTACACCTCCAGTGCTGCCGAGTCCATGCAGCTTGAGCACACCCAGTAGGGCGCGCCCAGAAAGAAGGCGTTCTTCAAGTACCCCCCACTCCTCCAAGTAGCCTTGAAACCGGGCGCAACGCGCTGCGGCTCGAAAGCTCCTCTCTCAGAGAGATGTGCCGTCACATGATGCACTCTCGCAGCTCCGTTGCCCACTTGCAGCAGCTGCTGCTACCAAAGCAAAAGGCTCCAGAAGTAAAAGCCACTGCTGCGCTGCACTTTCCCCTTGCCTCCCGTAAAGCACCAGAAACCGCCCGCTGCACGCTGTATTTCCATTCTCTGCCGCATCTGCCACTGTTACCTCGGCGCGTTGAAGCCTAAACCTGGGCACAGTTCTTTCCAGGGAAAGCTGGAAGAGAAAGAGGTAGCAGCACCAGTAGCTGCGAGTGGAACTTTCTGTTTTCAAGTGCTAACGTGAATCCGCAAAGGAGCCGGTGGCCAGGCACGCTTCCTCTTGCAGCCTGCGCGATGGCGCACGGCAGCTCGGTGCTCTGCCTTCATTCTTACGCTCTTCGTACCGTGTCGCGCTTTCATTCTGCCGGAGTCGAGCCGTCGTCTACTTCTCGCACAGGGAGCCGCGGTGCCGGCAGAGAAACCCTCCGTGCTGCTGCTTCTGCCGAAACACGCCTGGGCTATGCCCTTTCCCTCGCAGCGCTAGGTAGCACCACATTCTGTTTGCGCGGTAGCCTGAATCTCAACGGAAAGATTCTCGGCTACGTCTGGCACAGAGAACAGCTTTAGGTCAACAAGCTCACCCAGAGCTTACCCTCGACGCGTGCAAACCTGTACTTGCACCACATTCCAGTGGCAGCCCTCTTTCCTTTCCAGCCTGCACGGCGCCGTCAGATCGCGGTGCTCTCTGCACCTGCCCTCTCGCTTCCGCGTGCCGGCGCGCACACTACAGCCTTGCAGGGAGCGAAGAGGCGGAGAGGCGTCTCGCACAGAAGGACGGGCCAGGACGCAAAGGTGGTCTTCCTTTCTCCTCCTCCTTGCCCGAATGGTGGTGCTGTGTTGAAAGTCTTGGCCAGCGAAAGGCTCATCCAGCAAGTGTTTCTCTCCTGACGCATTTCGCTGAGCGAGAGCTACACGGACACTTTCGACGCTGGGAAACAGCAAGA
This sequence comes from Aphelocoma coerulescens, assembly GCF_041296385.1. Classification (NCBI taxonomy): domain Eukaryota; kingdom Metazoa; phylum Chordata; class Aves; order Passeriformes; family Corvidae; genus Aphelocoma; species Aphelocoma coerulescens. The sequence continues at coordinate 73,026,466 of NC_091014.1, read as the reverse complement.
CAATGACTGTACGTCGAGCTGAGGAAAAGCCGTGCACAGCAGCCTGTGGCTGCGTGCAGTGTTCGCGCTGAAGAGCGGCAAAGCTCCAAGCCATCGCTGCGCTTCAGTTCTGTCCAGAGCCCAGAAGGCGAAGGACGAAGCAGCTGGGCACCGGCTTCATGCACTTCAGTGCAGCGACTCGCAAATGTCCAGCCTGTGGCTGCGTGCAGTGTTCACGCTGAAGAGCGGCAAAGCTCCAAGCCATCGCTGCGCTTCAGTTCTGTCCAGAGCCCAGAAGGCGAAGGACGAAGCAGCTGGGCACCGGCTTCATGCACTTCAGTGGAGAGACTCGCAAATGTCCAGCCGAGAGCTGCTTCACAAGCAGGTTCCGCTGAGAATGCTCTGGGCTGCTTCAGAAAGGAAGGCGCAGCCCTTGCACTCCAGCACACAAGCTGGCCAGATACAGGTTCTTACACCTCCAGTGCTGCCGAGTCCATGCAGCTTGAGCACACCCAGAAGGACGCGCCCAGAAAGAAGGCGTTCTTCAAGTACCCCCCACTCCTCCAAGTAGCCTTGAAACCGGGCGCAACGCGCTGCGGCTCGAAAGCTCCTCTCTCAGAGAGATGTGCCGTCACATGATGCACTCTCGCAGCTCCGTTGCCCACTTGCAGCAGCTGCTGCTACCAAAGCAAAAGGCTCCAGAAGTAAAAGCCACTGCTGCGCTGCACTTTCCCCTTGCCTCCCGTAAAGCACCAGAAACCGCCCGCTGCACGCTGTATTTCCATTCTCTGCCGCATCTGCCACTGTTACCTCGGCGCGTTGAAGCCTAAACCTGGGCACAGTTCTTTCCAGGGAAAGCTGGAAGAGAAAGAGGTAGCAGCACCAGTAGCTGCGAGTGGAACTTTCTGTTTTCAAGTGCTAACGTGAATCCGCAAAGGAGCCGGTGGCCAGGCACGCTTCCTCTTGCAGCCTGCGCGATGGCGCACGGCAGCTCGGTGCTCTGCCTTCATTCTTACGCTCTTCGTACCGTGTCGCGCTTTCATTCTGCCGGAGTCGAGCCGTCGTCTACTTCTCGCACAGGGAGCCGCGGTGCCGGCAGAGAAACCCTCCGTGCTGCTGCTTCTGCCGAAACACGCCTGGGCTATGCCCTTTCCCTCGCAGCGCTAGGTAGCACCACATTCTGTTTGCGCGGTAGCCTGAATCTCAACGGAAAGATTCTCGGCTACGTCTGGCACAGAGAACAGCTTTAGGTCAACAAGCTCACCCAGAGCTTACCCTCGACGCGTGCAAACCTGTACTTGCACCACATTCCAGTGGCAGCCCTCTTTCCTTTCCAGCCTGCACGGCGCCGTCAGATCGCGGTGCTCTCTGCACCTGCCCTCTCGCTTCCGCGTGCCGGCGCGCACACTACAGCCTTGCAGGGAGCGAAGAGGCGGAGAGGCGTCTCGCACAGAAGGACGGGCCAGGACGCAAAGGTGGTCTTCCTTTCTCCTCCTCCTTGCCCGAATGGTGGTGCTGTGTTGAAAGTCTTGGCCAGCGAAAGGCTCATCCAGCAAGTGTTTCTCTCCTGACGCATTTCGCTGAGCGAGAGCTACACGGACACTTTCGACGCTGGGAAACAGCAAGACAATGACTGTACGTCGAGCTGAGGAAAAGCCGTGCACAGCAGCCTGTGGCTGCGTGCAGTGTTCGCGCTGAAGAGCGGCAAAGCTCCAAGCCATCGCTGCGCTTCAGTTCTGTCCAGAGCCCAGAAGGCGAAGGACGAAGCAGCTGGGCACCGGCTTCATGCACTTCAGTGCAGCGACTCGCAAATGTCCAGCCGAGAGCTGCTTCACAAGCAGGTTCCGCTGAGAATGCTCTGGGCTGCTTCAGAAAGGAAGGCGCAGCCCTTGCACTCCAGCACACAAGCTGGCCAGAAACAGGTTCTTACACCTCCAGTGCTGCCGAGTCCATGCAGCTTGAGCACACCCAGTAGGGCGCGCCCAGAAAGAAGGCGTTCTTCAAGTACCCCCCACTCCTCCAAGTAGCCTTGAAACCGGGCGCAACGCGCTGCGGCTCGAAAGCTCCTCTCTCAGAGAGATGTGCCGTCACATGATGCACTCTCGCAGCTCCGTTGCCCACTTGCAGCAGCTGCTGCTACCAAAGCAAAAGGCTCCAGAAGTAAAAGCCACTGCTGCGCTGCACTTTCCCCTTGCCTCCCGTAAAGCACCAGAAACCGCCCGCTGCACGCTGTATTTCCATTCTCTGCCGCATCTGCCACTGTTACCTCGGCGCGTTGAAGCCTAAACCTGGGCACAGTTCTTTCCAGGGAAAGCTGGAAGAGAAAGAGGTAGCAGCACCAGTAGCTGCGAGTGGAACTTTCTGTTTTCAAGTGCTAACGTGAATCCGCAAAGGAGCCGGTGGCCAGGCACGCTTCCTCTTGCAGCCTGCGCGATGGCGCACGGCAGCTCGGTGCTCTGCCTTCATTCTTACGCTCTTCGTACCGTGTCGCGCTTTCATTCTGCCGGAGTCGAGCCGTCGTCTACTTCTCGCACAGGGAGCCGCGGTGCCGGCAGAGAAACCCTCCGTGCTGCTGCTTCTGCCGAAACACGCCTGGGCTATGCCCTTTCCCTCGCAGCGCTAGGTAGCACCACATTCTGTTTGCGCGGTAGCCTGAATCTCAACGGAAAGATTCTCGGCTACGTCTGGCACAGAGAACAGCTTTAGGTCAACAAGCTCACCCAGAGCTTACCCTCGACGCGTGCAAACCTGTACTTGCACCACATTCCAGTGGCAGCGCTCTTTCCTTTCCAGCCTGCACGGCGCCGTCAGATCGCGGTGCTCTCTGCACCTGCCCTCTCGCTTCCGAGTGCCGGCGCGCACACTACAGCCTTGCAGGGAGCGAAGAGGCGGAGAGGCGTCTCGCACAGAAGGACGGGACAGGACGCAAAGATGGTCTTCCTTTCTCCTCCTCCTTGCCCGAATGGTGGTGCTGTGTTGAAAGTCTTGGCCAGCGAAAGGCTCATCCAGCAAGTGTTTCTCTCCTGACGCATTTCGCTGAGCGAGAGCTACACGGACACTTTCGACGCTGGGAAACAGCAAGAGAATGACGGTACGTCGAGCTGAGGAAAAGCCGTGCACAGCAGCCTGTGGCTGCGTGCAGTGTTCGCGCTGAAGAGCGGCAAAGCTCCAAGCCATCGCTGCGCTTCAGTTCTGTCCAGAGCCCAGAAGGCGAAGGACGAAGCAGCTGGGCACCGGCTTCATGCACTTCAGTGCAGCGACTCGCAAATGTCCAGCCTGTGGCTGCGTGCAGTGTTCACGCTGAAGAGCGGCAAAGCTCCAAGCCATCACTGCGCTTCAGTTCTGTCCAGAGCCCAGAAGGCGAAGGACGAAGCAGCTGGGCACCGGCTTCATGCACTTCAGTGGAGAGACTCGCAAATGTCCAGCCGAGAGCTGCTTCACAAGCAGGTTCCGCTGAGAATGCTCTGGGCTGCTTCAGAAAGGAAGGCGCAGCCCTTGCACTCCAGCACACAAGCTGGCCAGAAACAGGTTCTTACACCTCCAGTGCTGCCGAGTCCATGCAGCTTGAGCACACCCAGAAGGACGCGCCCAGAAAGAAGGCGTTCTTCAAGTACCCCCCACTCCTCCAAGTAGCCTTGAAACCGGGCGCAACGCGCTGCGGCTCGAAAGCTCCTCTCTCAGAGAGATGTGCCGTCACATGATGCACTCTCGCAGCTCCGTTGCCCACTTGCAGCAGCTGCTGCTACCAAAGCAAAAGGCTCCAGAAGTAAAAGCCACTGCTGCGCTGCACTTTCCCCTTGCCTCCCGTAAAGCACCAGAAACCGCCCGCTGCACGCTGTATTTCCATTCTCTGCCGCATCTGCCACTGTTACCTCGGCGCGTTGAAGCCTAAACCTGGGCACAGTTCTTTCCAGGGAAAGCTGGAAGAGAAAGAGGTAGCAGCACCAGTAGCTGCGAGTGGAACTTTCTGTTTTCAAGTGCTAACGTGAATCCGCAAAGGAGCCGGTGGCCAGGCACGCTTCCTCTTGCAGCCTGCGCGATGGCGCACGGCAGCTCGGTGCTCTGCCTTCATTCTTACGCTCTTCGTACCGTGTCGCGCTTTCATTCTGCCGGAGTCGAGCCGTCGTCTACTTCTCGCACAGGGAGCCGCGGTGCCGGCAGAGAAACCCTCCGTGCTGCTGCTTCTGCCGAAACACGCCTGGGCTATGCCCTTTCCCTCGCAGCGCTAGGTAGCACCACATTCTGTTTGCGCGGTAGCCTGAATCTCAACGGAAAGATTCTCGGCTACGTCTGGCACAGAGAACAGCTTTAGGTCAACAAGCTCACCCAGAGCTTACCCTCGACGCGTGCAAACCTGTACTTGCACCACATTCCAGTGGCAGCCCTCTTTCCTTTCCAGCCTGCACGGCGCCGTCAGATCGCGGTGCTCTCTGCACCTGCCCTCTCGCTTCCGCGTGCCGGCGCGCACACTACAGCCTTGCAGGGAGCGAAGAGGCGGAGAGGCGTCTCGCACAGAAGGACGGGCCAGGACGCAAAGGTGGTCTTCCTTTCTCCTCCTCCTTGCCCGAATGGTGGTGCTGTGTTGAAAGTCTTGGCCAGCGAAAGGCTCATCCAGCAAGTGTTTCTCTCCTGACGCATTTCGCTGAGCGAGAGCTACACGGACACTTTCGACGCTGGGAAACAGCAAGAGAATGACGGTACGTCGAGCTGAGGAAAAGCCGTGCACAGCAGCCTGTGGCTGCGTGCAGTGTTCGCGCTGAAGAGCGGCAAAGCTCCAAGCCATCGCTGCGCTTCAGTTCTGTCCAGAGCCCAGAAGGCGAAGGACGAAGCAGCTGGGCACCGGCTTCATGCACTTCAGTGCAGCGACTCGCAAATGTCCAGCCTGTGGCTGCGTGCAGTGTTCACGCTGAAGAGCGGCAAAGCTCCAAGCCATCGCTGCGCTTCAGTTCTGTCCAGAGCCCAGAAAGCGAAGGACGAAGCAGCTGGGCACCGGCTTCATGCACTTCAGTGCAGCGACTCGCAAATGTCCAGCCGAGAGCTGCTTCACAAGCAGGTTCCGCTGAGAATGCTCTGGGCTGCTTCAGAAAGGAAGGCGCAGCCCTTGCACTCCAGCACACAAGCTGGCCAGAAACAGGTTCTTACACCTCCAGTGCTGCCGAGTCCATGCAGCTTGAGCACACCCAGAAGGACGCGCCCAGAAAGAAGGCGTTCTTCAAGTACCCCCCACTCCTCCAAGTAGCCTTGAAACCGGGCGCAACGCGCTGCGGCTCGAAAGCTCCTCTCTCAGAGAGATGTGCCGTCACATGATGCACTCTCGCAGCTCCGTTGCCCACTTGCAGCAGCTGCTGCTACCAAAGCAAAAGGCTCCAGAAGTAAAAGCCACTGCTGCGCTGCACTTTCCCCTTGCCTCCCGTAAAGCACCAGAAACCGCCCGCTGCACGCTGTATTTCCATTCTCTGCCGCATCTGCCACTGTTACCTCGGCGCGTTGAAGCCTAAACCTGGGCACAGTTCTTTCCAGGGAAAGCTGGAAGAGAAAGAGGTAGCAGCACCAGTAGCTGCGAGTGGAACTTTCTGTTTTCAAGTGCTAACGTGAATCCGCAAAGGAGCCGGTGGCCAGGCACGCTTCCTCTTGCAGCCTGCGCGATGGCGCACGGCAGCTCGGTGCTCTGCCTTCATTCTTACGCTCTTCGTACCGTGTCGCGCTTTCATTCTGCCGGAGTCGAGCCGTCGTCTACTTCTCGCACAGGGAGCCGCGGTGCCGGCAGAGAAACCCTCCGTGCTGCTGCTTCTGCCGAAACACGCCTGGGCTATGCCCTTTCCCTCGCAGCGCTAGGTAGCACCACATTCTGTTTGCGCGGTAGCCTGAATCTCAACGGAAAGATTCTCGGCTACGTCTGGCACAGAGAACAGCTTTAGGTCAACAAGCTCACCCAGAGCTTACCCTCGACGCGTGCAAACCTGTACTTGCACCACATTCCAGTGGCAGCCCTCTTTCCTTTCCAGCCTGCACGGCGCCGTCAGATCGCGGTGCTCTCTGCACCTGCCCTCTCGCTTCCGCGTGCCGGCGCGCACACTACAGCCTTGCAGGGAGCGAAGAGGCGGAGAGGCGTCTCGCACAGAAGGACGGGCCAGGACGCAAAGGTGGTCTTCCTTTCTCCTCCTCCTTGCCCGAATGGTGGTGCTGTGTTGAAAGTCTTGGCCAGCGAAAGGCTCATCCAGCAAGTGTTTCTCTCCTGACGCATTTCGCTGAGCGAGAGCTACACGGACACTTTCGACGCTGGGAAACAGCAAGACAATGACTGTACGTCGAGCTGAGGAAAAGCCGTGCACAGCAGCCTGTGGCTGCGTGCAGTGTTCGCGCTGAAGAGCGGCAAAGCTCCAAGCCATCGCTGCGCTTCAGTTCTGTCCAGAGCCCAGAAGGCGAAGGACGAAGCAGCTGGGCACCGGCTTCATGCACTTCAGTGCAGCGACTCGCAAATGTCCAGCCGAGAGCTGCTTCACAAGCAGGTTCCGCTGAGAATGCTCTGGGCTGCTTCAGAAAGGAAGGCGCAGCCCTTGCACTCCAGCACACAAGCTGGCCAGAAACAGGTTCTTACACCTCCAGTGCTGCCGAGTCCATGCAGCTTGAGCACACCCAGAAGGACGCGCCCAGAAAGAAGGCGTTCTTCAAGTACCCCCCACTCCTCCAAGTAGCCTTGAAACCGGGCGCAACGCGCTGCGGCTCGAAAGCTCCTCTCTCAGAGAGATGTGCCGTCACATGATGCACTCTCGCAGCTCCGTTGCCCACTTGCAGCAGCTGCTGCTACCAAAGCAAAAGGCTCCAGAAGTAAAAGCCACTGCTGCGCTGCACTTTCCCCTTGCCTCCCGTAAAGCACCAGAAACCGCCCGCTGCACGCTGTATTTCCATTCTCTGCCGCATCTGCCACTGTTACCTCGGCGCGTTGAAGCCTAAACCTGGGCACAGTTCTTTCCAGGGAAAGCTGGAAGAGAAAGAGGTAGCAGCACCAGTAGCTGCGAGTGGAACTTTCTGTTTTCAAGTGCTAACGTGAATCCGCAAAGGAGCCGGTGGCCAGGCACGCTTCCTCTTGCAGCCTGCGCGATGGCGCACGGCAGCTCGGTGCTCTGCCTTCATTCTTACGCTCTTCGTACCGTGTCGCGCTTTCATTCTGCCGGAGTCGAGCCGTCGTCTACTTCTCGCACAGGGAGCCGCGGTGCCGGCAGAGAAACCCTCCGTGCTGCTGCTTCTGCCGAAACACGCCTGGGCTATGCCCTTTCCCTCGCAGCGCTAGGTAGCACCACATTCTGTTTGCGCGGTAGCCTGAATCTCAACGGAAAGATTCTCGGCTACGTCTGGCACAGAGAACAGCTTTAGGTCAACAAGCTCACCCAGAGCTTACCCTCGACGCGTGCAAACCTGTACTTGCACCACATTCCAGTGGCAGCCCTCTTTCCTTTCCAGCCTGCACGGCGCCGTCAGATCGCGGTGCTCTCTGCACCTGCCCTCTCGCTTCCGCGTGCCGGCGCGCACACTACAGCCTTGCAGGGAGCGAAGAGGCGGAGAGGCGTCTCGCACAGAAGGACGGGCCAGGACGCAAAGGTGGTCTTCCTTTCTCCTCCTCCTTGCCCGAATGGTGGTGCTGTGTTGAAAGTCTTGGCCAGCGAAAGGCTCATCCAGCAAGTGTTTCTCTCCTGACGCATTTCGCTGAGCGAGAGCTACACGGACACTTTCGACGCTGGGAAACAGCAAGACAATGACTGTACGTCGAGCTGAGGAAAAGCCGTGCACAGCAGCCTGTGGCTGCGTGCAGTGTTCGCGCTGAAGAGCGGCAAAGCTCCAAGCCATCGCTGCGCTTCAGTTCTGTCCAGAGCCCAGAAGGCGAAGGACGAAGCAGCTGGGCACCGGCTTCATGCACTTCAGTGCAGCGACTCGCAAATGTCCAGCCGAGAGCTGCTTCACAAGCAGGTTCCGCTGAGAATGCTCTGGGCTGCTTCAGAAAGGAAGGCGCAGCCCTTGCACTCCAGCACACAAGCTGGCCAGAAACAGGTTCTTACACCTCCAGTGCTGCCGAGTCCATGCAGCTTGAGCACACCCAGTAGGGCGCGCCCAGAAAGAAGGCGTTCTTCAAGTACCCCCCACTCCTCCAAGTAGCCTTGAAACCGGGCGCAACGCGCTGCGGCTCGAAAGCTCCTCTCTCAGAGAGATGTGCCGTCACATGATGCACTCTCGCAGCTCCGTTGCCCACTTGCAGCAGCTGCTGCTACCAAAGCAAAAGGCTCCAGAAGTAAAAGCCACTGCTGCGCTGCACTTTCCCCTTGCCTCCCGTAAAGCACCAGAAACCGCCCGCTGCACGCTGTATTTCCATTCTCTGCCGCATCTGCCACTGTTACCTCGGCGCGTTGAAGCCTAAACCTGGGCACAGTTCTTTCCAGGGAAAGCTGGAAGAGAAAGAGGTAGCAGCACCAGTAGCTGCGAGTGGAACTTTCTGTTTTCAAGTGCTAACGTGAATCCGCAAAGGAGCCGGTGGCCAGGCACGCTTCCTCTTGCAGCCTGCGCGATGGCGCACGGCAGCTCGGTGCTCTGCCTTCATTCTTACGCTCTTCGTACCGTGTCGCGCTTTCATTCTGCCGGAGTCGAGCCGTCGTCTACTTCTCGCACAGGGAGCCGCGGTGCCGGCAGAGAAACCCTCCGTGCTGCTGCTTCTGCCGAAACACGCCTGGGCTATGCCCTTTCCCTCGCAGCGCTAGGTAGCACCACATTCTGTTTGCGCGGTAGCCTGAATCTCAACGGAAAGATTCTCGGCTACGTCTGGCACAGAGAACAGCTTTAGGTCAACAAGCTCACCCAGAGCTTACCCTCGACGCGTGCAAACCTGTACTTGCACCACATTCCAGTGGCAGCCCTCTTTCCTTTCCAGCCTGCACGGCGCCGTCAGATCGCGGTGCTCTCTGCACCTGCCCTCTCGCTTCCGCGTGCCGGCGCGCACACTACAGCCTTGCAGGGAGCGAAGAGGCGGAGAGGCGTCTCGCACAGAAGGACGGGCCAGGACGCAAAGGTGGTCTTCCTTTCTCCTCCTCCTTGCCCGAATGGTGGTGCTGTGTTGAAAGTCTTGGCCAGCGAAAGGCTCATCCAGCAAGTGTTTCTCTCCTGACGCATTTCGCTGAGCGAGAGCTACACGGACACTTTCGACGCTGGGAAACAGCAAGACAATGACTGTACGTCGAGCTGAGGAAAAGCCGTGCACAGCAGCCTGTGGCTGCGTGCAGTGTTCGCGCTGAAGAGCGGCAAAGCTCCAAGCCATCGCTGCGCTTCAGTTCTGTCCAGAGCCCAGAAGGCGAAGGACGAAGCAGCTGGGCACCGGCTTCATGCACTTCAGTGCAGCGACTCGCAAATGTCCAGCCGAGAGCTGCTTCACAAGCAGGTTCCGCTGAGAATGCTCTGGGCTGCTTCAGAAAGGAAGGCGCAGCCCTTGCACTCCAGCACACAAGCTGGCCAGAAACAGGTTCTTACACCTCCAGTGCTGCCGAGTCCATGCAGCTTGAGCACACCCAGTAGGGCGCGCCCAGAAAGAAGGCGTTCTTCAAGTACCCCCCACTCCTCCAAGTAGCCTTGAAACCGGGCGCAACGCGCTGCGGCTCGAAAGCTCCTCTCTCAGAGAGATGTGCCGTCACATGATGCACTCTCGCAGCTCCGTTGCCCACTTGCAGCAGCTGCTGCTACCAAAGCAAAAGGCTCCAGAAGTAAAAGCCACTGCTGCGCTGCACTTTCCCCTTGCCTCCCGTAAAGCACCAGAAACCGCCCGCTGCACGCTGTATTTCCATTCTCTGCCGCATCTGCCACTGTTACCTCGGCGCGTTGAAGCCTAAACCTGGGCACAGTTCTTTCCAGGGAAAGCTGGAAGAGAAAGAGGTAGCAGCACCAGTAGCTGCGAGTGGAACTTTCTGTTTTCAAGTGCTAACGTGAATCCGCAAAGGAGCCGGTGGCCAGGCACGCTTCCTCTTGCAGCCTGCGCGATGGCGCACGGCAGCTCGGTGCTCTGCCTTCATTCTTACGCTCTTCGTACCGTGTCGCGCTTTCATTCTGCCGGAGTCGAGCCGTCGTCTACTTCTCGCACAGGGAGCCGCGGTGCCGGCAGAGAAACCCTCCGTGCTGCTGCTTCTGCTGAAACACGCCTGGGCTATGCCCTTTCCCTCGCAGCGCTAGGTAGCACCACATTCTGTTTGCGCGGTAGCCTGAATCTCAACGGAAAGATTCTCGGCTACGTCTGGCACAGAGAACAGCTTTAGGTCAACAAGCTCACCCAGAGCTTACCCTCGACGCGTGCAAACCTGTACTTGCACCACATTCCAGTGGCAGCGCTCTTTCCTTTCCAGCCTGCACGGCGCCGTCAGATCGCGGTGCTCTCTGCACCTGCCCTCTCGCTTCCGAGTGCCGGCGCGCACACTACAGCCTTGCAGGGAGCGAAGAGGCGGAGAGGCGTCTCGCACAGAAGGACGGGCCAGGACGCAAAGATGGTCTTCCTTTCTCCTCCTCCTTGCCCGAATGGTGGTGCTGTGTTGAAAGTCTTGGCCAGCGAAAGGCTCATCCAGCAAGTGTTTCTCTCCTGACGCATTTCGCTGAGCGAGAGCTACACGGACACTTTCGACGCTGGGAAACAGCAAGAGAATGACGGTACGTCGAGCTGAGGAAAAGCCGTGCACAGCAGCCTGTGGCTGCGTGCAGTGTTCGCGCTGAAGAGCGGCAAAGCTCCAAGCCATCGCTGCGCTTCAGTTCTGTCCAGAGCCCAGAAGGCGAAGGACGAAGCAGCTGGGCACCGGCTTCATGCACTTCAGTGCAGCGACTCGCAAATGTCCAGCCTGTGGCTGCGTGCAGTGTTCACGCTGAAGAGCGGCAAAGCTCCAAGCCATCGCTGCGCTTCAGTTCTGTCCAGAGCCCAGAAAGCGAAGGACGAAGCAGCTGGGCACCGGCTTCATGCACTTCAGTGCAGCGACTCGCAAATGTCCAGCCGAGAGCTGCTTCACAAGCAGGTTCCGCTGAGAATGCTCTGGGCTGCTTCAGAAAGGAAGGCGCAGCCCTTGCACTCCAGCACACAAGCTGGCCAGAAACAGGTTCTTACACCTCCAGTGCTGCCGAGTCCATGCAGCTTGAGCACACCCAGAAGGACGCGCCCAGAAAGAAGGCGTTCTTCAAGTACCCCCCACTCCTCCAAGTAGCCTTGAAACCGGGCGCAACGCGCTGCGGCTCGAAAGCTCCTCTCTCAGAGAGATGTGCCGTCACATGATGCACTCTCGCAGCTCCGTTGCCCACTTGCAGCAGCTGCTGCTACCAAAGCAAAAGGCTCCAGAAGTAAAAGCCACTGCTGCGCTGCACTTTCCCCTTGCCTCCCGTAAAGCACCAGAAACCGCCCGCTGCACGCTGTATTTCCATTCTCTGCCGCATCTGCCACTGTTACCTCGGCGCGTTGAAGCCTAAACCTGGGCACAGTTCTTTCCAGGGAAAGCTGGAAGAGAAAGAGGTAGCAGCACCAGTAGCTGCGAGTGGAACTTTCTGTTTTCAAGTGCTAACGTGAATCCGCAAAGGAGCCGGTGGCCAGGCACGCTTCCTCTTGCAGCCTGCGCGATGGCGCACGGCAGCTCGGTGCTCTGCCTTCATTCTTACGCTCTTCGTACCGTGTCGCGCTTTCATTCTGCCGGAGTCGAGCCGTCGTCTACTTCTCGCACAGGGAGCCGCGGTGCCGGCAGAGAAACCCTCCGTGCTGCTGCTTCTGCCGAAACACGCCTGGGCTATGCCCTTTCCCTCGCAGCGCTAGGTAGCACCACATTCTGTTTGCGCGGTAGCCTGAATCTCAACGGAAAGATTCTCGGCTACGTCTGGCACAGAGAACAGCTTTAGGTCAACAAGCTCACCCAGAGCTTACCCTCGACGCGTGCAAACCTGTACTTGCACCACATTCCAGTGGCAGCCCTCTTTCCTTTCCAGCCTGCACGGCGCCGTCAGATCGCGGTGCTCTCTGCACCTGCCCTCTCGCTTCCGCGTGGCGGCGCGCACACTACAGCCTTGCAGGGAGCGAAGAGGCGGAGAGGCGTCTCGCACAGAAGGACGGGCCAGGACGCAAAGGTGGTCTTCCTTTCTCCTCCTCCTTGCCCGAATGGTGGTGCTGTGTTGAAAGTCTTGGCCAGCGAAAGGCTCATCCAGCAAGTGTTTCTCTCCTGACGCATTTCGCTGAGCGAGAGCTACACGGACACTTTCGACGCTGGGAAACAGCAAGACAATGACTGTACGTCGAGCTGAGGAAAAGCCGTGCACAGCAGCCTGTGGCTGCGTGCAGTGTTCGCGCTGAAGAGCGGCAAAGCTCCAAGCCATCGCTGCGCTTCAGTTCTGTCCAGAGCCCAGAAGGCGAAGGACGAAGCAGCTGGGCACCGGCTTCATGCACTTCAGTGCAGCGACTCGCAAATGTCCAGCCTGTGGCTGCGTGCAGTGTTCACGCTGAAGAGCGGCAAAGCTCCAAGCCATCGCTGCGCTTCAGTTCTGTCCAGAGCCCAGAAAGCGAAGGACGAAGCAGCTGGGCACCGGCTTCATGCACTTCAGTGCAGCGACTCGCAAATGTCCAGCCGAGAGCTGCTTCACAAGCAGGTTCCGCTGAGAATGCTCTGGGCTGCTTCAGAAAGGAAGGCGCAGCCCTTGCACTCCAGCACACAAGCTGGCCAGAAACAGGTTCTTACACCTCCAGTGCTGCCGAGTCCATGCAGCTTGAGCACACCCAGAAGGACGCGCCCAGAAAGAAGGCGTTCTTCAAGTACCCCCCACTCCTCCAAGTAGCCTTGAAACCGGGCGCAACGCGCTGCGGCTCGAAAGCTCCTCTCTCAGAGAGATGTGCCGTCACATGATGCACTCTCGCAGCTCCGTTGCCCACTTGCAGCAGCTGCTGCTACCAAAGCAAAAGGCTCCAGAAGTAAAAGCCACTGCTGCGCTGCACTTTCCCCTTGCCTCCCGTAAAGCACCAGAAACCGCCCGCTGCACGCTGTATTTCCATTCTCTGCCGCATCTGCCACTGTTACCTCGGCGCGTTGAAGCCTAAACCTGGGCACAGTTCTTTCCAGGGAAAGCTGGAAGAGAAAGAGGTAGCAGCACCAGTAGCTGCGAGTGGAACTTTCTGTTTTCAAGTGCTAACGTGAATCCGCAAAGGAGCCGGTGGCCAGGCACGCTTCCTCTTGCAGCCTGCGCGATGGCGCACGGCAGCTCGGTGCTCTGCCTTCATTCTTACGCTCTTCGTACCGTGTCGCGCTTTCATTCTGCCGGAGTCGAGCCGTCGTCTACTTCTCGCACAGGGAGCCGCGGTGCCGGCAGAGAAACCCTCCGTGCTGCTGCTTCTGCCGAAACACGCCTGGGCTATGCCCTTTCCCTCGCAGCGCTAGGTAGCACCACATTCTGTTTGCGCGGTAGCCTGAATCTCAACGGAAAGATTCTCGGCTACGTCTGGCACAGAGAACAGCTTTAGGTCAACAAGCTCACCCAGAGCTTACCCTCGAAGCGTGCAAACCTGTACTTGCACCACATTCCAGTGGCAGCCCTCTTTCCTTTCCAGCCTGCACGGCGCCGTCAGATCGCGGTGCTCTCTGCACCTGCCCTCTCGCTTCCGCGTGCCGGCGCGCACACTACAGCCTTGCAGGGAGCGAAGAGGCGGAGAGGCGTCTCGCACAGAAGGACGGGCCAGGACGCAAAGGTGGTCTTCCTTTCTCCTCCTCCTTGCCCGAATGGTGGTGCTGTGTTGAAAGTCTTGGCCAGCGAAAGGCTCATCCAGCAAGTGTTTCTCTCCTGACGCATTTCGCTGAGCGAGAGCTACACGGACACTTTCGACGCTGGGAAACAGCAAGACAATGACTGTACGTCGAGCTGAGGAAAAGCCGTGCACAGCAGCCTGTGGCTGCGTGCAGTGTTCGCGCTGAAGAGCGGCAAAGCTCCAAGCCATCGCTGCGCTTCAGTTCTGTCCAGAGCCCAGAAGGCGAAGGACGAAGCAGCTGGGCACCGGCTTCATGCACTTCAGTGGAGCGACTCGCAAATGTCCAGCCGAGAGCTGCTTCACAAGCAGGTTCCGCTGAGAATGCTCTGGGCTGCTTCAGAAAGGAAGGCGCAGCCCTTGCACTCCAGCACACAAGCTGGCCAGAAACAGGTTCTTACACCTCCAGTGCTGCCGAGTCCATGCAGCTTGAGCACACCCAGTAGGGCGCGCCCAGAAAGAAGGCGTTCTTCAAGTACCCCCCACTCCTCCAAGTAGCCTTGAAACCGGGCGCAACGCGCTGCGGCTCGAAAGCTCCTCTCTCAGAGAGATGTGCCGTCACATGATGCGCTCTCGCAGCTCCGTTGCCCACTTGCAGCAGCTGCTGCTACCAAAGCAAAAGGCTCCAGAAGTAAAAGCCACTGCTGCGCTGCACTTTCCCCTTGCCTCCCGTAAAGCACCAGAAACCGCCCGCTGCACGCTGTATTTCCATTCTCTGCCGCATCTGCCACTGTTACCTCGGCGCGTTGAAGCCTAAACCTGGGCACAGTTCTTTCCAGGGAAAGCTGGAAGAGAAAGAGGTAGCAGCACCAGTAGCTGCGAGTGGAACTTTCTGTTTTCAAGTGCTAACGTGAATCCGCAAAGGAGCCGGTGGCCAGGCACGCTTCCTCTTGCAGCCTGCGCGATGGCGCACGGCAGCTCGGTGCTCTGCCTTCATTCTTACGCTCTTCGTACCGTGTCGCGCTTTCATTCTGCCGGAGTCGAGCCGTCGTCTACTTCTCGCACAGGGAGCCGCGGTGCCGGCAGAGAAACCCTCCGTGCTGCTGCTTCTGCCGAAACACGCCTGGGCTATGCCCTTTCCCTCGCAGCGCTAGGTAGCACCACATTCTGTTTGCGCGGTAGCCTGAATCTCAACGGAAAGATTCTCGGCTACGTCTGGCACAGAGAACAGCTTTAGGTCAACAAGCTCACCCAGAGCTTACCCTCGAAGCGTGCAAACCTGTACTTGCACCACATTCCAGTGGCAGCCCTCTTTCCTTTCCAGCCTGCACGGCGCCGTCAGATCGCGGTGCTCTCTGCACCTGCCCTCTCGCTTCCGCGTGCCGGCGCGCACACTACAGCCTTGCAGGGAGCGAAGAGGCGGAGAGGCGTCTCGCACAGAAGGACGGGCCAGGACGCAAAGGTGGTCTTCCTTTCTCCTCCTCCTTGCCCGAATGGTGGTGCTGTGTTGAAAGTCTTGGCCAGCGAAAGGCTCATCCAGCAAGTGTTTCTCTCCTGACGCATTTCGCTGAGCGAGAGCTACACGGACACTTTCGACGCTGGGAAACAGCAAGACAATGACTGTACGTCGAGCTGAGGAAAAGCCGTGCACAGCAGCCTGTGGCTGCGTGCAGTGTTCGCGCTGAAGAGCGGCAAAGCTCCAAGCCATCGCTGCGCTTCAGTTCTGTCCAGAGCCCAGAAGGCGAAGGACGAAGCAGCTGGGCACCGGCTTCATGCACTTCAGTGCAGCGACTCGCAAATGTCCAGCCGAGAGCTGCTTCACAAGCAGGTTCCGCTGAGAATGCTCTGGGCTGCTTCAGAAAGGAAGGCGCAGCCCTTGCACTCCAGCACACAAGCTGGCCAGAAACAGGTTCTTACACCTCCAGTGCTGCCGAGTCCATGCAGCTTGAGCACACCCAGAAGGACGCGCCCAGAAAGAAGGCGTTCTTCAAGTACCCCCCACTCCTCCAAGTAGCCTTGAAACCGGGCGCAACGCGCTGCGGCTCGAAAGCTCCTCTCTCAGAGAGATGTGCCGTCACATGATGCACTCTCGCAGCTCCGTTGCCCACTTGCAGCAGCTGCTGCTACCAAAGCAAAAGGCTCCAGAAGTAAAAGCCACTGCTGCGCTGCACTTTCCCCTTGCCTCCCGTAAAGCACCAGAAACCGCCCGCTGCACGCTGTATTTCCATTCTCTGCCGCATCTGCCACTGTTACCTCGGCGCGTTGAAGCCTAAACCTGGGCACAGTTCTTTCCAGGGAAAGCTGGAAGAGAAAGAGGTAGCAGCACCAGTAGCTGCGAGTGGAACTTTCTGTTTTCAAGTGCTAACGTGAATCCGCAAAGGAGCCGGTGGCCAGGCACGCTTCCTCTTGCAGCCTGCGCGATGGCGCACGGCAGCTCGGTGCTCTGCCTTCATTCTTACGCTCTTCGTACCGTGTCGCGCTTTCATTCTGCCGGAGTCGAGCCGTCGTCTACTTCTCGCACAGGGAGCCGCGGTGCCGGCAGAGAAACCCTCCGTGCTGCTGCTTCTGCCGAAACACGCCTGGGCTATGCCCTTTCCCTCGCAGCGCTAGGTAGCACCACATTCTGTTTGCGCGGTAGCCTGAATCTCAACGGAAAGATTCTCGGCTACGTCTGGCACAGAGAACAGCTTTAGGTCAACAAGCTCACCCAGAGCTTACCCTCGACGCGTGCAAACCTGTACTTGCACCACATTCCAGTGGCAGCCCTCTTTCCTTTCCAGCCTGCACGGCGCCGTCAGATCGCGGTGCTCTCTGCACCTGCCCTCTCGCTTCCGAGTGCCGGCGCGCACACTACAGCCTTGCAGGGAGCGAAGAGGCGGAGAGGCGTCTCGCACAGAAGGACGGGCCAGGACGCAAAGATGGTCTTCCTTTCTCCTCCTCCTTGCCCGAATGGTGGTGCTGTGTTGAAAGTCTTGGCCAGCGAAAGGCTCATCCAGCAAGCGTTTCTCTCCTGACGCATTTCGCTGAGCGAGAGCTACACGGACACTTTCGACGCTGGGAAACAGCAAGAGAATGACGGTACGTCGAGCTGAGGAAAAGCCGTGCACAGCAGCCTGTGGCTGCGTGCAGTGTTCGCGCTGAAGAGCGGCAAAGCTCCAAGCCATCGCTGCGCTTCAGTTCTGTCCAGAGCCCAGAAGGCGAAGGACGAAGCAGCTGGGCACCGGCTTCATGCACTTCAGTGCAGCGACTCGCAAATGTCCAGCCTGTGGCTGCGTGCAGTGTTCGCGCTGAAGAGCGGCAAAGCTCCAAGCCATCGCTGCGCTTCAGTTCTGTCCAGAGCCCAGAAGGCGAAGGACGAAGCAGCTGGGCACCGGCTTCATGCACTTCAGTGCAGCGACTCGCAAATGTCCAGCCGAGAGCTGCTTCACAAGCAGGTTCCGCTGAGAATGCTCTGGGCTGCTTCAGAAAGGAAGGCGCAGCCCTTGCACTCCAGCACACAAGCTGGCCAGAAACAGGTTCTTACACCTCCAGTGCTGCCGAGTCCATGCAGCTTGAGCACACCCAGAAGGACGCGCCCAGAAAGAAGGCGTTCTTCAAGTACCCCCCACTCCTCCAAGTAGCCTTGAAACCGGGCGCAACGCGCTGCGGCTCGAAAGCTCCTCTCTCAGAGAGATGTGCCGTCACATGATGCACTCTCGCAGCTCCGTTGCCCACTTGCAGCAGCTGCTGCTACCAAAGCAAAAGGCTCCAGAAGTAAAAGCCACTGCTGCGCTGCACTTTCCCCTTGCCTCCCGTAAAGCACCAGAAACCGCCCGCTGCACGCTGTATTTCCATTCTCTGCCGCATCTGCCACTGTTACCTCGGCGCGTTGAAGCCTAAACCTGGGCACAGTTCTTTCCAGGGAAAGCTGGAAGAGAAAGAGGTAGCAGCACCAGTAGCTGCGAGTGGAACTTTCTGTTTTCAAGTGCTAACGTGAATCCGCAAAGGAGCCGGTGGCCAGGCACGCTTCCTCTTGCAGCCTGCGCGATGGCGCACGGCAGCTCGGTGCTCTGCCTTCATTCTTACGCTCTTCGTACCGTGTCGCGCTTTCATTCTGCCGGAGTCGAGCCGTCGTCTACTTCTCGCACAGGGAGCCGCGGTGCCGGCAGAGAAACCCTCCGTGCTGCTGCTTCTGCCGAAACACGCCTGGGCTATGCCCTTTCCCTCGCAGCGCTAGGTAGCACCACATTCTGTTTGCGCGGTAGCCTGAATCTCAACGGAAAGATTCTCGGCTACGTCTGGCACAGAGAACAGCTTTAGGTCAACAAGCTCACCCAGAGCTTACCCTCGACGCGTGCAAACCTGTACTTGCACCACATTCCAGTGGCAGCCCTCTTTCCTTTCCAGCCTGCACGGCGCCGTCAGATCGCGGTGCTCTCTGCACCTGCCCTCTCGCTTCCGCGTGCCGGCGCGCACACTACAGCCTTGCAGGGAGCGAAGAGGCGGAGAGGCGTCTCGCACAGAAGGACGGGCCAGGACGCAAAGGTGGTCTTCCTTTCTCCTCCTCCTTGCCCGAATGGTGGTGCTGTGTTGAAAGTCTTGGCCAGCGAAAGGCTCATCCAGCAAGTGTTTCTCTCCTGACGCATTTCGCTGAGCGAGAGCTACACGGACACTTTCGACGCTGGGAAACAGCAAGAGAATGACGGTACGTCGAGCTGAGGAAAAGCCGTGCACAGCAGCCTGTGGCTGCGTGCAGTGTTCGCGCTGAAGAGCGGCAAAGCTCCAAGCCATCGCTGCGCTTCAGTTCTGTCCAGAGCCCAGAAGGCGAAGGACGAAGCAGCTGGGCACCGGCTTCATGCACTTCAGTGCAGCGACTCGCAAATGTCCAGCCTGTGGCTGCGTGCAGTGTTCACGCTGAAGAGCGGCAAAGCTCCAAGCCATCGCTGCGCTTCAGTTCTGTCCAGAGCCCAGAAAGCGAAGGACGAAGCAGCTGGGCACCGGCTTCATGCACTTCAGTGCAGCGACTCGCAAATGTCCAGCCGAGAGCTGCTTCACAAGCAGGTTCCGCTGAGAATGCTCTGGGCTGCTTCAGAAAGGAAGGCGCAGCCCTTGCACTCCAGCACACAAGCTGGCCAGAAACAGGTTCTTACACCTCCAGTGCTGCCGAGTCCATGCAGCTTGAGCACACCCAGTAGGGCGCGCCCAGAAAGAAGGCGTTCTTCAAGTACCCCCCACTCCTCCAAGTAGCCTTGAAACCGGGCGCAACGCGCTGCGGCTCGAAAGCTCCTCTCTCAGAGAGATTGTGCCGTCACATGATGCACTCTCGCAGCTCCGTTGCCCACTTGCAGCAGCTGCTGCTACCAAAGCAAAAGGCTCCAGAAGTAAAAGCCACTGCTGCGCTGCACTTTCCCCTTGCCTCCCGTAAAGCACCAGAAACCGCCCGCTGCACGCTGTATTTCCATTCTCTGCCGCATCTGCCACTGTTACCTCGGCGCGTTGAAGCCTAAACCTGGGCACAGTTCTTTCCAGGGAAAGCTGGAAGAGAAAGAGGTAGCAGCACCAGTAGCTGCGAGTGGAACTTTCTGTTTTCAAGTGCTAACGTGAATCCGCAAAGGAGCCGGTGGCCAGGCACGCTTCCTCTTGCAGCCTGCGCGATGGCGCACGGCAGCTCGGTGCTCTGCCTTCATTCTTACGCTCTTCGTACCGTGTCGCGCTTTCATTCTGCCGGAGTCGAGCCGTCGTCTACTTCTCGCACAGGGAGCCGCGGTGCCGGCAGAGAAACCCTCCGTGCTGCTGCTTCTGCCGAAACACGCCTGGGCTATGCCCTTTCCCTCGCAGCGCTAGGTAGCACCACATTCTGTTTGCGCGGTAGCCTGAATCTCAACGGAAAGATTCTCGGCTACGTCTGGCACAGAGAACAGCTTTAGGTCAACAAGCTCACCCAGAGCTTACCCTCGAAGCGTGCAAACCTGTACTTGCACCACATTCCAGTGGCAGCCCTCTTTCCTTTCCAGCCTGCACGGCGCCGTCAGATCGCGGTGCTCTCTGCACCTGCCCTCTCGCTTCCGAGTGCCGGCGCGCACACTACAGCCTTGCAGGGAGCGAAGAGGCGGAGAGGCGTCTCGCACAGAAGGACGGGCCAGGACGCAAAGATGGTCTTCCTTTCTCCTCCTCCTTGCCCGAATGGTGGTGCTGTGTTGAAAGTCTTGGCCAGCGAAAGGCTCATCCAGCAAGTGTTTCTCTCCTGGCGCATTTCGCTGAGCGAGAGCTACACGGACACTTTCGACGCTGGGAAACAGCAAGACAATGACTGTACGTCGAGCTGAGGAAAAGCCGTGCACAGCAGCCTGTGGCTGCGTGCAGTGTTCGCGCTGAAGAGCGGCAAAGCTCCAAGCCATCGCTGCGCTTCAGTTCTGTCCAGAGCCCAGAAGGCGAAGGACGAAGCAGCTGGGCACCGGCTTCATGCACTTCAGTGGAGAGACTCGCAAATGTCCAGCCGAGAGCTGCTTCACAAGCAGGTTCCGCTGAGAATGCTCTGGGCTGCTTCAGAAAGGAAGGCGCAGCCCTTGCACTCCAGCACACAAGCTGGCCAGATACAGGTTCTTACACCTCCAGTGCTGCCGAGTCCATGCAGCTTGAGCACACCCAGAAGGACGCGCCCAGAAAGAAGGCGTTCTTCAAGTACCCCCCACTCCTCCAAGTAGCCTTGAAACCGGGCGCAACGCGCTGCGGCTCGAAAGCTCCTCTCTCAGAGAGATGTGCCGTCACATGATGCACTCTCGCAGCTCCGTTGCCCACTTGCAGCAGCTGCTGCTACCAAAGCAAAAGGCTCCAGAAGTAAAAGCCACTGCTGCGCTGCACTTTCCCCTTGCCTCCCGTAAAGCACCAGAAACCGCCCGCTGCACGCTGTATTTCCATTCTCTGCCGCATCTGCCACTGTTACCTCGGCGCGTTGAAGCCTAAACCTGGGCACAGTTCTTTCCAGGGAAAGCTGGAAGAGAAAGAGGTAGCAGCACCAGTAGCTGCGAGTGGAACTTTCTGTTTTCAAGTGCTAACGTGAATCCGCAAAGGAGCCGGTGGCCAGGCACGCTTCCTCTTGCAGCCTGCGCGATGGCGCACGGCAGCTCGGTGCTCTGCCTTCATTCTTACGCTCTTCGTACCGTGTCGCGCTTTCATTCTGCCGGAGTCGAGCCGTCGTCTACTTCTCGCACAGGGAGCCGCGGTGCCGGCAGAGAAACCCTCCGTGCTGCTGCTTCTGCCGAAACACGCCTGGGCTATGCCCTTTCCCTCGCAGCGCTAGGTAGCACCACATTCTGTTTGCGCGGTAGCCTGAATCTCAACGGAAAGATTCTCGGCTACGTCTGGCACAGAGAACAGCTTTAGGTCAACAAGCTCACCCAGAGCTTACCCTCGACGCGTGCAAACCTGTACTTGCACCACATTCCAGTGGCAGCCCTCTTTCCTTTCCAGCCTGCACGGCGCCGTCAGATCGCGGTGCTCTCTGCACCTGCCCTCTCGCTTCCGCGTGCCGGCGCGCACACTACAGCCTTGCAGGGAGCGAAGAGGCGGAGAGGCGTCTCGCACAGAAGGACGGGCCAGGACGCAAAGGTGGTCTTCCTTTCTCCTCCTCCTTGCCCGAATGGTGGTGCTGTGTTGAAAGTCTTGGCCAGCGAAAGGCTCATCCAGCAAGTGTTTCTCTCCTGACGCATTTCGCTGAGCGAGAGCTACACGGACACTTTCGACGCTGGGAAACAGCAAGACAATGACTGTACGTCGAGCTGAGGAAAAGCCGTGCACAGCAGCCTGTGGCTGCGTGCAGTGTTCGCGCTGAAGAGCGGCAAAGCTCCAAGCCATCGCTGCGCTTCAGTTCTGTCCAGAGCCCAGAAGGCGAAGGACGAAGCAGCTGGGCACCGGCTTCATGCACTTCAGTGCAGCGACTCGCAAATGTCCAGCCGAGAGCTGCTTCACAAGCAGGTTCCGCTGAGAATGCTCTGGGCTGCTTCAGAAAGGAAGGCGCAGCCCTTGCACTCCAGCACACAAGCTGGCCAGAAACAGGTTCTTACACCTCCAGTGCTGCCGAGTCCATGCAGCTTGAGCACACCCAGTAGGGCGCGCCCAGAAAGAAGGCGTTCTTCAAGTACCCCCCACTCCTCCAAGTAGCCTTGAAACCGGGCGCAACGCGCTGCGGCTCGAAAGCTCCTCTCTCAGAGAGATGTGCCGTCACATGATGCACTCTCGCAGCTCCGTTGCCCACTTGCAGCAGCTGCTGCTACCAAAGCAAAAGGCTCCAGAAGTAAAAGCCACTGCTGCGCTGCACTTTCCCCTTGCCTCCCGTAAAGCACCAGAAACCGCCCGCTGCACGCTGTATTTCCATTCTCTGCCGCATCTGCCACTGTTACCTCGGCGCGTTGAAGCCTAAACCTGGGCACAGTTCTTTCCAGGGAAAGCTGGAAGAGAAAGAGGTAGCAGCACCAGTAGCTGCGAGTGGAACTTTCTGTTTTCAAGTGCTAACGTGAATCCGCAAAGGAGCCGGTGGCCAGGCACGCTTCCTCTTGCAGCCTGCGCGATGGCGCACGGCAGCTCGGTGCTCTGCCTTCATTCTTACGCTCTTCGTACCGTGTCGCGCTTTCATTCTGCCGGAGTCGAGCCGTCGTCTACTTCTCGCACAGGGAGCCGCGGTGCCGGCAGAGAAACCCTCCGTGCTGCTGCTTCTGCTGAAACACGCCTGGGCTATGCCCTTTCCCTCGCAGCGCTAGGTAGCACCACATTCTGTTTGCGCGGTAGCCTGAATCTCAACGGAAAGATTCTCGGCTACGTCTGGCACAGAGAACAGCTTTAGGTCAACAAGCTCACCCAGAGCTTACCCTCGACGCGTGCAAACCTGTACTTGCACCACATTCCAGTGGCAGCCCTCTTTCCTTTCCAGCCTGCACGGCGCCGTCAGATCGCGGTGCTCTCTGCACCTGCCCTCTCGCTTCCGCGTGCCGGCGCGCACACTACAGCCTTGCAGGGAGCGAAGAGGCGGAGAGGCGTCTCGCACAGAAGGACGGGCCAGGACGCAAAGGTGGTCTTCCTTTCTCCTCCTCCTTGCCCGAATGGTGGTGCTGTGTTGAAAGTCTTGGCCAGCGAAAGGCTCATCCAGCAAGTGTTTCTCTCCTGACGCATTTCGCTGAGCGAGAGCTACACGGACACTTTCGACGCTGGGAAACAGCAAGACAATGACTGTACGTCGAGCTGAGGAAAAGCCGTGCACAGCAGCCTGTGGCTGCGTGCAGTGTTCGCGCTGAAGAGCGGCAAAGCTCCAAGCCATCGCTGCGCTTCAGTTCTGTCCAGAGCCCAGAAGGCGAAGGACGAAGCAGCTGGGCACCGGCTTCATGCACTTCAGTGCAGCGACTCGCAAATGTCCAGCCTGTGGCTGCGTGCAGTGTTCACGCTGAAGAGCGGCAAAGCTCCAAGCCATCGCTGCGCTTCAGTTCTGTCCAGAGCCCAGAAGGCGAAGGACGAAGCAGCTGGGCACCGGCTTCATGCACTTCAGTGGAGAGACTCGCAAATGTCCAGCCGAGAGCTGCTTCACAAGCAGGTTCCGCTGAGAATGCTCTGGGCTGCTTCAGAAAGGAAGGCGCAGCCCTTGCACTCCAGCACACAAGCTGGCCAGATACAGGTTCTTACACCTCCAGTGCTGCCGAGTCCATGCAGCTTGAGCACACCCAGAAGGACGCGCCCAGAAAGAAG
Source organism: Aphelocoma coerulescens (assembly GCF_041296385.1). NCBI lineage: Eukaryota > Metazoa > Chordata > Aves > Passeriformes > Corvidae > Aphelocoma > Aphelocoma coerulescens. Next base: position 73,003,059 of record NC_091014.1, on the reverse strand, counting down.
GCGTTCTTCAAGTACCCCCCACTCCTCCAAGTAGCCTTGAAACCGGGCGCAACGCGCTGCGGCTCGAAAGCTCCTCTCTCAGAGAGATGTGCCGTCACATGATGCACTCTCGCAGCTCCGTTGCCCACTTGCAGCAGCTGCTGCTACCAAAGCAAAAGGCTCCAGAAGTAAAAGCCACTGCTGCGCTGCACTTTCCCCTTGCCTCCCGTAAAGCACCAGAAACCGCCCGCTGCACGCTGTATTTCCATTCTCTGCCGCATCTGCCACTGTTACCTCGGCGCGTTGAAGCCTAAACCTGGGCACAGTTCTTTCCAGGGAAAGCTGGAAGAGAAAGAGGTAGCAGCACCAGTAGCTGCGAGTGGAACTTTCTGTTTTCAAGTGCTAACGTGAATCCGCAAAGGAGCCGGTGGCCAGGCACGCTTCCTCTTGCAGCCTGCGCGATGGCGCACGGCAGCTCGGTGCTCTGCCTTCATTCTTACGCTCTTCGTACCGTGTCGCGCTTTCATTCTGCCGGAGTCGAGCCGTCGTCTACTTCTCGCACAGGGAGCCGCGGTGCCGGCAGAGAAACCCTCCGTGCTGCTGCTTCTGCCGAAACACGCCTGGGCTATGCCCTTTCCCTCGCAGCGCTAGGTAGCACCACATTCTGTTTGCGCGGTAGCCTGAATCTCAACGGAAAGATTCTCGGCTACGTCTGGCACAGAGAACAGCTTTAGGTCAACAAGCTCACCCAGAGCTTACCCTCGACGCGTGCAAACCTGTACTTGCACCACATTCCAGTGGCAGCCCTCTTTCCTTTCCAGCCTGCACGGCGCCGTCAGATCGCGGTGCTCTCTGCACCTGCCCTCTCGCTTCCGCGTGCCGGCGCGCACACTACAGCCTTGCAGGGAGCGAAGAGGCGGAGAGGCGTCTCGCACAGAAGGACGGGCCAGGACGCAAAGGTGGTCTTCCTTTCTCCTCCTCCTTGCCCGAATGGTGGTGCTGTGTTGAAAGTCTTGGCCAGCGAAAGGCTCATCCAGCAAGTGTTTCTCTCCTGACGCATTTCGCTGAGCGAGAGCTACACGGACACTTTCGACGCTGGGAAACAGCAAGACAATGACTGTACGTCGAGCTGAGGAAAAGCCGTGCACAGCAGCCTGTGGCTGCGTGCAGTGTTCGCGCTGAAGAGCGGCAAAGCTCCAAGCCATCGCTGCGCTTCAGTTCTGTCCAGAGCCCAGAAGGCGAAGGACGAAGCAGCTGGGCACCGGCTTCATGCACTTCAGTGCAGCGACTCGCAAATGTCCAGCCGAGAGCTGCTTCACAAGCAGGTTCCGCTGAGAATGCTCTGGGCTGCTTCAGAAAGGAAGGCGCAGCCCTTGCACTCCAGCACACAAGCTGGCCAGAAACAGGTTCTTACACCTCCAGTGCTGCCGAGTCCATGCAGCTTGAGCACACCCAGTAGGGCGCGCCCAGAAAGAAGGCGTTCTTCAAGTACCCCCCACTCCTCCAAGTAGCCTTGAAACCGGGCGCAACGCGCTGCGGCTCGAAAGCTCCTCTCTCAGAGAGATGTGCCGTCACATGATGCACTCTCGCAGCTCCGTTGCCCACTTGCAGCAGCTGCTGCTACCAAAGCAAAAGGCTCCAGAAGTAAAAGCCACTGCTGCGCTGCACTTTCCCCTTGCCTCCCGTAAAGCACCAGAAACCGCCCGCTGCACGCTGTATTTCCATTCTCTGCCGCATCTGCCACTGTTACCTCGGCGCGTTGAAGCCTAAACCTGGGCACAGTTCTTTCCAGGGAAAGCTGGAAGAGAAAGAGGTAGCAGCACCAGTAGCTGCGAGTGGAACTTTCTGTTTTCAAGTGCTAACGTGAATCCGCAAAGGAGCCGGTGGCCAGGCACGCTTCCTCTTGCAGCCTGCGCGATGGCGCACGGCAGCTCGGTGCTCTGCCTTCATTCTTACGCTCTTCGTACCGTGTCGCGCTTTCATTCTGCCGGAGTCGAGCCGTCGTCTACTTCTCGCACAGGGAGCCGCGGTGCCGGCAGAGAAACCCTCCGTGCTGCTGCTTCTGCCGAAACACGCCTGGGCTATGCCCTTTCCCTCGCAGCGCTAGGTAGCACCACATTCTGTTTGCGCGGTAGCCTGAATCTCAACGGAAAGATTCTCGGCTACGTCTGGCACAGAGAACAGCTTTAGGTCAACAAGCTCACCCAGAGCTTACCCTCGACGCGTGCAAACCTGTACTTGCACCACATTCCAGTGGCAGCGCTCTTTCCTTTCCAGCCTGCACGGCGCCGTCAGATCGCGGTGCTCTCTGCACCTGCCCTCTCGCTTCCGAGTGCCGGCGCGCACACTACAGCCTTGCAGGGAGCGAAGAGGCGGAGAGGCGTCTCGCACAGAAGGACGGGACAGGACGCAAAGATGGTCTTCCTTTCTCCTCCTCCTTGCCCGAATGGTGGTGCTGTGTTGAAAGTCTTGGCCAGCGAAAGGCTCATCCAGCAAGTGTTTCTCTCCTGACGCATTTCGCTGAGCGAGAGCTACACGGACACTTTCGACGCTGGGAAACAGCAAGAGAATGACGGTACGTCGAGCTGAGGAAAAGCCGTGCACAGCAGCCTGTGGCTGCGTGCAGTGTTCGCGCTGAAGAGCGGCAAAGCTCCAAGCCATCGCTGCGCTTCAGTTCTGTCCAGAGCCCAGAAGGCGAAGGACGAAGCAGCTGGGCACCGGCTTCATGCACTTCAGTGCAGCGACTCGCAAATGTCCAGCCTGTGGCTGCGTGCAGTGTTCACGCTGAAGAGCGGCAAAGCTCCAAGCCATCACTGCGCTTCAGTTCTGTCCAGAGCCCAGAAGGCGAAGGACGAAGCAGCTGGGCACCGGCTTCATGCACTTCAGTGGAGAGACTCGCAAATGTCCAGCCGAGAGCTGCTTCACAAGCAGGTTCCGCTGAGAATGCTCTGGGCTGCTTCAGAAAGGAAGGCGCAGCCCTTGCACTCCAGCACACAAGCTGGCCAGAAACAGGTTCTTACACCTCCAGTGCTGCCGAGTCCATGCAGCTTGAGCACACCCAGAAGGACGCGCCCAGAAAGAAGGCGTTCTTCAAGTACCCCCCACTCCTCCAAGTAGCCTTGAAACCGGGCGCAACGCGCTGCGGCTCGAAAGCTCCTCTCTCAGAGAGATGTGCCGTCACATGATGCACTCTCGCAGCTCCGTTGCCCACTTGCAGCAGCTGCTGCTACCAAAGCAAAAGGCTCCAGAAGTAAAAGCCACTGCTGCGCTGCACTTTCCCCTTGCCTCCCGTAAAGCACCAGAAACCGCCCGCTGCACGCTGTATTTCCATTCTCTGCCGCATCTGCCACTGTTACCTCGGCGCGTTGAAGCCTAAACCTGGGCACAGTTCTTTCCAGGGAAAGCTGGAAGAGAAAGAGGTAGCAGCACCAGTAGCTGCGAGTGGAACTTTCTGTTTTCAAGTGCTAACGTGAATCCGCAAAGGAGCCGGTGGCCAGGCACGCTTCCTCTTGCAGCCTGCGCGATGGCGCACGGCAGCTCGGTGCTCTGCCTTCATTCTTACGCTCTTCGTACCGTGTCGCGCTTTCATTCTGCCGGAGTCGAGCCGTCGTCTACTTCTCGCACAGGGAGCCGCGGTGCCGGCAGAGAAACCCTCCGTGCTGCTGCTTCTGCCGAAACACGCCTGGGCTATGCCCTTTCCCTCGCAGCGCTAGGTAGCACCACATTCTGTTTGCGCGGTAGCCTGAATCTCAACGGAAAGATTCTCGGCTACGTCTGGCACAGAGAACAGCTTTAGGTCAACAAGCTCACCCAGAGCTTACCCTCGACGCGTGCAAACCTGTACTTGCACCACATTCCAGTGGCAGCCCTCTTTCCTTTCCAGCCTGCACGGCGCCGTCAGATCGCGGTGCTCTCTGCACCTGCCCTCTCGCTTCCGCGTGCCGGCGCGCACACTACAGCCTTGCAGGGAGCGAAGAGGCGGAGAGGCGTCTCGCACAGAAGGACGGGCCAGGACGCAAAGGTGGTCTTCCTTTCTCCTCCTCCTTGCCCGAATGGTGGTGCTGTGTTGAAAGTCTTGGCCAGCGAAAGGCTCATCCAGCAAGTGTTTCTCTCCTGACGCATTTCGCTGAGCGAGAGCTACACGGACACTTTCGACGCTGGGAAACAGCAAGAGAATGACGGTACGTCGAGCTGAGGAAAAGCCGTGCACAGCAGCCTGTGGCTGCGTGCAGTGTTCGCGCTGAAGAGCGGCAAAGCTCCAAGCCATCGCTGCGCTTCAGTTCTGTCCAGAGCCCAGAAGGCGAAGGACGAAGCAGCTGGGCACCGGCTTCATGCACTTCAGTGCAGCGACTCGCAAATGTCCAGCCTGTGGCTGCGTGCAGTGTTCACGCTGAAGAGCGGCAAAGCTCCAAGCCATCGCTGCGCTTCAGTTCTGTCCAGAGCCCAGAAAGCGAAGGACGAAGCAGCTGGGCACCGGCTTCATGCACTTCAGTGCAGCGACTCGCAAATGTCCAGCCGAGAGCTGCTTCACAAGCAGGTTCCGCTGAGAATGCTCTGGGCTGCTTCAGAAAGGAAGGCGCAGCCCTTGCACTCCAGCACACAAGCTGGCCAGAAACAGGTTCTTACACCTCCAGTGCTGCCGAGTCCATGCAGCTTGAGCACACCCAGAAGGACGCGCCCAGAAAGAAGGCGTTCTTCAAGTACCCCCCACTCCTCCAAGTAGCCTTGAAACCGGGCGCAACGCGCTGCGGCTCGAAAGCTCCTCTCTCAGAGAGATGTGCCGTCACATGATGCACTCTCGCAGCTCCGTTGCCCACTTGCAGCAGCTGCTGCTACCAAAGCAAAAGGCTCCAGAAGTAAAAGCCACTGCTGCGCTGCACTTTCCCCTTGCCTCCCGTAAAGCACCAGAAACCGCCCGCTGCACGCTGTATTTCCATTCTCTGCCGCATCTGCCACTGTTACCTCGGCGCGTTGAAGCCTAAACCTGGGCACAGTTCTTTCCAGGGAAAGCTGGAAGAGAAAGAGGTAGCAGCACCAGTAGCTGCGAGTGGAACTTTCTGTTTTCAAGTGCTAACGTGAATCCGCAAAGGAGCCGGTGGCCAGGCACGCTTCCTCTTGCAGCCTGCGCGATGGCGCACGGCAGCTCGGTGCTCTGCCTTCATTCTTACGCTCTTCGTACCGTGTCGCGCTTTCATTCTGCCGGAGTCGAGCCGTCGTCTACTTCTCGCACAGGGAGCCGCGGTGCCGGCAGAGAAACCCTCCGTGCTGCTGCTTCTGCCGAAACACGCCTGGGCTATGCCCTTTCCCTCGCAGCGCTAGGTAGCACCACATTCTGTTTGCGCGGTAGCCTGAATCTCAACGGAAAGATTCTCGGCTACGTCTGGCACAGAGAACAGCTTTAGGTCAACAAGCTCACCCAGAGCTTACCCTCGACGCGTGCAAACCTGTACTTGCACCACATTCCAGTGGCAGCCCTCTTTCCTTTCCAGCCTGCACGGCGCCGTCAGATCGCGGTGCTCTCTGCACCTGCCCTCTCGCTTCCGCGTGCCGGCGCGCACACTACAGCCTTGCAGGGAGCGAAGAGGCGGAGAGGCGTCTCGCACAGAAGGACGGGCCAGGACGCAAAGGTGGTCTTCCTTTCTCCTCCTCCTTGCCCGAATGGTGGTGCTGTGTTGAAAGTCTTGGCCAGCGAAAGGCTCATCCAGCAAGTGTTTCTCTCCTGACGCATTTCGCTGAGCGAGAGCTACACGGACACTTTCGACGCTGGGAAACAGCAAGACAATGACTGTACGTCGAGCTGAGGAAAAGCCGTGCACAGCAGCCTGTGGCTGCGTGCAGTGTTCGCGCTGAAGAGCGGCAAAGCTCCAAGCCATCGCTGCGCTTCAGTTCTGTCCAGAGCCCAGAAGGCGAAGGACGAAGCAGCTGGGCACCGGCTTCATGCACTTCAGTGCAGCGACTCGCAAATGTCCAGCCGAGAGCTGCTTCACAAGCAGGTTCCGCTGAGAATGCTCTGGGCTGCTTCAGAAAGGAAGGCGCAGCCCTTGCACTCCAGCACACAAGCTGGCCAGAAACAGGTTCTTACACCTCCAGTGCTGCCGAGTCCATGCAGCTTGAGCACACCCAGAAGGACGCGCCCAGAAAGAAGGCGTTCTTCAAGTACCCCCCACTCCTCCAAGTAGCCTTGAAACCGGGCGCAACGCGCTGCGGCTCGAAAGCTCCTCTCTCAGAGAGATGTGCCGTCACATGATGCACTCTCGCAGCTCCGTTGCCCACTTGCAGCAGCTGCTGCTACCAAAGCAAAAGGCTCCAGAAGTAAAAGCCACTGCTGCGCTGCACTTTCCCCTTGCCTCCCGTAAAGCACCAGAAACCGCCCGCTGCACGCTGTATTTCCATTCTCTGCCGCATCTGCCACTGTTACCTCGGCGCGTTGAAGCCTAAACCTGGGCACAGTTCTTTCCAGGGAAAGCTGGAAGAGAAAGAGGTAGCAGCACCAGTAGCTGCGAGTGGAACTTTCTGTTTTCAAGTGCTAACGTGAATCCGCAAAGGAGCCGGTGGCCAGGCACGCTTCCTCTTGCAGCCTGCGCGATGGCGCACGGCAGCTCGGTGCTCTGCCTTCATTCTTACGCTCTTCGTACCGTGTCGCGCTTTCATTCTGCCGGAGTCGAGCCGTCGTCTACTTCTCGCACAGGGAGCCGCGGTGCCGGCAGAGAAACCCTCCGTGCTGCTGCTTCTGCCGAAACACGCCTGGGCTATGCCCTTTCCCTCGCAGCGCTAGGTAGCACCACATTCTGTTTGCGCGGTAGCCTGAATCTCAACGGAAAGATTCTCGGCTACGTCTGGCACAGAGAACAGCTTTAGGTCAACAAGCTCACCCAGAGCTTACCCTCGACGCGTGCAAACCTGTACTTGCACCACATTCCAGTGGCAGCCCTCTTTCCTTTCCAGCCTGCACGGCGCCGTCAGATCGCGGTGCTCTCTGCACCTGCCCTCTCGCTTCCGCGTGCCGGCGCGCACACTACAGCCTTGCAGGGAGCGAAGAGGCGGAGAGGCGTCTCGCACAGAAGGACGGGCCAGGACGCAAAGGTGGTCTTCCTTTCTCCTCCTCCTTGCCCGAATGGTGGTGCTGTGTTGAAAGTCTTGGCCAGCGAAAGGCTCATCCAGCAAGTGTTTCTCTCCTGACGCATTTCGCTGAGCGAGAGCTACACGGACACTTTCGACGCTGGGAAACAGCAAGACAATGACTGTACGTCGAGCTGAGGAAAAGCCGTGCACAGCAGCCTGTGGCTGCGTGCAGTGTTCGCGCTGAAGAGCGGCAAAGCTCCAAGCCATCGCTGCGCTTCAGTTCTGTCCAGAGCCCAGAAGGCGAAGGACGAAGCAGCTGGGCACCGGCTTCATGCACTTCAGTGCAGCGACTCGCAAATGTCCAGCCGAGAGCTGCTTCACAAGCAGGTTCCGCTGAGAATGCTCTGGGCTGCTTCAGAAAGGAAGGCGCAGCCCTTGCACTCCAGCACACAAGCTGGCCAGAAACAGGTTCTTACACCTCCAGTGCTGCCGAGTCCATGCAGCTTGAGCACACCCAGTAGGGCGCGCCCAGAAAGAAGGCGTTCTTCAAGTACCCCCCACTCCTCCAAGTAGCCTTGAAACCGGGCGCAACGCGCTGCGGCTCGAAAGCTCCTCTCTCAGAGAGATGTGCCGTCACATGATGCACTCTCGCAGCTCCGTTGCCCACTTGCAGCAGCTGCTGCTACCAAAGCAAAAGGCTCCAGAAGTAAAAGCCACTGCTGCGCTGCACTTTCCCCTTGCCTCCCGTAAAGCACCAGAAACCGCCCGCTGCACGCTGTATTTCCATTCTCTGCCGCATCTGCCACTGTTACCTCGGCGCGTTGAAGCCTAAACCTGGGCACAGTTCTTTCCAGGGAAAGCTGGAAGAGAAAGAGGTAGCAGCACCAGTAGCTGCGAGTGGAACTTTCTGTTTTCAAGTGCTAACGTGAATCCGCAAAGGAGCCGGTGGCCAGGCACGCTTCCTCTTGCAGCCTGCGCGATGGCGCACGGCAGCTCGGTGCTCTGCCTTCATTCTTACGCTCTTCGTACCGTGTCGCGCTTTCATTCTGCCGGAGTCGAGCCGTCGTCTACTTCTCGCACAGGGAGCCGCGGTGCCGGCAGAGAAACCCTCCGTGCTGCTGCTTCTGCCGAAACACGCCTGGGCTATGCCCTTTCCCTCGCAGCGCTAGGTAGCACCACATTCTGTTTGCGCGGTAGCCTGAATCTCAACGGAAAGATTCTCGGCTACGTCTGGCACAGAGAACAGCTTTAGGTCAACAAGCTCACCCAGAGCTTACCCTCGACGCGTGCAAACCTGTACTTGCACCACATTCCAGTGGCAGCCCTCTTTCCTTTCCAGCCTGCACGGCGCCGTCAGATCGCGGTGCTCTCTGCACCTGCCCTCTCGCTTCCGCGTGCCGGCGCGCACACTACAGCCTTGCAGGGAGCGAAGAGGCGGAGAGGCGTCTCGCACAGAAGGACGGGCCAGGACGCAAAGGTGGTCTTCCTTTCTCCTCCTCCTTGCCCGAATGGTGGTGCTGTGTTGAAAGTCTTGGCCAGCGAAAGGCTCATCCAGCAAGTGTTTCTCTCCTGACGCATTTCGCTGAGCGAGAGCTACACGGACACTTTCGACGCTGGGAAACAGCAAGACAATGACTGTACGTCGAGCTGAGGAAAAGCCGTGCACAGCAGCCTGTGGCTGCGTGCAGTGTTCGCGCTGAAGAGCGGCAAAGCTCCAAGCCATCGCTGCGCTTCAGTTCTGTCCAGAGCCCAGAAGGCGAAGGACGAAGCAGCTGGGCACCGGCTTCATGCACTTCAGTGCAGCGACTCGCAAATGTCCAGCCGAGAGCTGCTTCACAAGCAGGTTCCGCTGAGAATGCTCTGGGCTGCTTCAGAAAGGAAGGCGCAGCCCTTGCACTCCAGCACACAAGCTGGCCAGAAACAGGTTCTTACACCTCCAGTGCTGCCGAGTCCATGCAGCTTGAGCACACCCAGTAGGGCGCGCCCAGAAAGAAGGCGTTCTTCAAGTACCCCCCACTCCTCCAAGTAGCCTTGAAACCGGGCGCAACGCGCTGCGGCTCGAAAGCTCCTCTCTCAGAGAGATGTGCCGTCACATGATGCACTCTCGCAGCTCCGTTGCCCACTTGCAGCAGCTGCTGCTACCAAAGCAAAAGGCTCCAGAAGTAAAAGCCACTGCTGCGCTGCACTTTCCCCTTGCCTCCCGTAAAGCACCAGAAACCGCCCGCTGCACGCTGTATTTCCATTCTCTGCCGCATCTGCCACTGTTACCTCGGCGCGTTGAAGCCTAAACCTGGGCACAGTTCTTTCCAGGGAAAGCTGGAAGAGAAAGAGGTAGCAGCACCAGTAGCTGCGAGTGGAACTTTCTGTTTTCAAGTGCTAACGTGAATCCGCAAAGGAGCCGGTGGCCAGGCACGCTTCCTCTTGCAGCCTGCGCGATGGCGCACGGCAGCTCGGTGCTCTGCCTTCATTCTTACGCTCTTCGTACCGTGTCGCGCTTTCATTCTGCCGGAGTCGAGCCGTCGTCTACTTCTCGCACAGGGAGCCGCGGTGCCGGCAGAGAAACCCTCCGTGCTGCTGCTTCTGCTGAAACACGCCTGGGCTATGCCCTTTCCCTCGCAGCGCTAGGTAGCACCACATTCTGTTTGCGCGGTAGCCTGAATCTCAACGGAAAGATTCTCGGCTACGTCTGGCACAGAGAACAGCTTTAGGTCAACAAGCTCACCCAGAGCTTACCCTCGACGCGTGCAAACCTGTACTTGCACCACATTCCAGTGGCAGCGCTCTTTCCTTTCCAGCCTGCACGGCGCCGTCAGATCGCGGTGCTCTCTGCACCTGCCCTCTCGCTTCCGAGTGCCGGCGCGCACACTACAGCCTTGCAGGGAGCGAAGAGGCGGAGAGGCGTCTCGCACAGAAGGACGGGCCAGGACGCAAAGATGGTCTTCCTTTCTCCTCCTCCTTGCCCGAATGGTGGTGCTGTGTTGAAAGTCTTGGCCAGCGAAAGGCTCATCCAGCAAGTGTTTCTCTCCTGACGCATTTCGCTGAGCGAGAGCTACACGGACACTTTCGACGCTGGGAAACAGCAAGAGAATGACGGTACGTCGAGCTGAGGAAAAGCCGTGCACAGCAGCCTGTGGCTGCGTGCAGTGTTCGCGCTGAAGAGCGGCAAAGCTCCAAGCCATCGCTGCGCTTCAGTTCTGTCCAGAGCCCAGAAGGCGAAGGACGAAGCAGCTGGGCACCGGCTTCATGCACTTCAGTGCAGCGACTCGCAAATGTCCAGCCTGTGGCTGCGTGCAGTGTTCACGCTGAAGAGCGGCAAAGCTCCAAGCCATCGCTGCGCTTCAGTTCTGTCCAGAGCCCAGAAAGCGAAGGACGAAGCAGCTGGGCACCGGCTTCATGCACTTCAGTGCAGCGACTCGCAAATGTCCAGCCGAGAGCTGCTTCACAAGCAGGTTCCGCTGAGAATGCTCTGGGCTGCTTCAGAAAGGAAGGCGCAGCCCTTGCACTCCAGCACACAAGCTGGCCAGAAACAGGTTCTTACACCTCCAGTGCTGCCGAGTCCATGCAGCTTGAGCACACCCAGAAGGACGCGCCCAGAAAGAAGGCGTTCTTCAAGTACCCCCCACTCCTCCAAGTAGCCTTGAAACCGGGCGCAACGCGCTGCGGCTCGAAAGCTCCTCTCTCAGAGAGATGTGCCGTCACATGATGCACTCTCGCAGCTCCGTTGCCCACTTGCAGCAGCTGCTGCTACCAAAGCAAAAGGCTCCAGAAGTAAAAGCCACTGCTGCGCTGCACTTTCCCCTTGCCTCCCGTAAAGCACCAGAAACCGCCCGCTGCACGCTGTATTTCCATTCTCTGCCGCATCTGCCACTGTTACCTCGGCGCGTTGAAGCCTAAACCTGGGCACAGTTCTTTCCAGGGAAAGCTGGAAGAGAAAGAGGTAGCAGCACCAGTAGCTGCGAGTGGAACTTTCTGTTTTCAAGTGCTAACGTGAATCCGCAAAGGAGCCGGTGGCCAGGCACGCTTCCTCTTGCAGCCTGCGCGATGGCGCACGGCAGCTCGGTGCTCTGCCTTCATTCTTACGCTCTTCGTACCGTGTCGCGCTTTCATTCTGCCGGAGTCGAGCCGTCGTCTACTTCTCGCACAGGGAGCCGCGGTGCCGGCAGAGAAACCCTCCGTGCTGCTGCTTCTGCCGAAACACGCCTGGGCTATGCCCTTTCCCTCGCAGCGCTAGGTAGCACCACATTCTGTTTGCGCGGTAGCCTGAATCTCAACGGAAAGATTCTCGGCTACGTCTGGCACAGAGAACAGCTTTAGGTCAACAAGCTCACCCAGAGCTTACCCTCGACGCGTGCAAACCTGTACTTGCACCACATTCCAGTGGCAGCCCTCTTTCCTTTCCAGCCTGCACGGCGCCGTCAGATCGCGGTGCTCTCTGCACCTGCCCTCTCGCTTCCGCGTGGCGGCGCGCACACTACAGCCTTGCAGGGAGCGAAGAGGCGGAGAGGCGTCTCGCACAGAAGGACGGGCCAGGACGCAAAGGTGGTCTTCCTTTCTCCTCCTCCTTGCCCGAATGGTGGTGCTGTGTTGAAAGTCTTGGCCAGCGAAAGGCTCATCCAGCAAGTGTTTCTCTCCTGACGCATTTCGCTGAGCGAGAGCTACACGGACACTTTCGACGCTGGGAAACAGCAAGACAATGACTGTACGTCGAGCTGAGGAAAAGCCGTGCACAGCAGCCTGTGGCTGCGTGCAGTGTTCGCGCTGAAGAGCGGCAAAGCTCCAAGCCATCGCTGCGCTTCAGTTCTGTCCAGAGCCCAGAAGGCGAAGGACGAAGCAGCTGGGCACCGGCTTCATGCACTTCAGTGCAGCGACTCGCAAATGTCCAGCCTGTGGCTGCGTGCAGTGTTCACGCTGAAGAGCGGCAAAGCTCCAAGCCATCGCTGCGCTTCAGTTCTGTCCAGAGCCCAGAAAGCGAAGGACGAAGCAGCTGGGCACCGGCTTCATGCACTTCAGTGCAGCGACTCGCAAATGTCCAGCCGAGAGCTGCTTCACAAGCAGGTTCCGCTGAGAATGCTCTGGGCTGCTTCAGAAAGGAAGGCGCAGCCCTTGCACTCCAGCACACAAGCTGGCCAGAAACAGGTTCTTACACCTCCAGTGCTGCCGAGTCCATGCAGCTTGAGCACACCCAGAAGGACGCGCCCAGAAAGAAGGCGTTCTTCAAGTACCCCCCACTCCTCCAAGTAGCCTTGAAACCGGGCGCAACGCGCTGCGGCTCGAAAGCTCCTCTCTCAGAGAGATGTGCCGTCACATGATGCACTCTCGCAGCTCCGTTGCCCACTTGCAGCAGCTGCTGCTACCAAAGCAAAAGGCTCCAGAAGTAAAAGCCACTGCTGCGCTGCACTTTCCCCTTGCCTCCCGTAAAGCACCAGAAACCGCCCGCTGCACGCTGTATTTCCATTCTCTGCCGCATCTGCCACTGTTACCTCGGCGCGTTGAAGCCTAAACCTGGGCACAGTTCTTTCCAGGGAAAGCTGGAAGAGAAAGAGGTAGCAGCACCAGTAGCTGCGAGTGGAACTTTCTGTTTTCAAGTGCTAACGTGAATCCGCAAAGGAGCCGGTGGCCAGGCACGCTTCCTCTTGCAGCCTGCGCGATGGCGCACGGCAGCTCGGTGCTCTGCCTTCATTCTTACGCTCTTCGTACCGTGTCGCGCTTTCATTCTGCCGGAGTCGAGCCGTCGTCTACTTCTCGCACAGGGAGCCGCGGTGCCGGCAGAGAAACCCTCCGTGCTGCTGCTTCTGCCGAAACACGCCTGGGCTATGCCCTTTCCCTCGCAGCGCTAGGTAGCACCACATTCTGTTTGCGCGGTAGCCTGAATCTCAACGGAAAGATTCTCGGCTACGTCTGGCACAGAGAACAGCTTTAGGTCAACAAGCTCACCCAGAGCTTACCCTCGAAGCGTGCAAACCTGTACTTGCACCACATTCCAGTGGCAGCCCTCTTTCCTTTCCAGCCTGCACGGCGCCGTCAGATCGCGGTGCTCTCTGCACCTGCCCTCTCGCTTCCGCGTGCCGGCGCGCACACTACAGCCTTGCAGGGAGCGAAGAGGCGGAGAGGCGTCTCGCACAGAAGGACGGGCCAGGACGCAAAGGTGGTCTTCCTTTCTCCTCCTCCTTGCCCGAATGGTGGTGCTGTGTTGAAAGTCTTGGCCAGCGAAAGGCTCATCCAGCAAGTGTTTCTCTCCTGACGCATTTCGCTGAGCGAGAGCTACACGGACACTTTCGACGCTGGGAAACAGCAAGACAATGACTGTACGTCGAGCTGAGGAAAAGCCGTGCACAGCAGCCTGTGGCTGCGTGCAGTGTTCGCGCTGAAGAGCGGCAAAGCTCCAAGCCATCGCTGCGCTTCAGTTCTGTCCAGAGCCCAGAAGGCGAAGGACGAAGCAGCTGGGCACCGGCTTCATGCACTTCAGTGGAGCGACTCGCAAATGTCCAGCCGAGAGCTGCTTCACAAGCAGGTTCCGCTGAGAATGCTCTGGGCTGCTTCAGAAAGGAAGGCGCAGCCCTTGCACTCCAGCACACAAGCTGGCCAGAAACAGGTTCTTACACCTCCAGTGCTGCCGAGTCCATGCAGCTTGAGCACACCCAGTAGGGCGCGCCCAGAAAGAAGGCGTTCTTCAAGTACCCCCCACTCCTCCAAGTAGCCTTGAAACCGGGCGCAACGCGCTGCGGCTCGAAAGCTCCTCTCTCAGAGAGATGTGCCGTCACATGATGCGCTCTCGCAGCTCCGTTGCCCACTTGCAGCAGCTGCTGCTACCAAAGCAAAAGGCTCCAGAAGTAAAAGCCACTGCTGCGCTGCACTTTCCCCTTGCCTCCCGTAAAGCACCAGAAACCGCCCGCTGCACGCTGTATTTCCATTCTCTGCCGCATCTGCCACTGTTACCTCGGCGCGTTGAAGCCTAAACCTGGGCACAGTTCTTTCCAGGGAAAGCTGGAAGAGAAAGAGGTAGCAGCACCAGTAGCTGCGAGTGGAACTTTCTGTTTTCAAGTGCTAACGTGAATCCGCAAAGGAGCCGGTGGCCAGGCACGCTTCCTCTTGCAGCCTGCGCGATGGCGCACGGCAGCTCGGTGCTCTGCCTTCATTCTTACGCTCTTCGTACCGTGTCGCGCTTTCATTCTGCCGGAGTCGAGCCGTCGTCTACTTCTCGCACAGGGAGCCGCGGTGCCGGCAGAGAAACCCTCCGTGCTGCTGCTTCTGCCGAAACACGCCTGGGCTATGCCCTTTCCCTCGCAGCGCTAGGTAGCACCACATTCTGTTTGCGCGGTAGCCTGAATCTCAACGGAAAGATTCTCGGCTACGTCTGGCACAGAGAACAGCTTTAGGTCAACAAGCTCACCCAGAGCTTACCCTCGAAGCGTGCAAACCTGTACTTGCACCACATTCCAGTGGCAGCCCTCTTTCCTTTCCAGCCTGCACGGCGCCGTCAGATCGCGGTGCTCTCTGCACCTGCCCTCTCGCTTCCGCGTGCCGGCGCGCACACTACAGCCTTGCAGGGAGCGAAGAGGCGGAGAGGCGTCTCGCACAGAAGGACGGGCCAGGACGCAAAGGTGGTCTTCCTTTCTCCTCCTCCTTGCCCGAATGGTGGTGCTGTGTTGAAAGTCTTGGCCAGCGAAAGGCTCATCCAGCAAGTGTTTCTCTCCTGACGCATTTCGCTGAGCGAGAGCTACACGGACACTTTCGACGCTGGGAAACAGCAAGACAATGACTGTACGTCGAGCTGAGGAAAAGCCGTGCACAGCAGCCTGTGGCTGCGTGCAGTGTTCGCGCTGAAGAGCGGCAAAGCTCCAAGCCATCGCTGCGCTTCAGTTCTGTCCAGAGCCCAGAAGGCGAAGGACGAAGCAGCTGGGCACCGGCTTCATGCACTTCAGTGCAGCGACTCGCAAATGTCCAGCCGAGAGCTGCTTCACAAGCAGGTTCCGCTGAGAATGCTCTGGGCTGCTTCAGAAAGGAAGGCGCAGCCCTTGCACTCCAGCACACAAGCTGGCCAGAAACAGGTTCTTACACCTCCAGTGCTGCCGAGTCCATGCAGCTTGAGCACACCCAGAAGGACGCGCCCAGAAAGAAGGCGTTCTTCAAGTACCCCCCACTCCTCCAAGTAGCCTTGAAACCGGGCGCAACGCGCTGCGGCTCGAAAGCTCCTCTCTCAGAGAGATGTGCCGTCACATGATGCACTCTCGCAGCTCCGTTGCCCACTTGCAGCAGCTGCTGCTACCAAAGCAAAAGGCTCCAGAAGTAAAAGCCACTGCTGCGCTGCACTTTCCCCTTGCCTCCCGTAAAGCACCAGAAACCGCCCGCTGCACGCTGTATTTCCATTCTCTGCCGCATCTGCCACTGTTACCTCGGCGCGTTGAAGCCTAAACCTGGGCACAGTTCTTTCCAGGGAAAGCTGGAAGAGAAAGAGGTAGCAGCACCAGTAGCTGCGAGTGGAACTTTCTGTTTTCAAGTGCTAACGTGAATCCGCAAAGGAGCCGGTGGCCAGGCACGCTTCCTCTTGCAGCCTGCGCGATGGCGCACGGCAGCTCGGTGCTCTGCCTTCATTCTTACGCTCTTCGTACCGTGTCGCGCTTTCATTCTGCCGGAGTCGAGCCGTCGTCTACTTCTCGCACAGGGAGCCGCGGTGCCGGCAGAGAAACCCTCCGTGCTGCTGCTTCTGCCGAAACACGCCTGGGCTATGCCCTTTCCCTCGCAGCGCTAGGTAGCACCACATTCTGTTTGCGCGGTAGCCTGAATCTCAACGGAAAGATTCTCGGCTACGTCTGGCACAGAGAACAGCTTTAGGTCAACAAGCTCACCCAGAGCTTACCCTCGACGCGTGCAAACCTGTACTTGCACCACATTCCAGTGGCAGCCCTCTTTCCTTTCCAGCCTGCACGGCGCCGTCAGATCGCGGTGCTCTCTGCACCTGCCCTCTCGCTTCCGAGTGCCGGCGCGCACACTACAGCCTTGCAGGGAGCGAAGAGGCGGAGAGGCGTCTCGCACAGAAGGACGGGCCAGGACGCAAAGATGGTCTTCCTTTCTCCTCCTCCTTGCCCGAATGGTGGTGCTGTGTTGAAAGTCTTGGCCAGCGAAAGGCTCATCCAGCAAGCGTTTCTCTCCTGACGCATTTCGCTGAGCGAGAGCTACACGGACACTTTCGACGCTGGGAAACAGCAAGAGAATGACGGTACGTCGAGCTGAGGAAAAGCCGTGCACAGCAGCCTGTGGCTGCGTGCAGTGTTCGCGCTGAAGAGCGGCAAAGCTCCAAGCCATCGCTGCGCTTCAGTTCTGTCCAGAGCCCAGAAGGCGAAGGACGAAGCAGCTGGGCACCGGCTTCATGCACTTCAGTGCAGCGACTCGCAAATGTCCAGCCTGTGGCTGCGTGCAGTGTTCGCGCTGAAGAGCGGCAAAGCTCCAAGCCATCGCTGCGCTTCAGTTCTGTCCAGAGCCCAGAAGGCGAAGGACGAAGCAGCTGGGCACCGGCTTCATGCACTTCAGTGCAGCGACTCGCAAATGTCCAGCCGAGAGCTGCTTCACAAGCAGGTTCCGCTGAGAATGCTCTGGGCTGCTTCAGAAAGGAAGGCGCAGCCCTTGCACTCCAGCACACAAGCTGGCCAGAAACAGGTTCTTACACCTCCAGTGCTGCCGAGTCCATGCAGCTTGAGCACACCCAGAAGGACGCGCCCAGAAAGAAGGCGTTCTTCAAGTACCCCCCACTCCTCCAAGTAGCCTTGAAACCGGGCGCAACGCGCTGCGGCTCGAAAGCTCCTCTCTCAGAGAGATGTGCCGTCACATGATGCACTCTCGCAGCTCCGTTGCCCACTTGCAGCAGCTGCTGCTACCAAAGCAAAAGGCTCCAGAAGTAAAAGCCACTGCTGCGCTGCACTTTCCCCTTGCCTCCCGTAAAGCACCAGAAACCGCCCGCTGCACGCTGTATTTCCATTCTCTGCCGCATCTGCCACTGTTACCTCGGCGCGTTGAAGCCTAAACCTGGGCACAGTTCTTTCCAGGGAAAGCTGGAAGAGAAAGAGGTAGCAGCACCAGTAGCTGCGAGTGGAACTTTCTGTTTTCAAGTGCTAACGTGAATCCGCAAAGGAGCCGGTGGCCAGGCACGCTTCCTCTTGCAGCCTGCGCGATGGCGCACGGCAGCTCGGTGCTCTGCCTTCATTCTTACGCTCTTCGTACCGTGTCGCGCTTTCATTCTGCCGGAGTCGAGCCGTCGTCTACTTCTCGCACAGGGAGCCGCGGTGCCGGCAGAGAAACCCTCCGTGCTGCTGCTTCTGCCGAAACACGCCTGGGCTATGCCCTTTCCCTCGCAGCGCTAGGTAGCACCACATTCTGTTTGCGCGGTAGCCTGAATCTCAACGGAAAGATTCTCGGCTACGTCTGGCACAGAGAACAGCTTTAGGTCAACAAGCTCACCCAGAGCTTACCCTCGACGCGTGCAAACCTGTACTTGCACCACATTCCAGTGGCAGCCCTCTTTCCTTTCCAGCCTGCACGGCGCCGTCAGATCGCGGTGCTCTCTGCACCTGCCCTCTCGCTTCCGCGTGCCGGCGCGCACACTACAGCCTTGCAGGGAGCGAAGAGGCGGAGAGGCGTCTCGCACAGAAGGACGGGCCAGGACGCAAAGGTGGTCTTCCTTTCTCCTCCTCCTTGCCCGAATGGTGGTGCTGTGTTGAAAGTCTTGGCCAGCGAAAGGCTCATCCAGCAAGTGTTTCTCTCCTGACGCATTTCGCTGAGCGAGAGCTACACGGACACTTTCGACGCTGGGAAACAGCAAGAGAATGACGGTACGTCGAGCTGAGGAAAAGCCGTGCACAGCAGCCTGTGGCTGCGTGCAGTGTTCGCGCTGAAGAGCGGCAAAGCTCCAAGCCATCGCTGCGCTTCAGTTCTGTCCAGAGCCCAGAAGGCGAAGGACGAAGCAGCTGGGCACCGGCTTCATGCACTTCAGTGCAGCGACTCGCAAATGTCCAGCCTGTGGCTGCGTGCAGTGTTCACGCTGAAGAGCGGCAAAGCTCCAAGCCATCGCTGCGCTTCAGTTCTGTCCAGAGCCCAGAAAGCGAAGGACGAAGCAGCTGGGCACCGGCTTCATGCACTTCAGTGCAGCGACTCGCAAATGTCCAGCCGAGAGCTGCTTCACAAGCAGGTTCCGCTGAGAATGCTCTGGGCTGCTTCAGAAAGGAAGGCGCAGCCCTTGCACTCCAGCACACAAGCTGGCCAGAAACAGGTTCTTACACCTCCAGTGCTGCCGAGTCCATGCAGCTTGAGCACACCCAGTAGGGCGCGCCCAGAAAGAAGGCGTTCTTCAAGTACCCCCCACTCCTCCAAGTAGCCTTGAAACCGGGCGCAACGCGCTGCGGCTCGAAAGCTCCTCTCTCAGAGAGATTGTGCCGTCACATGATGCACTCTCGCAGCTCCGTTGCCCACTTGCAGCAGCTGCTGCTACCAAAGCAAAAGGCTCCAGAAGTAAAAGCCACTGCTGCGCTGCACTTTCCCCTTGCCTCCCGTAAAGCACCAGAAACCGCCCGCTGCACGCTGTATTTCCATTCTCTGCCGCATCTGCCACTGTTACCTCGGCGCGTTGAAGCCTAAACCTGGGCACAGTTCTTTCCAGGGAAAGCTGGAAGAGAAAGAGGTAGCAGCACCAGTAGCTGCGAGTGGAACTTTCTGTTTTCAAGTGCTAACGTGAATCCGCAAAGGAGCCGGTGGCCAGGCACGCTTCCTCTTGCAGCCTGCGCGATGGCGCACGGCAGCTCGGTGCTCTGCCTTCATTCTTACGCTCTTCGTACCGTGTCGCGCTTTCATTCTGCCGGAGTCGAGCCGTCGTCTACTTCTCGCACAGGGAGCCGCGGTGCCGGCAGAGAAACCCTCCGTGCTGCTGCTTCTGCCGAAACACGCCTGGGCTATGCCCTTTCCCTCGCAGCGCTAGGTAGCACCACATTCTGTTTGCGCGGTAGCCTGAATCTCAACGGAAAGATTCTCGGCTACGTCTGGCACAGAGAACAGCTTTAGGTCAACAAGCTCACCCAGAGCTTACCCTCGAAGCGTGCAAACCTGTACTTGCACCACATTCCAGTGGCAGCCCTCTTTCCTTTCCAGCCTGCACGGCGCCGTCAGATCGCGGTGCTCTCTGCACCTGCCCTCTCGCTTCCGAGTGCCGGCGCGCACACTACAGCCTTGCAGGGAGCGAAGAGGCGGAGAGGCGTCTCGCACAGAAGGACGGGCCAGGACGCAAAGATGGTCTTCCTTTCTCCTCCTCCTTGCCCGAATGGTGGTGCTGTGTTGAAAGTCTTGGCCAGCGAAAGGCTCATCCAGCAAGTGTTTCTCTCCTGGCGCATTTCGCTGAGCGAGAGCTACACGGACACTTTCGACGCTGGGAAACAGCAAGACAATGACTGTACGTCGAGCTGAGGAAAAGCCGTGCACAGCAGCCTGTGGCTGCGTGCAGTGTTCGCGCTGAAGAGCGGCAAAGCTCCAAGCCATCGCTGCGCTTCAGTTCTGTCCAGAGCCCAGAAGGCGAAGGACGAAGCAGCTGGGCACCGGCTTCATGCACTTCAGTGGAGAGACTCGCAAATGTCCAGCCGAGAGCTGCTTCACAAGCAGGTTCCGCTGAGAATGCTCTGGGCTGCTTCAGAAAGGAAGGCGCAGCCCTTGCACTCCAGCACACAAGCTGGCCAGATACAGGTTCTTACACCTCCAGTGCTGCCGAGTCCATGCAGCTTGAGCACACCCAGAAGGACGCGCCCAGAAAGAAGGCGTTCTTCAAGTACCCCCCACTCCTCCAAGTAGCCTTGAAACCGGGCGCAACGCGCTGCGGCTCGAAAGCTCCTCTCTCAGAGAGATGTGCCGTCACATGATGCACTCTCGCAGCTCCGTTGCCCACTTGCAGCAGCTGCTGCTACCAAAGCAAAAGGCTCCAGAAGTAAAAGCCACTGCTGCGCTGCACTTTCCCCTTGCCTCCCGTAAAGCACCAGAAACCGCCCGCTGCACGCTGTATTTCCATTCTCTGCCGCATCTGCCACTGTTACCTCGGCGCGTTGAAGCCTAAACCTGGGCACAGTTCTTTCCAGGGAAAGCTGGAAGAGAAAGAGGTAGCAGCACCAGTAGCTGCGAGTGGAACTTTCTGTTTTCAAGTGCTAACGTGAATCCGCAAAGGAGCCGGTGGCCAGGCACGCTTCCTCTTGCAGCCTGCGCGATGGCGCACGGCAGCTCGGTGCTCTGCCTTCATTCTTACGCTCTTCGTACCGTGTCGCGCTTTCATTCTGCCGGAGTCGAGCCGTCGTCTACTTCTCGCACAGGGAGCCGCGGTGCCGGCAGAGAAACCCTCCGTGCTGCTGCTTCTGCCGAAACACGCCTGGGCTATGCCCTTTCCCTCGCAGCGCTAGGTAGCACCACATTCTGTTTGCGCGGTAGCCTGAATCTCAACGGAAAGATTCTCGGCTACGTCTGGCACAGAGAACAGCTTTAGGTCAACAAGCTCACCCAGAGCTTACCCTCGACGCGTGCAAACCTGTACTTGCACCACATTCCAGTGGCAGCCCTCTTTCCTTTCCAGCCTGCACGGCGCCGTCAGATCGCGGTGCTCTCTGCACCTGCCCTCTCGCTTCCGCGTGCCGGCGCGCACACTACAGCCTTGCAGGGAGCGAAGAGGCGGAGAGGCGTCTCGCACAGAAGGACGGGCCAGGACGCAAAGGTGGTCTTCCTTTCTCCTCCTCCTTGCCCGAATGGTGGTGCTGTGTTGAAAGTCTTGGCCAGCGAAAGGCTCATCCAGCAAGTGTTTCTCTCCTGACGCATTTCGCTGAGCGAGAGCTACACGGACACTTTCGACGCTGGGAAACAGCAAGACAATGACTGTACGTCGAGCTGAGGAAAAGCCGTGCACAGCAGCCTGTGGCTGCGTGCAGTGTTCGCGCTGAAGAGCGGCAAAGCTCCAAGCCATCGCTGCGCTTCAGTTCTGTCCAGAGCCCAGAAGGCGAAGGACGAAGCAGCTGGGCACCGGCTTCATGCACTTCAGTGCAGCGACTCGCAAATGTCCAGCCGAGAGCTGCTTCACAAGCAGGTTCCGCTGAGAATGCTCTGGGCTGCTTCAGAAAGGAAGGCGCAGCCCTTGCACTCCAGCACACAAGCTGGCCAGAAACAGGTTCTTACACCTCCAGTGCTGCCGAGTCCATGCAGCTTGAGCACACCCAGTAGGGCGCGCCCAGAAAGAAGGCGTTCTTCAAGTACCCCCCACTCCTCCAAGTAGCCTTGAAACCGGGCGCAACGCGCTGCGGCTCGAAAGCTCCTCTCTCAGAGAGATGTGCCGTCACATGATGCACTCTCGCAGCTCCGTTGCCCACTTGCAGCAGCTGCTGCTACCAAAGCAAAAGGCTCCAGAAGTAAAAGCCACTGCTGCGCTGCACTTTCCCCTTGCCTCCCGTAAAGCACCAGAAACCGCCCGCTGCACGCTGTATTTCCATTCTCTGCCGCATCTGCCACTGTTACCTCGGCGCGTTGAAGCCTAAACCTGGGCACAGTTCTTTCCAGGGAAAGCTGGAAGAGAAAGAGGTAGCAGCACCAGTAGCTGCGAGTGGAACTTTCTGTTTTCAAGTGCTAACGTGAATCCGCAAAGGAGCCGGTGGCCAGGCACGCTTCCTCTTGCAGCCTGCGCGATGGCGCACGGCAGCTCGGTGCTCTGCCTTCATTCTTACGCTCTTCGTACCGTGTCGCGCTTTCATTCTGCCGGAGTCGAGCCGTCGTCTACTTCTCGCACAGGGAGCCGCGGTGCCGGCAGAGAAACCCTCCGTGCTGCTGCTTCTGCTGAAACACGCCTGGGCTATGCCCTTTCCCTCGCAGCGCTAGGTAGCACCACATTCTGTTTGCGCGGTAGCCTGAATCTCAACGGAAAGATTCTCGGCTACGTCTGGCACAGAGAACAGCTTTAGGTCAACAAGCTCACCCAGAGCTTACCCTCGACGCGTGCAAACCTGTACTTGCACCACATTCCAGTGGCAGCGCTCTTTCCTTTCCAGCCTGCACGGCGCCGTCAGATCGCGGTGCTCTCTGCACCTGCCCTCTCGCTTCCGAGTGCCGGCGCGCACACTACAGCCTTGCAGGGAGCGAAGAGGCGGAGAGGCGTCTCGCACAGAAGGACGGGCCAGGACGCAAAGATGGTCTTCCTTTCTCCTCCTCCTTGCCCGAATGGTGGTGCTGTGTTGAAAGTCTTGGCCAGCGAAAGGCTCATCCAGCAAGTGTTTCTCTCCTGACGCATTTCGCTGAGCGAGAGCTACACGGACACTTTCGACGCTGGGAAACAGCAAGAGAATGACGGTACGTCGAGCTGAGGAAAAGCCGTGCACAGCAGCCTGTGGCTGCGTGCAGTGTTCGCGCTGAAGAGCGGCAAAGCTCCAAGCCATCGCTGCGCTTCAGTTCTGTCCAGAGCCCAGAAGGCGAAGGACGAAGCAGCTGGGCACCGGCTTCATGCACTTCAGTGCAGCGACTCGCAAATGTCCAGCCGAGAGCTGCTTCACAAGCAGGTTCCGCTGAGAATGCTCTGGGCTGCTTCAGAAAGGAAGGCGCAGCCCTTGCACTCCAGCACACAAGCTGGCCAGAAACAGGTTCTTACACCTCCAGTGCTGCCGAGTCCATGCAGCTTGAGCACACCCAGAAGGACGCGCCCAGAAAGAAGGCGTTCTTCAAGTACCCCCCACTCCTCCAAGTAGCCTTGAAACCGGGCGCAACGCGCTGCGGCTCGAAAGCTCCTCTCTCAGAGAGATGTGCCGTCACATGATGCACTCTCGCAGCTCCGTTGCCCACTTGCAGCAGCTGCTGCTACCAAAGCAAAAGGCTCCAGAAGTAAAAGCCACTGCTGCGCTGCACTTTCCCCTTGCCTCCCGTAAAGCACCAGAAACCGCCCGCTGCACGCTGTATTTCCATTCTCTGCCGCATCTGCCACTGTTACCTCGGCGCGTTGAAGCCTAAACCTGGGCACAGTTCTTTCCAGGGAAAGCTGGAAGAGAAAGAGGTAGCAGCACCAGTAGCTGCGAGTGGAACTTTCTGTTTTCAAGTGCTAACGTGAATCCGCAAAGGAGCCGGTGGCCAGGCACGCTTCCTCTTGCAGCCTGCGCGATGGCGCACGGCAGCTCGGTGCTCTGCCTTCATTCTTACGCTCTTCGTACCGTGTCGCGCTTTCATTCTGCCGGAGTCGAGCCGTCGTCTACTTCTCGCACAGGGAGCCGCGGTGCCGGCAGAGAAACCCTCCGTGCTGCTGCTTCTGCCGAAACACGCCTGGGCTATGCCCTTTCCCTCGCAGCGCTAGGTAGCACCACATTCTGTTTGCGCGGTAGCCTGAATCTCAACGGAAAGATTCTCGGCTACGTCTGGCACAGAGAACAGCTTTAGGTCAACAAGCTCACCCAGAGCTTACCCTCGACGCGTGCAAACCTGTACTTGCACCACATTCCAGTGGCAGCGCTCTTTCCTTTCCAGCCTGCACGGCGCCGTCAGATCGCGGTGCTCTCTGCACCTGCCCTCTCGCTTCCGCGTGCCGGCGCGCACACTACAGCCTTGCAGGGAGCGAAGAGGCGGAGAGGCGTCTCGCACAGAAGGACGGGCCAGGACGCAAAGGTGGTCTTCCTTTCTCCTCCTCCTTGCCCGAATGGTGGTGCTGTGTTGAAAGTCTTGGCCAGCGAAAGGCTCATCCAGCAAGTGTTTCTCTCCTGACGCATTTCGCTGAGCGAGAGCTACACGGACACTTTCGACGCTGGGAAACAGCAAGACAATGACTGTACGTCGAGCTGAGGAAAAGCCGTGCACAGCAGCCTGTGGCTGCGTGCAGTGTTCGCGCTGAAGAGCGGCAAAGCTCCAAGCCATCGCTGCGCTTCAGTTCTGTCCAGAGCCCAGAAGGCGAAGGACGAAGCAGCTGGGCACCGGCTTCATGCACTTCAGTGCAGCGACTCGCAAATGTCCAGCCTGTGGCTGCGTGCAGTGTTCACGCTGAAGAGCGGCAAAGCTCCAAGCCATCGCTGCGCTTCAGTTCTGTCCAGAGCCCAGAAGGCGAAGGACGAAGCAGCTGGGCACCGGCTTCATGCACTTCAGTGCAGCGACTCGCAAATGTCCAGCCGAGAGCTGCTTCACAAGCAGGTTCCGCTGAGAATGCTCTGGGCTGCTTCAGAAAGGAAGGCGCAGCCCTTGCACTCCAGCACACAAGCTGGCCAGAAACAGGTTCTTACACCTCCAGTGCTGCCGAGTCCATGCAGCTTGAGCACACCCAGTAGGGCGCGCCCAGAAAGAAGGCGTTCTTCAAGTACCCCCCACTCCTCCAAGTAGCCTTGAAACCGGGCGCAACGCGCTGCGGCTCGAAAGCTCCTCTCTCAGAGAGATGTGCCGTCACATGATGCACTCTCGCAGCTCCGTTGCCCACTTGCAGCAGCTGCTGCTACCAAAGCAAAAGGCTCCAGAAGTAAAAGCCACTGCTGCGCTGCACTTTCCCCTTGCCTCCCGTAAAGCACCAGAAACCGCCCGCTGCACGCTGTATTTCCATTCTCTGCCGCATCTGCCACTGTTACCTCGGCGCGTTGAAGCCTAAACCTGGGCACAGTTCTTTCCAGGGAAAGCTGGAAGAGAAAGAGGTAGCAGCACCAGTAGCTGCGAGTGGAACTTTCTGTTTTCAAGTGCTAACGTGAATCCGCAAAGGAGCCGGTGGCCAGGCACGCTTCCTCTTGCAGCCTGCGCGATGGCGCACGGCAGCTCGGTGCTCTGCCTTCATTCTTACGCTCTTCGTACCGTGTCGCGCTTTCATTCTGCCGGAGTCGAGCCGTCGTCTACTTCTCGCACAGGGAGCCGCGGTGCCGGCAGAGAAACCCTCCGTGCTGCTGCTTCTGCCGAAACACGCCTGGGCTATGCCCTTTCCCTCGCAGCGCTAGGTAGCACCACATTCTGTTTGCGCGGTAGCCTGAATCTCAACGGAAAGATTCTCGGCTACGTCTGGCACAGAGAACAGCTTTAGGTCAACAAGCTCACCCAGAGCTTACCCTCGACGCGTGCAAACCTGTACTTGCACCACATTCCAGTGGCAGCCCTCTTTCCTTTCCAGCCTGCACGGCGCCGTCAGATCGCGGTGCTCTCTGCACCTGCCCTCTCGCTTCCGAGTGCCGGCGCGCACACTACAGCCTTGCAGGGAGCGAAGAGGCGGAGAGGCGTCTCGCACAGAAGGACGGGCCAGGACGCAAAGATGGTCTTCCTTTCTCCTCCTCCTTGCCCGAATGGTGGTGCTGTGTTGAAAGTCTTGGCCAGCGAAAGGCTCATCCAGCAAGCGTTTCTCTCCTGACGCATTTCGCTGAGCGAGAGCTACACGGACACTTTCGACGCTGGGAAACAGCAAGAGAATGACGGTACGTCGAGCTGAGGAAAAGCCGTGCACAGCAGCCTGTGGCTGCGTGCAGTGTTCGCGCTGAAGAGCGGCAAAGCTCCAAGCCATCGCTGCGCTTCAGTTCTGTCCAGAGCCCAGAAGGCGAAGGACGAAGCAGCTGGGCACCGGCTTCATGCACTTCAGTGCAGCGACTCGCAAATGTCCAGCCTGTGGCTGCGTGCAGTGTTCGCGCTGAAGAGCGGCAAAGCTCCAAGCCATCGCTGCGCTTCAGTTCTGTCCAGAGCCCAGAAGGCGAAGGACGAAGCAGCTGGGCACCGGCTTCATGCACTTCAGTGCAGCGACTCGCAAATGTCCAGCCGAGAGCTGCTTCACAAGCAGGTTCCGCTGAGAATGCTCTGGGCTGCTTCAGAAAGGAAGGCGCAGCCCTTGCACTCCAGCACACAAGCTGGCCAGAAACAGGTTCTTACACCTCCAGTGCTGCCGAGTCCATGCAGCTTGAGCACACCCAGAAGGACGCGCCCAGAAAGAAGGCGTTCTTCAAGTACCCCCCACTCCTCCAAGTAGCCTTGAAACCGGGCGCAACGCGCTGCGGCTCGAAAGCTCCTCTCTCAGAGAGATGTGCCGTCACATGATGCACTCTCGCAGCTCCGTTGCCCACTTGCAGCAGCTGCTGCTACCAAAGCAAAAGGCTCCAGAAGTAAAAGCCACTGCTGCGCTGCACTTTCCCCTTGCCTCCCGTAAAGCACCAGAAACCGCCCGCTGCACGCTGTATTTCCATTCTCTGCCGCATCTGCCACTGTTACCTCGGCGCGTTGAAGCCTAAACCTGGGCACAGTTCTTTCCAGGGAAAGCTGGAAGAGAAAGAGGTAGCAGCACCAGTAGCTGCGAGTGGAACTTTCTGTTTTCAAGTGCTAACGTGAATCCGCAAAGGAGCCGGTGGCCAGGCACGCTTCCTCTTGCAGCCTGCGCGATGGCGCACGGCAGCTCGGTGCTCTGCCTTCATTCTTACGCTCTTCGTACCGTGTCGCGCTTTCATTCTACCGGAGTCGAGCCGTCGTCTACTTCTCGCACAGGGAGCCGCGGTGCCGGCAGAGAAACCCTCCGTGCTGCTGCTTCTGCCGAAACACGCCTGGGCTATGCCCTTTCCCTCGCAGCGCTAGGTAGCACCACATTCTGTTTGCGCGGTAGCCTGAATCTCAACGGAAAGATTCTCGGCTACGTCTGGCACAGAGAACAGCTTTAGGTCAACAAGCTCACCCAGAGCTTACCCTCGACGCGTGCAAACCTGTACTTGCACCACATTCCAGTGGCAGCCCTCTTTCCTTTCCAGCCTGCACGGCGCCGTCAGATCGCGGTGCTCTCTGCACCTGCCCTCTCGCTTCCGCGTGCCGGCGCGCACACTACAGCCTTGCAGGGAGCGAAGAGGCGGAGAGGCGTCTCGCACAGAAGGACGGGCCAGGACGCAAAGGTGGTCTTCCTTTCTCCTCCTCCTTGCCCGAATGGTGGTGCTGTGTTGAAAGTCTTGGCCAGCGAAAGGCTCATCCAGCAAGTGTTTCTCTCCTGACGCATTTCGCTGAGCGAGAGCTACACGGACACTTTCGACGCTGGGAAACAGCAAGAGAATGACGGTACGTCGAGCTGAGGAAAAGCCGTGCACAGCAGCCTGTGGCTGCGTGCAGTGTTCGCGCTGAAGAGCGGCAAAGCTCCAAGCCATCGCTGCGCTTCAGTTCTGTCCAGAGCCCAGAAGGCGAAGGACGAAGCAGCTGGGCACCGGCTTCATGCACTTCAGTGCAGCGACTCGCAAATGTCCAGCCTGTGGCTGCGTGCAGTGTTCACGCTGAAGAGCGGCAAAGCTCCAAGCCATCGCTGCGCTTCAGTTCTGTCCAGAGCCCAGAAAGCGAAGGACGAAGCAGCTGGGCACCGGCTTCATGCACTTCAGTGCAGCGACTCGCAAATGTCCAGCCGAGAGCTGCTTCACAAGCAGGTTCCGCTGAGAATGCTCTGGGCTGCTTCAGAAAGGAAGGCGCAGCCCTTGCACTCCAGCACACAAGCTGGCCAGAAACAGGTTCTTACACCTCCAGTGCTGCCGAGTCCATGCAGCTTGAGCACACCCAGAAGGACGCGCCCAGAAAGAAGGCGTTCTTCAAGTACCCCCCACTCCTCCAAGTAGCCTTGAAACCGGGCGCAACGCGCTGCGGCTCGAAAGCTCCTCTCTCAGAGAGATGTGCCGTCACATGATGCACTCTCGCAGCTCCGTTGCCCACTTGCAGCAGCTGCTGCTACCAAAGCAAAAGGCTCCAGAAGTAAAAGCCACTGCTGCGCTGCACTTTCCCCTTGCCTCCCGTAAAGCACCAGAAACCGCCCGCTGCACGCTGTATTTCCATTCTCTGCCGCATCTGCCACTGTTACCTCGGCGCGTTGAAGCCTAAACCTGGGCACAGTTCTTTCCAGGGAAAGCTGGAAGAGAAAGAGGTAGCAGCACCAGTAGCTGCGAGTGGAACTTTCTGTTTTCAAGTGCTAACGTGAATCCGCAAAGGAGCCGGTGGCCAGGCACGCTTCCTCTTGCAGCCTGCGCGATGGCGCACGGCAGCTCGGTGCTCTGCCTTCATTCTTACGCTCTTCGTACCGTGTCGCGCTTTCATTCTGCCGGAGTCGAGCCGTCGTCTACTTCTCGCACAGGGAGCCGCGGTGCCGGCAGAGAAACCCTCCGTGCTGCTGCTTCTGCTGAAACACGCCTGGGCTATGCCCTTTCCCTCGCAGCGCTAGGTAGCACCACATTCTGTTTGCGCGGTAGCCTGAATCTCAACGGAAAGATTCTCGGCTACGTCTGGCACAGAGAACAGCTTTAGGTCAACAAGCTCACCCAGAGCTTACCCTCGACGCGTGCAAACCTGTACTTGCACCACATTCCAGTGGCAGCGCTCTTTCCTTTCCAGCCTGCACGGCGCCGTCAGATCGCGGTGCTCTCTGCACCTGCCCTCTCGCTTCCGAGTGCCGGCGCGCACACTACAGCCTTGCAGGGAGCGAAGAGGCGGAGAGGCGTCTCGCACAGAAGGACGGGCCAGGACGCAAAGATGGTCTTCCTTTCTCCTCCTCCTTGCCCGAATGGTGGTGCTGTGTTGAAAGTCTTGGCCAGCGAAAGGCTCATCCAGCAAGTGTTTCTCTCCTGACGCATTTCGCTGAGCGAGAGCTACACGGACACTTTCGACGCTGGGAAACAGCAAGAGAATGACGGTACGTCGAGCTGAGGAAAAGCCGTGCACAGCAGCCTGTGGCTGCGTGCAGTGTTCGCGCTGAAGAGCGGCAAAGCTCCAAGCCATCGCTGCGCTTCAGTTCTGTCCAGAGCCCAGAAGGCGAAGGACGAAGCAGCTGGGCACCGGCTTCATGCACTTCAGTGCAGCGACTCGCAAATGTCCAGCCTGTGGCTGCGTGCAGTGTTCACGCTGAAGAGCGGCAAAGCTCCAAGCCATCGCTGCGCTTCAGTTCTGTCCAGAGCCCAGAAAGCGAAGGACGAAGCAGCTGGGCACCGGCTTCATGCACTTCAGTGCAGCGACTCGCAAATGTCCAGTCGAGAGCTGCTTCACAAGCAGGTTCCGCTGAGAATGCTCTGGGCTGCTTCAGAAAGGAAGGCGCAGCCCTTGCACTCCAGCACACAAGCTGGCCAGAAACAGGTTCTTACACCTCCAGTGCTGCCGAGTCCATGCAGCTTGAGCACACCCAGAAGGACGCGCCCAGAAAGAAGGCGTTCTTCAAGTACCCCCCACTCCTCCAAGTAGCCTTGAAACCGGGCGCAACGCGCTGCGGCTCGAAAGCTCCTCTCTCAGAGAGATGTGCCGTCACATGATGCACTCTCGCAGCTCCGTTGCCCACTTGCAGCAGCTGCTGCTACCAAAGCAAAAGGCTCCAGAAGTAAAAGCCACTGCTGCGCTGCACTTTCCCCTTGCCTCCCGTAAAGCACCAGAAACCGCCCGCTGCACGCTGTATTTCCATTCTCTGCCGCATCTGCCACTGTTACCTCGGCGCGTTGAAGCCTAAACCTGGGCACAGTTCTTTCCAGGGAAAGCTGGAAGAGAAAGAGGTAGCAGCACCAGTAGCTGCGAGTGGAACTTTCTGTTTTCAAGTGCTAACGTGAATCCGCAAAGGAGCCGGTGGCCAGGCACGCTTCCTCTTGCAGCCTGCGCGATGGCGCACGGCAGCTCGGTGCTCTGCCTTCATTCTTACGCTCTTCGTACCGTGTCGCGCTTTCATTCTACCGGAGTCGAGCCGTCGTCTACTTCTCGCACAGGGAGCCGCGGTGCCGGCAGAGAAACCCTCCGTGCTGCTGCTTCTGCCGAAACACGCCTGGGCTATGCCCTTTCCCTCGCAGCGCTAGGTAGCACCACATTCTGTTTGCGCGGTAGCCTGAATCTCAACGGAAAGATTCTCGGCTACGTCTGGCACAGAGAACAGCTTTAGGTCAACAAGCTCACCCAGAGCTTACCCTCGACGCGTGCAAACCTGTACTTGCACCACATTCCAGTGGCAGCCCTCTTTCCTTTCCAGCCTGCACGGCGCCGTCAGATCGCGGTGCTCTCTGCACCTGCCCTCTCGCTTCCGCGTGCCGGCGCGCACACTACAGCCTTGCAGGGAGCGAAGAGGCGGAGAGGCGTCTCGCACAGAAGGACGGGCCAGGACGCAAAGGTGGTCTTCCTTTCTCCTCCTCCTTGCCCGAATGGTGGTGCTGTGTTGAAAGTCTTGGCCAGCGAAAGGCTCATCCAGCAAGTGTTTCTCTCCTGACGCATTTCGCTGAGCGAGAGCTACACGGACACTTTCGACGCTGGGAAACAGCAAGAGAATGACGGTACGTCGAGCTGAGGAAAAGCCGTGCACAGCAGCCTGTGGCTGCGTGCAGTGTTCGCGCTGAAGAGCGGCAAAGCTCCAAGCCATCGCTGCGCTTCAGTTCTGTCCAGAGCCCAGAAGGCGAAGGACGAAGCAGCTGGGCACCGGCTTCATGCACTTCAGTGCAGCGACTCGCAAATGTCCAGCCTGTGGCTGCGTGCAGTGTTCACGCTGAAGAGCGGCAAAGCTCCAAGCCATCGCTGCGCTTCAGTTCTGTCCAGAGCCCAGAAAGCGAAGGACGAAGCAGCTGGGCACCGGCTTCATGCACTTCAGTGCAGCGACTCGCAAATGTCCAGCCGAGAGCTGCTTCACAAGCAGGTTCCGCTGAGAATGCTCTGGGCTGCTTCAGAAAGGAAGGCGCAGCCCTTGCACTCCAGCACACAAGCTGGCCAGAAACAGGTTCTTACACCTCCAGTGCTGCCGAGTCCATGCAGCTTGAGCACACCCAGAAGGACGCGCCCAGAAAGAAGGCGTTCTTCAAGTACCCCCCACTCCTCCAAGTAGCCTTGAAACCGGGCGCAACGCGCTGCGGCTCGAAAGCTCCTCTCTCAGAGAGATGTGCCGTCACATGATGCACTCTCGCAGCTCCGTTGCCCACTTGCAGCAGCTGCTGCTACCAAAGCAAAAGGCTCCAGAAGTAAAAGCCACTGCTGCGCTGCACTTTCCCCTTGCCTCCCGTAAAGCACCAGAAACCGCCCGCTGCACGCTGTATTTCCATTCTCTGCCGCATCTGCCACTGTTACCTCGGCGCGTTGAAGCCTAAACCTGGGCACAGTTCTTTCCAGGGAAAGCTGGAAGAGAAAGAGGTAGCAGCACCAGTAGCTGCGAGTGGAACTTTCTGTTTTCAAGTGCTAACGTGAATCCGCAAAGGAGCCGGTGGCCAGGCACGCTTCCTCTTGCAGCCTGCGCGATGGCGCACGGCAGCTCGGTGCTCTGCCTTCATTCTTACGCTCTTCGTACCGTGTCGCGCTTTCATTCTGCCGGAGTCGAGCCGTCGTCTACTTCTCGCACAGGGAGCCGCGGTGCCGGCAGAGAAACCCTCCGTGCTGCTGCTTCTGCTGAAACACGCCTGGGCTATGCCCTTTCCCTCGCAGCGCTAGGTAGCACCACATTCTGTTTGCGCGGTAGCCTGAATCTCAACGGAAAGATTCTCGGCTACGTCTGGCACAGAGAACAGCTTTAGGTCAACAAGCTCACCCAGAGCTTACCCTCGACGCGTGCAAACCTGTACTTGCACCACATTCCAGTGGCAGCGCTCTTTCCTTTCCAGCCTGCACGGCGCCGTCAGATCGCGGTGCTCTCTGCACCTGCCCTCTCGCTTCCGAGTGCCGGCGCGCACACTACAGCCTTGCAGGGAGCGAAGAGGCGGAGAGGCGTCTCGCACAGAAGGACGGGCCAGGACGCAAAGATGGTCTTCCTTTCTCCTCCTCCTTGCCCGAATGGTGGTGCTGTGTTGAAAGTCTTGGCCAGCGAAAGGCTCATCCAGCAAGTGTTTCTCTCCTGACGCATTTCGCTGAGCGAGAGCTACACGGACACTTTCGACGCTGGGAAACAGCAAGAGAATGACGGTACGTCGAGCTGAGGAAAAGCCGTGCACAGCAGCCTGTGGCTGCGTGCAGTGTTCGCGCTGAAGAGCGGCAAAGCTCCAAGCCATCGCTGCGCTTCAGTTCTGTCCAGAGCCCAGAAGGCGAAGGACGAAGCAGCTGGGCACCGGCTTCATGCACTTCAGTGCAGCGACTCGCAAATGTCCAGCCTGTGGCTGCGTGCAGTGTTCACGCTGAAGAGCGGCAAAGCTCCAAGCCATCGCTGCGCTTCAGTTCTGTCCAGAGCCCAGAAAGCGAAGGACGAAGCAGCTGGGCACCGGCTTCATGCACTTCAGTGCAGCGACTCGCAAATGTCCAGTCGAGAGCTGCTTCACAAGCAGGTTCCGCTGAGAATGCTCTGGGCTGCTTCAGAAAGGAAGGCGCAGCCCTTGCACTCCAGCACACAAGCTGGCCAGAAACAGGTTCTTACACCTCCAGTGCTGCCGAGTCCATGCAGCTTGAGCACACCCAGAAGGACGCGCCCAGAAAGAAGGCGTTCTTCAAGTACCCCCCACTCCTCCAAGTAGCCTTGAAACCGGGCGCAACGCGCTGCGGCTCGAAAGCTCCTCTCTCAGAGAGATGTGCCGTCACATGATGCACTCTCGCAGCTCCGTTGCCCACTTGCAGCAGCTGCTGCTACCAAAGCAAAAGGCTCCAGAAGTAAAAGCCACTGCTGCGCTGCACTTTCCCCTTGCCTCCCGTAAAGCACCAGAAACCGCCCGCTGCACGCTGTATTTCCATTCTCTGCCGCATCTGCCACTGTTACCTCGGCGCGTTGAAGCCTAAACCTGGGCACAGTTCTTTCCAGGGAAAGCTGGAAGAGAAAGAGGTAGCAGCACCAGTAGCTGCGAGTGGAACTTTCTGTTTTCAAGTGCTAACGTGAATCCGCAAAGGAGCCGGTGGCCAGGCACGCTTCCTCTTGCAGCCTGCGCGATGGCGCACGGCAGCTCGGTGCTCTGCCTTCATTCTTACGCTCTTCGTACCGTGTCGCGCTTTCATTCTGCCGGAGTCGAGCCGTCGTCTACTTCTCGCACAGGGAGCCGCGGTGCCGGCAGAGAAACCCTCCGTGCTGCTGCTTCTGCCGAAACACGCCTGGGCTATGCCCTTTCCCTCGCAGCGCTAGGTAGCACCACATTCTGTTTGCGCGGTAGCCTGAATCTCAACGGAAAGATTCTCGGCTACGTCTGGCACAGAGAACAGCTTTAGGTCAACAAGCTCACCCAGAGCTTACCCTCGACGCGTGCAAACCTGTACTTGCACCACATTCCAGTGGCAGCGCTCTTTCCTTTCCAGCCTGCACGGCGCCGTCAGATCGCGGTGCTCTCTGCACCTGCCCTCTCGCTTCCGCGTGCCGGCGCGCACACTACAGCCTTGCAGGGAGCGAAGAGGCGGAGAGGCGTCTCGCACAGAAGGACGGGCCAGGACGCAAAGGTGGTCTTCCTTTCTCCTCCTCCTTGCCCGAATGGTGGTGCTGTGTTGAAAGTCTTGGCCAGCGAAAGGCTCATCCAGCAAGTGTTTCTCTCCTGACGCATTTCGCTGAGCGAGAGCTACACGGACACTTTCGACGCTGGGAAACAGCAAGACAATGACTGTACGTCGAGCTGAGGAAAAGCCGTGCACAGCAGCCTGTGGCTGCGTGCAGTGTTCGCGCTGAAGAGCGGCAAAGCTCCAAGCCATCGCTGCGCTTCAGTTCTGTCCAGAGCCCAGAAGGCGAAGGACGAAGCAGCTGGGCACCGGCTTCATGCACTTCAGTGCAGCGACTCGCAAATGTCCAGCCTGTGGCTGCGTGCAGTGTTCACGCTGAAGAGCGGCAAAGCTCCAAGCCATCGCTGCGCTTCAGTTCTGTCCAGAGCCCAGAAGGCGAAGGACGAAGCAGCTGGGCACCGGCTTCATGCACTTCAGTGCAGCGACTCGCAAATGTCCAGCCGAGAGCTGCTTCACAAGCAGGTTCCGCTGAGAATGCTCTGGGCTGCTTCAGAAAGGAAGGCGCAGCCCTTGCACTCCAGCACACAAGCTGGCCAGAAACAGGTTCTTACACCTCCAGTGCTGCCGAGTCCATGCAGCTTGAGCACACCCAGTAGGGCGCGCCCAGAAAGAAGGCGTTCTTCAAGTACCCCCCACTCCTCCAAGTAGCCTTGAAACCGGGCGCAACGCGCTGCGGCTCGAAAGCTCCTCTCTCAGAGAGATGTGCCGTCACATGATGCACTCTCGCAGCTCCGTTGCCCACTTGCAGCAGCTGCTGCTACCAAAGCAAAAGGCTCCAGAAGTAAAAGCCACTGCTGCGCTGCACTTTCCCCTTGCCTCCCGTAAAGCACCAGAAACCGCCCGCTGCACGCTGTATTTCCATTCTCTGCCGCATCTGCCACTGTTACCTCGGCGCGTTGAAGCCTAAACCTGGGCACAGTTCTTTCCAGGGAAAGCTGGAAGAGAAAGAGGTAGCAGCACCAGTAGCTGCGAGTGGAACTTTCTGTTTTCAAGTGCTAACGTGAATCCGCAAAGGAGCCGGTGGCCAGGCACGCTTCCTCTTGCAGCCTGCGCGATGGCGCACGGCAGCTCGGTGCTCTGCCTTCATTCTTACGCTCTTCGTACCGTGTCGCGCTTTCATTCTGCCGGAGTCGAGCCGTCGTCTACTTCTCGCACAGGGAGCCGCGGTGCCGGCAGAGAAACCCTCCGTGCTGCTGCTTCTGCCGAAACACGCCTGGGCTATGCCCTTTCCCTCGCAGCGCTAGGTAGCACCACATTCTGTTTGCGCGGTAGCCTGAATCTCAACGGAAAGATTCTCGGCTACGTCTGGCACAGAGAACAGCTTTAGGTCAACAAGCTCACCCAGAGCTTACCCTCGACGCGTGCAAACCTGTACTTGCACCACATTCCAGTGGCAGCCCTCTTTCCTTTCCAGCCTGCACGGCGCCGTCAGATCGCGGTGCTCTCTGCACCTGCCCTCTCGCTTCCGAGTGCCGGTGCGCACACTACAGCCTTGCAGGGAGCGAAGAGGCGGAGAGGCGTCTCGCACAGAAGGACGGGCCAGGACGCAAAGATGGTCTTCCTTTCTCCTCCTCCTTGCCCGAATGGTGGTGCTGTGTTGAAAGTCTTGGCCAGCGAAAGGCTCATCCAGCAAGCGTTTCTCTCCTGACGCATTTCGCTGAGCGAGAGCTACACGGACACTTTCGACGCTGGGAAACAGCAAGAGAATGACGGTACGTCGAGCTGAGGAAAAGCCGTGCACAGCAGCCTGTGGCTGCGTGCAGTGTTCGCGCTGAAGAGCGGCAAAGCTCCAAGCCATCGCTGCGCTTCAGTTCTGTCCAGAGCCCAGAAGGCGAAGGACGAAGCAGCTGGGCACCGGCTTCATGCACTTCAGTGCAGCGACTCGCAAATGTCCAGCCTGTGGCTGCGTGCAGTGTTCGCGCTGAAGAGCGGCAAAGCTCCAAGCCATCGCTGCGCTTCAGTTCTGTCCAGAGCCCAGA
The DNA here is from genome assembly GCF_041296385.1 of Aphelocoma coerulescens. Taxonomy (NCBI): domain Eukaryota; kingdom Metazoa; phylum Chordata; class Aves; order Passeriformes; family Corvidae; genus Aphelocoma; species Aphelocoma coerulescens. The sequence continues at coordinate 72,967,711 of NC_091014.1, read as the reverse complement.
AGGCGAAGGACGAAGCAGCTGGGCACCGGCTTCATGCACTTCAGTGCAGCGACTCGCAAATGTCCAGCCGAGAGCTGCTTCACAAGCAGGTTCCGCTGAGAATGCTCTGGGCTGCTTCAGAAAGGAAGGCGCAGCCCTTGCACTCCAGCACACAAGCTGGCCAGAAACAGGTTCTTACACCTCCAGTGCTGCCGAGTCCATGCAGCTTGAGCACACCCAGAAGGACGCGCCCAGAAAGAAGGCGTTCTTCAAGTACCCCCCACTCCTCCAAGTAGCCTTGAAACCGGGCGCAACGCGCTGCGGCTCGAAAGCTCCTCTCTCAGAGAGATGTGCCGTCACATGATGCACTCTCGCAGCTCCGTTGCCCACTTGCAGCAGCTGCTGCTACCAAAGCAAAAGGCTCCAGAAGTAAAAGCCACTGCTGCGCTGCACTTTCCCCTTGCCTCCCGTAAAGCACCAGAAACCGCCCGCTGCACGCTGTATTTCCATTCTCTGCCGCATCTGCCACTGTTACCTCGGCGCGTTGAAGCCTAAACCTGGGCACAGTTCTTTCCAGGGAAAGCTGGAAGAGAAAGAGGTAGCAGCACCAGTAGCTGCGAGTGGAACTTTCTGTTTTCAAGTGCTAACGTGAATCCGCAAAGGAGCCGGTGGCCAGGCACGCTTCCTCTTGCAGCCTGCGCGATGGCGCACGGCAGCTCGGTGCTCTGCCTTCATTCTTACGCTCTTCGTACCGTGTCGCGCTTTCATTCTACCGGAGTCGAGCCGTCGTCTACTTCTCGCACAGGGAGCCGCGGTGCCGGCAGAGAAACCCTCCGTGCTGCTGCTTCTGCCGAAACACGCCTGGGCTATGCCCTTTCCCTCGCAGCGCTAGGTAGCACCACATTCTGTTTGCGCGGTAGCCTGAATCTCAACGGAAAGATTCTCGGCTACGTCTGGCACAGAGAACAGCTTTAGGTCAACAAGCTCACCCAGAGCTTACCCTCGACGCGTGCAAACCTGTACTTGCACCACATTCCAGTGGCAGCCCTCTTTCCTTTCCAGCCTGCACGGCGCCGTCAGATCGCGGTGCTCTCTGCACCTGCCCTCTCGCTTCCGCGTGCCGGCGCGCACACTACAGCCTTGCAGGGAGCGAAGAGGCGGAGAGGCGTCTCGCACAGAAGGACGGGCCAGGACGCAAAGGTGGTCTTCCTTTCTCCTCCTCCTTGCCCGAATGGTGGTGCTGTGTTGAAAGTCTTGGCCAGCGAAAGGCTCATCCAGCAAGTGTTTCTCTCCTGACGCATTTCGCTGAGCGAGAGCTACACGGACACTTTCGACGCTGGGAAACAGCAAGAGAATGACGGTACGTCGAGCTGAGGAAAAGCCGTGCACAGCAGCCTGTGGCTGCGTGCAGTGTTCGCGCTGAAGAGCGGCAAAGCTCCAAGCCATCGCTGCGCTTCAGTTCTGTCCAGAGCCCAGAAGGCGAAGGACGAAGCAGCTGGGCACCGGCTTCATGCACTTCAGTGCAGCGACTCGCAAATGTCCAGCCTGTGGCTGCGTGCAGTGTTCACGCTGAAGAGCGGCAAAGCTCCAAGCCATCGCTGCGCTTCAGTTCTGTCCAGAGCCCAGAAAGCGAAGGACGAAGCAGCTGGGCACCGGCTTCATGCACTTCAGTGCAGCGACTCGCAAATGTCCAGCCGAGAGCTGCTTCACAAGCAGGTTCCGCTGAGAATGCTCTGGGCTGCTTCAGAAAGGAAGGCGCAGCCCTTGCACTCCAGCACACAAGCTGGCCAGAAACAGGTTCTTACACCTCCAGTGCTGCCGAGTCCATGCAGCTTGAGCACACCCAGAAGGACGCGCCCAGAAAGAAGGCGTTCTTCAAGTACCCCCCACTCCTCCAAGTAGCCTTGAAACCGGGCGCAACGCGCTGCGGCTCGAAAGCTCCTCTCTCAGAGAGATGTGCCGTCACATGATGCACTCTCGCAGCTCCGTTGCCCACTTGCAGCAGCTGCTGCTACCAAAGCAAAAGGCTCCAGAAGTAAAAGCCACTGCTGCGCTGCACTTTCCCCTTGCCTCCCGTAAAGCACCAGAAACCGCCCGCTGCACGCTGTATTTCCATTCTCTGCCGCATCTGCCACTGTTACCTCGGCGCGTTGAAGCCTAAACCTGGGCACAGTTCTTTCCAGGGAAAGCTGGAAGAGAAAGAGGTAGCAGCACCAGTAGCTGCGAGTGGAACTTTCTGTTTTCAAGTGCTAACGTGAATCCGCAAAGGAGCCGGTGGCCAGGCACGCTTCCTCTTGCAGCCTGCGCGATGGCGCACGGCAGCTCGGTGCTCTGCCTTCATTCTTACGCTCTTCGTACCGTGTCGCGCTTTCATTCTGCCGGAGTCGAGCCGTCGTCTACTTCTCGCACAGGGAGCCGCGGTGCCGGCAGAGAAACCCTCCGTGCTGCTGCTTCTGCCGAAACACGCCTGGGCTATGCCCTTTCCCTCGCAGCGCTAGGTAGCACCACATTCTGTTTGCGCGGTAGCCTGAATCTCAACGGAAAGATTCTCGGCTACGTCTGGCACAGAGAACAGCTTTAGGTCAACAAGCTCACCCAGAGCTTACCCTCGACGCGTGCAAACCTGTACTTGCACCACATTCCAGTGGCAGCCCTCTTTCCTTTCCAGCCTGCACGGCGCCGTCAGATCGCGGTGCTCTCTGCACCTGCCCTCTCGCTTCCGCGTGCCGGCGCGCACACTACAGCCTTGCAGGGAGCGAAGAGGCGGAGAGGCGTCTCGCACAGAAGGACGGGCCAGGACGCAAAGGTGGTCTTCCTTTCTCCTCCTCCTTGCCCGAATGGTGGTGCTGTGTTGAAAGTCTTGGCCAGCGAAAGGCTCATCCAGCAAGTGTTTCTCTCCTGACGCATTTCGCTGAGCGAGAGCTACACGGACACTTTCGACGCTGGGAAACAGCAAGACAATGACTGTACGTCGAGCTGAGGAAAAGCCGTGCACAGCAGCCTGTGGCTGCGTGCAGTGTTCGCGCTGAAGAGCGGCAAAGCTCCAAGCCATCGCTGCGCTTCAGTTCTGTCCAGAGCCCAGAAGGCGAAGGACGAAGCAGCTGGGCACCGGCTTCATGCACTTCAGTGCAGCGACTCGCAAATGTCCAGCCTGTGGCTGCGTGCAGTGTTCACGCTGAAGAGCGGCAAAGCTCCAAGCCATCGCTGCGCTTCAGTTCTGTCCAGAGCCCAGAAAGCGAAGGACGAAGCAGCTGGGCACCGGCTTCATGCACTTCAGTGCAGCGACTCGCAAATGTCCAGCCGAGAGCTGCTTCACAAGCAGGTTCCGCTGAGAATGCTCTGGGCTGCTTCAGAAAGGAAGGCGCAGCCCTTGCACTCCAGCACACAAGCTGGCCAGAAACAGGTTCTTACACCTCCAGTGCTGCCGAGTCCATGCAGCTTGAGCACACCCAGAAGGACGCGCCCAGAAAGAAGGCGTTCTTCAAGTACCCCCCACTCCTCCAAGTAGCCTTGAAACCGGGCGCAACGCGCTGCGGCTCGAAAGCTCCTCTCTCAGAGAGATGTGCCGTCACATGATGCACTCTCGCAGCTCCGTTGCCCACTTGCAGCAGCTGCTGCTACCAAAGCAAAAGGCTCCAGAAGTAAAAGCCACTGCTGCGCTGCACTTTCCCCTTGCCTCCCGTAAAGCACCAGAAACCGCCCGCTGCACGCTGTATTTCCATTCTCTGCCGCATCTGCCACTGTTACCTCGGCGCGTTGAAGCCTAAACCTGGGCACAGTTCTTTCCAGGGAAAGCTGGAAGAGAAAGAGGTAGCAGCACCAGTAGCTGCGAGTGGAACTTTCTGTTTTCAAGTGCTAACGTGAATCCGCAAAGGAGCCGGTGGCCAAGCACGCTTCCTCTTGCAGCCTGCGCGATGGCGCACGGCAGCTCGGTGCTCTGCCTTCATTCTTACGCTCTTCGTACCGTGTCGCGCTTTCATTCTGCCGGAGTCGAGCCGTCGTCTACTTCTCGCACAGGGAGCCGCGGTGCCGGCAGAGAAACCCTCCGTGCTGCTGCTTCTGCCGAAACACGCCTGGGCTATGCCCTTTCCCTCGCAGCGCTAGGTAGCACCACATTCTGTTTGCGCGGTAGCCTGAATCTCAACGGAAAGATTCTCGGCTACGTCTGGCACAGAGAACAGCTTTAGGTCAACAAGCTCACCCAGAGCTTACCCTCGACGCGTGCAAACCTGTACTTGCACCACATTCCAGTGGCAGCCCTCTTTCCTTTCCAGCCTGCACGGCGCCGTCAGATCGCGGTGCTCTCTGCACCTGCCCTCTCGCTTCCGCGTGCCGGCGCGCACACTACAGCCTTGCAGGGAGCGAAGAGGCGGAGAGGCGTCTCGCACAGAAGGACGGGCCAGGACGCAAAGGTGGTCTTCCTTTCTCCTCCTCCTTGCCCGAATGGTGGTGCTGTGTTGAAAGTCTTGGCCAGCGAAAGGCTCATCCAGCAAGTGTTTCTCTCCTGACGCATTTCGCTGAGCGAGAGCTACACGGACACTTTCGACGCTGGGAAACAGCAAGACAATGACTGTACGTCGAGCTGAGGAAAAGCCGTGCACAGCAGCCTGTGGCTGCGTGCAGTGTTCGCGCTGAAGAGCGGCAAAGCTCCAAGCCATCGCTGCGCTTCAGTTCTGTCCAGAGCCCAGAAGGCGAAGGACGAAGCAGCTGGGCACCGGCTTCATGCACTTCAGTGCAGCGACTCGCAAATGTCCAGCCTGTGGCTGCGTGCAGTGTTCACGCTGAAGAGCGGCAAAGCTCCAAGCCATCGCTGCGCTTCAGTTCTGTCCAGAGCCCAGAAAGCGAAGGACGAAGCAGCTGGGCACCGGCTTCATGCACTTCAGTGCAGCGACTCGCAAATGTCCAGCCGAGAGCTGCTTCACAAGCAGGTTCCGCTGAGAATGCTCTGGGCTGCTTCAGAAAGGAAGGCGCAGCCCTTGCACTCCAGCACACAAGCTGGCCAGAAACAGGTTCTTACACCTCCAGTGCTGCCGAGTCCATGCAGCTTGAGCACACCCAGAAGGACGCGCCCAGAAAGAAGGCGTTCTTCAAGTACCCCCCACTCCTCCAAGTAGCCTTGAAACCGGGCGCAACGCGCTGCGGCTCGAAAGCTCCTCTCTCAGAGAGATGTGCCGTCACATGATGCACTCTCGCAGCTCCGTTGCCCACTTGCAGCAGCTGCTGCTACCAAAGCAAAAGGCTCCAGAAGTAAAAGCCACTGCTGCGCTGCACTTTCCCCTTGCCTCCCGTAAAGCACCAGAAACCGCCCGCTGCACGCTGTATTTCCATTCTCTGCCGCATCTGCCACTGTTACCTCGGCGCGTTGAAGCCTAAACCTGGGCACAGTTCTTTCCAGGGAAAGCTGGAAGAGAAAGAGGTAGCAGCACCAGTAGCTGCGAGTGGAACTTTCTGTTTTCAAGTGCTAACGTGAATCCGCAAAGGAGCCGGTGGCCAAGCACGCTTCCTCTTGCAGCCTGCGCGATGGCGCACGGCAGCTCGGTGCTCTGCCTTCATTCTTACGCTCTTCGTACCGTGTCGCGCTTTCATTCTGCCGGAGTCGAGCCGTCGTCTACTTCTCGCACAGGGAGCCGCGGTGCCGGCAGAGAAACCCTCCGTGCTGCTGCTTCTGCCGAAACACGCCTGGGCTATGCCCTTTCCCTCGCAGCGCTAGGTAGCACCACATTCTGTTTGCGCGGTAGCCTGAATCTCAACGGAAAGATTCTCGGCTACGTCTGGCACAGAGAACAGCTTTAGGTCAACAAGCTCACCCAGAGCTTACCCTCGACGCGTGCAAACCTGTACTTGCACCACATTCCAGTGGCAGCCCTCTTTCCTTTCCAGCCTGCACGGCGCCGTCAGATCGCGGTGCTCTCTGCACCTGCCCTCTCGCTTCCGCGTGCCGGCGCGCACACTACAGCCTTGCAGGGAGCGAAGAGGCGGAGAGGCGTCTCGCACAGAAGGACGGGCCAGGACGCAAAGGTGGTCTTCCTTTCTCCTCCTCCTTGCCCGAATGGTGGTGCTGTGTTGAAAGTCTTGGCCAGCGAAAGGCTCATCCAGCAAGTGTTTCTCTCCTGACGCATTTCGCTGAGCGAGAGCTACACGGACACTTTCGACGCTGGGAAACAGCAAGAGAATGACGGTACGTCGAGCTGAGGAAAAGCCGTGCACAGCAGCCTGTGGCTGCGTGCAGTGTTCGCGCTGAAGAGCGGCAAAGCTCCAAGCCATCGCTGCGCTTCAGTTCTGTCCAGAGCCCAGAAGGCGAAGGACGAAGCAGCTGGGCACCGGCTTCATGCACTTCAGTGCAGCGACTCGCAAATGTCCAGCCTGTGGCTGCGTGCAGTGTTCACGCTGAAGAGCGGCAAAGCTCCAAGCCATCGCTGCGCTTCAGTTCTGTCCAGAGCCCAGAAAGCGAAGGACGAAGCAGCTGGGCACCGGCTTCATGCACTTCAGTGCAGCGACTCGCAAATGTCCAGCCGAGAGCTGCTTCACAAGCAGGTTCCGCTGAGAATGCTCTGGGCTGCTTCAGAAAGGAAGGCGCAGCCCTTGCACTCCAGCACACAAGCTGGCCAGAAACAGGTTCTTACACCTCCAGTGCTGCCGAGTCCATGCAGCTTGAGCACACCCAGAAGGACGCGCCCAGAAAGAAGGCGTTCTTCAAGTACCCCCCACTCCTCCAAGTAGCCTTGAAACCGGGCGCAACGCGCTGCGGCTCGAAAGCTCCTCTCTCAGAGAGATGTGCCGTCACATGATGCACTCTCGCAGCTCCGTTGCCCACTTGCAGCAGCTGCTGCTACCAAAGCAAAAGGCTCCAGAAGTAAAAGCCACTGCTGCGCTGCACTTTCCCCTTGCCTCCCGTAAAGCACCAGAAACCGCCCGCTGCACGCTGTATTTCCATTCTCTGCCGCATCTGCCACTGTTACCTCGGCGCGTTGAAGCCTAAACCTGGGCACAGTTCTTTCCAGGGAAAGCTGGAAGAGAAAGAGGTAGCAGCACCAGTAGCTGCGAGTGGAACTTTCTGTTTTCAAGTGCTAACGTGAATCCGCAAAGGAGCCGGTGGCCAGGCACGCTTCCTCTTGCAGCCTGCGCGATGGCGCACGGCAGCTCGGTGCTCTGCCTTCATTCTTACGCTCTTCGTACCGTGTCGCGCTTTCATTCTGCCGGAGTCGAGCCGTCGTCTACTTCTCGCACAGGGAGCCGCGGTGCCGGCAGAGAAACCCTCCGTGCTGCTGCTTCTGCCGAAACACGCCTGGGCTATGCCCTTTCCCTCGCAGCGCTAGGTAGCACCACATTCTGTTTGCGCGGTAGCCTGAATCTCAACGGAAAGATTCTCGGCTACGTCTGGCACAGAGAACAGCTTTAGGTCAACAAGCTCACCCAGAGCTTACCCTCGACGCGTGCAAACCTGTACTTGCACCACATTCCAGTGGCAGCCCTCTTTCCTTTCCAGCCTGCACGGCGCCGTCAGATCGCGGTGCTCTCTGCACCTGCCCTCTCGCTTCCGCGTGCCGGCGCGCACACTACAGCCTTGCAGGGAGCGAAGAGGCGGAGAGGCGTCTCGCACAGAAGGACGGGCCAGGACGCAAAGGTGGTCTTCCTTTCTCCTCCTCCTTGCCCGAATGGTGGTGCTGTGTTGAAAGTCTTGGCCAGCGAAAGGCTCATCCAGCAAGTGTTTCTCTCCTGACGCATTTCGCTGAGCGAGAGCTACACGGACACTTTCGACGCTGGGAAACAGCAAGACAATGACTGTACGTCGAGCTGAGGAAAAGCCGTGCACAGCAGCCTGTGGCTGCGTGCAGTGTTCGCGCTGAAGAGCGGCAAAGCTCCAAGCCATCGCTGCGCTTCAGTTCTGTCCAGAGCCCAGAAGGCGAAGGACGAAGCAGCTGGGCACCGGCTTCATGCACTTCAGTGCAGCGACTCGCAAATGTCCAGCCGAGAGCTGCTTCACAAGCAGGTTCCGCTGAGAATGCTCTGGGCTGCTTCAGAAAGGAAGGCGCAGCCCTTGCACTCCAGCACACAAGCTGGCCAGAAACAGGTTCTTACACCTCCAGTGCTGCCGAGTCCATGCAGCTTGAGCACACCCAGAAGGACGCGCCCAGAAAGAAGGCGTTCTTCAAGTACCCCCCACTCCTCCAAGTAGCCTTGAAACCGGGCGCAACGCGCTGCGGCTCGAAAGCTCCTCTCTCAGAGAGATGTGCCGTCACATGATGCACTCTCGCAGCTCCGTTGCCCACTTGCAGCAGCTGCTGCTACCAAAGCAAAAGGCTCCAGAAGTAAAAGCCACTGCTGCGCTGCACTTTCCCCTTGCCTCCCGTAAAGCACCAGAAACCGCCCGCTGCACGCTGTATTTCCATTCTCTGCCGCATCTGCCACTGTTACCTCGGCGCGTTGAAGCCTAAACCTGGGCACAGTTCTTTCCAGGGAAAGCTGGAAGAGAAAGAGGTAGCAGCACCAGTAGCTGCGAGTGGAACTTTCTGTTTTCAAGTGCTAACGTGAATCCGCAAAGGAGCCGGTGGCCAGGCACGCTTCCTCTTGCAGCCTGCGCGATGGCGCACGGCAGCTCGGTGCTCTGCCTTCATTCTTACGCTCTTCGTACCGTGTCGCGCTTTCATTCTACCGGAGTCGAGCCGTCGTCTACTTCTCGCACAGGGAGCCGCGGTGCCGGCAGAGAAACCCTCCGTGCTGCTGCTTCTGCCGAAACACGCCTGGGCTATGCCCTTTCCCTCGCAGCGCTAGGTAGCACCACATTCTGTTTGCGCGGTAGCCTGAATCTCAACGGAAAGATTCTCGGCTACGTCTGGCACAGAGAACAGCTTTAGGTCAACAAGCTCACCCAGAGCTTACCCTCGACGCGTGCAAACCTGTACTTGCACCACATTCCAGTGGCAGCCCTCTTTCCTTTCCAGCCTGCACGGCGCCGTCAGATCGCGGTGCTCTCTGCACCTGCCCTCTCGCTTCCGCGTGCCGGCGCGCACACTACAGCCTTGCAGGGAGCGAAGAGGCGGAGAGGCGTCTCGCACAGAAGGACGGGCCAGGACGCAAAGGTGGTCTTCCTTTCTCCTCCTCCTTGCCCGAATGGTGGTGCTGTGTTGAAAGTCTTGGCCAGCGAAAGGCTCATCCAGCAAGTGTTTCTCTCCTGACGCATTTCGCTGAGCGAGAGCTACACGGACACTTTCGACGCTGGGAAACAGCAAGAGAATGACGGTACGTCGAGCTGAGGAAAAGCCGTGCACAGCAGCCTGTGGCTGCGTGCAGTGTTCGCGCTGAAGAGCGGCAAAGCTCCAAGCCATCGCTGCGCTTCAGTTCTGTCCAGAGCCCAGAAGGCGAAGGACGAAGCAGCTGGGCACCGGCTTCATGCACTTCAGTGCAGCGACTCGCAAATGTCCAGCCTGTGGCTGCGTGCAGTGTTCACGCTGAAGAGCGGCAAAGCTCCAAGCCATCGCTGCGCTTCAGTTCTGTCCAGAGCCCAGAAAGCGAAGGACGAAGCAGCTGGGCACCGGCTTCATGCACTTCAGTGCAGCGACTCGCAAATGTCCAGCCGAGAGCTGCTTCACAAGCAGGTTCCGCTGAGAATGCTCTGGGCTGCTTCAGAAAGGAAGGCGCAGCCCTTGCACTCCAGCACACAAGCTGGCCAGAAACAGGTTCTTACACCTCCAGTGCTGCCGAGTCCATGCAGCTTGAGCACACCCAGAAGGACGCGCCCAGAAAGAAGGCGTTCTTCAAGTACCCCCCACTCCTCCAAGTAGCCTTGAAACCGGGCGCAACGCGCTGCGGCTCGAAAGCTCCTCTCTCAGAGAGATGTGCCGTCACATGATGCACTCTCGCAGCTCCGTTGCCCACTTGCAGCAGCTGCTGCTACCAAAGCAAAAGGCTCCAGAAGTAAAAGCCACTGCTGCGCTGCACTTTCCCCTTGCCTCCCGTAAAGCACCAGAAACCGCCCGCTGCACGCTGTATTTCCATTCTCTGCCGCATCTGCCACTGTTACCTCGGCGCGTTGAAGCCTAAACCTGGGCACAGTTCTTTCCAGGGAAAGCTGGAAGAGAAAGAGGTAGCAGCACCAGTAGCTGCGAGTGGAACTTTCTGTTTTCAAGTGCTAACGTGAATCCGCAAAGGAGCCGGTGGCCAGGCACGCTTCCTCTTGCAGCCTGCGCGATGGCGCACGGCAGCTCGGTGCTCTGCCTTCATTCTTACGCTCTTCGTACCGTGTCGCGCTTTCATTCTGCCGGAGTCGAGCCGTCGTCTACTTCTCGCACAGGGAGCCGCGGTGCCGGCAGAGAAACCCTCCGTGCTGCTGCTTCTGCCGAAACACGCCTGGGCTATGCCCTTTCCCTCGCAGCGCTAGGTAGCACCACATTCTGTTTGCGCGGTAGCCTGAATCTCAACGGAAAGATTCTCGGCTACGTCTGGCACAGAGAACAGCTTTAGGTCAACAAGCTCACCCAGAGCTTACCCTCGACGCGTGCAAACCTGTACTTGCACCACATTCCAGTGGCAGCCCTCTTTCCTTTCCAGCCTGCACGGCGCCGTCAGATCGCGGTGCTCTCTGCACCTGCCCTCTCGCTTCCGCGTGCCGGCGCGCACACTACAGCCTTGCAGGGAGCGAAGAGGCGGAGAGGCGTCTCGCACAGAAGGACGGGCCAGGACGCAAAGGTGGTCTTCCTTTCTCCTCCTCCTTGCCCGAATGGTGGTGCTGTGTTGAAAGTCTTGGCCAGCGAAAGGCTCATCCAGCAAGTGTTTCTCTCCTGACGCATTTCGCTGAGCGAGAGCTACACGGACACTTTCGACGCTGGGAAACAGCAAGAGAATGACGGTACGTCGAGCTGAGGAAAAGCCGTGCACAGCAGCCTGTGGCTGCGTGCAGTGTTCGCGCTGAAGAGCGGCAAAGCTCCAAGCCATCGCTGCGCTTCAGTTCTGTCCAGAGCCCAGAAGGCGAAGGACGAAGCAGCTGGGCACCGGCTTCATGCACTTCAGTGCAGCGACTCGCAAATGTCCAGCCTGTGGCTGCGTGCAGTGTTCACGCTGAAGAGCGGCAAAGCTCCAAGCCATCGCTGCGCTTCAGTTCTGTCCAGAGCCCAGAAAGCGAAGGACGAAGCAGCTGGGCACCGGCTTCATGCACTTCAGTGCAGCGACTCGCAAATGTCCAGCCGAGAGCTGCTTCACAAGCAGGTTCCGCTGAGAATGCTCTGGGCTGCTTCAGAAAGGAAGGCGCAGCCCTTGCACTCCAGCACACAAGCTGGCCAGAAACAGGTTCTTACACCTCCAGTGCTGCCGAGTCCATGCAGCTTGAGCACACCCAGAAGGACGCGCCCAGAAAGAAGGCGTTCTTCAAGTACCCCCCACTCCTCCAAGTAGCCTTGAAACCGGGCGCAACGCGCTGCGGCTCGAAAGCTCCTCTCTCAGAGAGATGTGCCGTCACATGATGCACTCTCGCAGCTCCGTTGCCCACTTGCAGCAGCTGCTGCTACCAAAGCAAAAGGCTCCAGAAGTAAAAGCCACTGCTGCGCTGCACTTTCCCCTTGCCTCCCGTAAAGCACCAGAAACCGCCCGCTGCACGCTGTATTTCCATTCTCTGCCGCATCTGCCACTGTTACCTCGGCGCGTTGAAGCCTAAACCTGGGCACAGTTCTTTCCAGGGAAAGCTGGAAGAGAAAGAGGTAGCAGCACCAGTAGCTGCGAGTGGAACTTTCTGTTTTCAAGTGCTAACGTGAATCCGCAAAGGAGCCGGTGGCCAAGCACGCTTCCTCTTGCAGCCTGCGCGATGGCGCACGGCAGCTCGGTGCTCTGCCTTCATTCTTACGCTCTTCGTACCGTGTCGCGCTTTCATTCTGCCGGAGTCGAGCCGTCGTCTACTTCTCGCACAGGGAGCCGCGGTGCCGGCAGAGAAACCCTCCGTGCTGCTGCTTCTGCCGAAACACGCCTGGGCTATGCCCTTTCCCTCGCAGCGCTAGGTAGCACCACATTCTGTTTGCGCGGTAGCCTGAATCTCAACGGAAAGATTCTCGGCTACGTCTGGCACAGAGAACAGCTTTAGGTCAACAAGCTCACCCAGAGCTTACCCTCGACGCGTGCAAACCTGTACTTGCACCACATTCCAGTGGCAGCCCTCTTTCCTTTCCAGCCTGCACGGCGCCGTCAGATCGCGGTGCTCTCTGCACCTGCCCTCTCGCTTCCGCGTGCCGGCGCGCACACTACAGCCTTGCAGGGAGCGAAGAGGCGGAGAGGCGTCTCGCACAGAAGGACGGGCCAGGACGCAAAGGTGGTCTTCCTTTCTCCTCCTCCTTGCCCGAATGGTGGTGCTGTGTTGAAAGTCTTGGCCAGCGAAAGGCTCATCCAGCAAGTGTTTCTCTCCTGACGCATTTCGCTGAGCGAGAGCTACACGGACACTTTCGACGCTGGGAAACAGCAAGAGAATGACGGTACGTCGAGCTGAGGAAAAGCCGTGCACAGCAGCCTGTGGCTGCGTGCAGTGTTCGCGCTGAAGAGCGGCAAAGCTCCAAGCCATCGCTGCGCTTCAGTTCTGTCCAGAGCCCAGAAGGCGAAGGACGAAGCAGCTGGGCACCGGCTTCATGCACTTCAGTGCAGCGACTCGCAAATGTCCAGCCTGTGGCTGCGTGCAGTGTTCACGCTGAAGAGCGGCAAAGCTCCAAGCCATCGCTGCGCTTCAGTTCTGTCCAGAGCCCAGAAAGCGAAGGACGAAGCAGCTGGGCACCGGCTTCATGCACTTCAGTGCAGCGACTCGCAAATGTCCAGCCGAGAGCTGCTTCACAAGCAGGTTCCGCTGAGAATGCTCTGGGCTGCTTCAGAAAGGAAGGCGCAGCCCTTGCACTCCAGCACACAAGCTGGCCAGAAACAGGTTCTTACACCTCCAGTGCTGCCGAGTCCATGCAGCTTGAGCACACCCAGAAGGACGCGCCCAGAAAGAAGGCGTTCTTCAAGTACCCCCCACTCCTCCAAGTAGCCTTGAAACCGGGCGCAACGCGCTGCGGCTCGAAAGCTCCTCTCTCAGAGAGATGTGCCGTCACATGATGCACTCTCGCAGCTCCGTTGCCCACTTGCAGCAGCTGCTGCTACCAAAGCAAAAGGCTCCAGAAGTAAAAGCCACTGCTGCGCTGCACTTTCCCCTTGCCTCCCGTAAAGCACCAGAAACCGCCCGCTGCACGCTGTATTTCCATTCTCTGCCGCATCTGCCACTGTTACCTCGGCGCGTTGAAGCCTAAACCTGGGCACAGTTCTTTCCAGGGAAAGCTGGAAGAGAAAGAGGTAGCAGCACCAGTAGCTGCGAGTGGAACTTTCTGTTTTCAAGTGCTAACGTGAATCCGCAAAGGAGCCGGTGGCCAGGCACGCTTCCTCTTGCAGCCTGCGCGATGGCGCACGGCAGCTCGGTGCTCTGCCTTCATTCTTACGCTCTTCGTACCGTGTCGCGCTTTCATTCTGCCGGAGTCGAGCCGTCGTCTACTTCTCGCACAGGGAGCCGCGGTGCCGGCAGAGAAACCCTCCGTGCTGCTGCTTCTGCCGAAACACGCCTGGGCTATGCCCTTTCCCTCGCAGCGCTAGGTAGCACCACATTCTGTTTGCGCGGTAGCCTGAATCTCAACGGAAAGATTCTCGGCTACGTCTGGCACAGAGAACAGCTTTAGGTCAACAAGCTCACCCAGAGCTTACCCTCGACGCGTGCAAACCTGTACTTGCACCACATTCCAGTGGCAGCCCTCTTTCCTTTCCAGCCTGCACGGCGCCGTCAGATCGCGGTGCTCTCTGCACCTGCCCTCTCGCTTCCGCGTGCCGGCGCGCACACTACAGCCTTGCAGGGAGCGAAGAGGCGGAGAGGCGTCTCGCACAGAAGGACGGGCCAGGACGCAAAGGTGGTCTTCCTTTCTCCTCCTCCTTGCCCGAATGGTGGTGCTGTGTTGAAAGTCTTGGCCAGCGAAAGGCTCATCCAGCAAGTGTTTCTCTCCTGACGCATTTCGCTGAGCGAGAGCTACACGGACACTTTCGACGCTGGGAAACAGCAAGACAATGACTGTACGTCGAGCTGAGGAAAAGCCGTGCACAGCAGCCTGTGGCTGCGTGCAGTGTTCGCGCTGAAGAGCGGCAAAGCTCCAAGCCATCGCTGCGCTTCAGTTCTGTCCAGAGCCCAGAAGGCGAAGGACGAAGCAGCTGGGCACCGGCTTCATGCACTTCAGTGCAGCGACTCGCAAATGTCCAGCCGAGAGCTGCTTCACAAGCAGGTTCCGCTGAGAATGCTCTGGGCTGCTTCAGAAAGGAAGGCGCAGCCCTTGCACTCCAGCACACAAGCTGGCCAGAAACAGGTTCTTACACCTCCAGTGCTGCCGAGTCCATGCAGCTTGAGCACACCCAGAAGGACGCGCCCAGAAAGAAGGCGTTCTTCAAGTACCCCCCACTCCTCCAAGTAGCCTTGAAACCGGGCGCAACGCGCTGCGGCTCGAAAGCTCCTCTCTCAGAGAGATGTGCCGTCACATGATGCACTCTCGCAGCTCCGTTGCCCACTTGCAGCAGCTGCTGCTACCAAAGCAAAAGGCTCCAGAAGTAAAAGCCACTGCTGCGCTGCACTTTCCCCTTGCCTCCCGTAAAGCACCAGAAACCGCCCGCTGCACGCTGTATTTCCATTCTCTGCCGCATCTGCCACTGTTACCTCGGCGCGTTGAAGCCTAAACCTGGGCACAGTTCTTTCCAGGGAAAGCTGGAAGAGAAAGAGGTAGCAGCACCAGTAGCTGCGAGTGGAACTTTCTGTTTTCAAGTGCTAACGTGAATCCGCAAAGGAGCCGGTGGCCAGGCACGCTTCCTCTTGCAGCCTGCGCGATGGCGCACGGCAGCTCGGTGCTCTGCCTTCATTCTTACGCTCTTCGTACCGTGTCGCGCTTTCATTCTGCCGGAGTCGAGCCGTCGTCTACTTCTCGCACAGGGAGCCGCGGTGCCGGCAGAGAAACCCTCCGTGCTGCTGCTTCTGCCGAAACACGCCTGGGCTATGCCCTTTCCCTCGCAGCGCTAGGTAGCACCACATTCTGTTTGCGCGGTAGCCTGAATCTCAACGGAAAGATTCTCGGCTACGTCTGGCACAGAGAACAGCTTTAGGTCAACAAGCTCACCCAGAGCTTACCCTCGACGCGTGCAAACCTGTACTTGCACCACATTCCAGTGGCAGCCCTCTTTCCTTTCCAGCCTGCACGGCGCCGTCAGATCGCGGTGCTCTCTGCACCTGCCCTCTCGCTTCCGCGTGCCGGCGCGCACACTACAGCCTTGCAGGGAGCGAAGAGGCGGAGAGGCGTCTCGCACAGAAGGACGGGCCAGGACGCAAAGGTGGTCTTCCTTTCTCCTCCTCCTTGCCCGAATGGTGGTGCTGTGTTGAAAGTCTTGGCCAGCGAAAGGCTCATCCAGCAAGTGTTTCTCTCCTGACGCATTTCGCTGAGCGAGAGCTACACGGACACTTTCGACGCTGGGAAACAGCAAGAGAATGACGGTACGTCGAGCTGAGGAAAAGCCGTGCACAGCAGCCTGTGGCTGCGTGCAGTGTTCGCGCTGAAGAGCGGCAAAGCTCCAAGCCATCGCTGCGCTTCAGTTCTGTCCAGAGCCCAGAAGGCGAAGGACGAAGCAGCTGGGCACCGGCTTCATGCACTTCAGTGCAGCGACTCGCAAATGTCCAGCCTGTGGCTGCGTGCAGTGTTCACGCTGAAGAGCGGCAAAGCTCCAAGCCATCGCTGCGCTTCAGTTCTGTCCAGAGCCCAGAAGGCGAAGGACGAAGCAGCTGGGCACCGGCTTCATGCACTTCAGTGGAGAGACTCGCAAATGTCCAGCCGAGAGCTGCTTCACAAGCAGGTTCCGCTGAGAATGCTCTGGGCTGCTTCAGAAAGGAAGGCGCAGCCCTTGCACTCCAGCACACAAGCTGGCCAGAAACAGGTTCTTACACCTCCAGTGCTGCCGAGTCCATGCAGCTTGAGCACACCCAGAAGGACGCGCCCAGAAAGAAGGCGTTCTTCAAGTACCCCCCACTCCTCCAAGTAGCCTTGAAACCGGGCGCAACGCGCTGCGGCTCGAAAGCTCCTCTCTCAGAGAGATGTGCCGTCACATGATGCACTCTCGCAGCTCCGTTGCCCACTTGCAGCAGCTGCTGCTACCAAAGCAAAAGGCTCCAGAAGTAAAAGCCACTGCTGCGCTGCACTTTCCCCTTGCCTCCCGTAAAGCACCAGAAACCGCCCGCTGCACGCTGTATTTCCATTCTCTGCCGCATCTGCCACTGTTACCTCGGCGCGTTGAAGCCTAAACCTGGGCACAGTTCTTTCCAGGGAAAGCTGGAAGAGAAAGAGGTAGCAGCACCAGTAGCTGCGAGTGGAACTTTCTGTTTTCAAGTGCTAACGTGAATCCGCAAAGGAGCCGGTGGCCAGGCACGCTTCCTCTTGCAGCCTGCGCGATGGCGCACGGCAGCTCGGTGCTCTGCCTTCATTCTTACGCTCTTCGTACCGTGTCGCGCTTTCATTCTGCCGGAGTCGAGCCGTCGTCTACTTCTCGCACAGGGAGCCGCGGTGCCGGCAGAGAAACCCTCCGTGCTGCTGCTTCTGCCGAAACACGCCTGGGCTATGCCCTTTCCCTCGCAGCGCTAGGTAGCACCACATTCTGTTTGCGCGGTAGCCTGAATCTCAACGGAAAGATTCTCGGCTACGTCTGGCACAGAGAACAGCTTTAGGTCAACAAGCTCACCCAGAGCTTACCCTCGACGCGTGCAAACCTGTACTTGCACCACATTCCAGTGGCAGCCCTCTTTCCTTTCCAGCCTGCACGGCGCCGTCAGATCGCGGTGCTCTCTGCACCTGCCCTCTCGCTTCCGCGTGCCGGCGCGCACACTACAGCCTTGCAGGGAGCGAAGAGGCGGAGAGGCGTCTCGCACAGAAGGACGGGCCAGGACGCAAAGGTGGTCTTCCTTTCTCCTCCTCCTTGCCCGAATGGTGGTGCTGTGTTGAAAGTCTTGGCCAGCGAAAGGCTCATCCAGCAAGTGTTTCTCTCCTGACGCATTTCGCTGAGCGAGAGCTACACGGACACTTTCGACGCTGGGAAACAGCAAGAGAATGACGGTACGTCGAGCTGAGGAAAAGCCGTGCACAGCAGCCTGTGGCTGCGTGCAGTGTTCGCGCTGAAGAGCGGCAAAGCTCCAAGCCATCGCTGCGCTTCAGTTCTGTCCAGAGCCCAGAAGGCGAAGGACGAAGCAGCTGGGCACCGGCTTCATGCACTTCAGTGCAGCGACTCGCAAATGTCCAGCCTGTGGCTGCGTGCAGTGTTCACGCTGAAGAGCGGCAAAGCTCCAAGCCATCGCTGCGCTTCAGTTCTGTCCAGAGCCCAGAAAGCGAAGGACGAAGCAGCTGGGCACCGGCTTCATGCACTTCAGTGCAGCGACTCGCAAATGTCCAGCCGAGAGCTGCTTCACAAGCAGGTTCCGCTGAGAATGCTCTGGGCTGCTTCAGAAAGGAAGGCGCAGCCCTTGCACTCCAGCACACAAGCTGGCCAGAAACAGGTTCTTACACCTCCAGTGCTGCCGAGTCCATGCAGCTTGAGCACACCCAGAAGGACGCGCCCAGAAAGAAGGCGTTCTTCAAGTACCCCCCACTCCTCCAAGTAGCCTTGAAACCGGGCGCAACGCGCTGCGGCTCGAAAGCTCCTCTCTCAGAGAGATGTGCCGTCACATGATGCACTCTCGCAGCTCCGTTGCCCACTTGCAGCAGCTGCTGCTACCAAAGCAAAAGGCTCCAGAAGTAAAAGCCACTGCTGCGCTGCACTTTCCCCTTGCCTCCCGTAAAGCACCAGAAACCGCCCGCTGCACGCTGTATTTCCATTCTCTGCCGCATCTGCCACTGTTACCTCGGCGCGTTGAAGCCTAAACCTGGGCACAGTTCTTTCCAGGGAAAGCTGGAAGAGAAAGAGGTAGCAGCACCAGTAGCTGCGAGTGGAACTTTCTGTTTTCAAGTGCTAACGTGAATCCGCAAAGGAGCCGGTGGCCAGGCACGCTTCCTCTTGCAGCCTGCGCGATGGCGCACGGCAGCTCGGTGCTCTGCCTTCATTCTTACGCTCTTCGTACCGTGTCGCGCTTTCATTCTGCCGGAGTCGAGCCGTCGTCTACTTCTCGCACAGGGAGCCGCGGTGCCGGCAGAGAAACCCTCCGTGCTGCTGCTTCTGCCGAAACACGCCTGGGCTATGCCCTTTCCCTCGCAGCGCTAGGTAGCACCACATTCTGTTTGCGCGGTAGCCTGAATCTCAACGGAAAGATTCTCGGCTACGTCTGGCACAGAGAACAGCTTTAGGTCAACAAGCTCACCCAGAGCTTACCCTCGACGCGTGCAAACCTGTACTTGCACCACATTCCAGTGGCAGCCCTCTTTCCTTTCCAGCCTGCACGGCGCCGTCAGATCGCGGTGCTCTCTGCACCTGCCCTCTCGCTTCCGCGTGCCGGCGCGCACACTACAGCCTTGCAGGGAGCGAAGAGGCGGAGAGGCGTCTCGCACAGAAGGACGGGCCAGGACGCAAAGGTGGTCTTCCTTTCTCCTCCTCCTTGCCCGAATGGTGGTGCTGTGTTGAAAGTCTTGGCCAGCGAAAGGCTCATCCAGCAAGTGTTTCTCTCCTGACGCATTTCGCTGAGCGAGAGCTACACGGACACTTTCGACGCTGGGAAACAGCAAGACAATGACTGTACGTCGAGCTGAGGAAAAGCCGTGCACAGCAGCCTGTGGCTGCGTGCAGTGTTCGCGCTGAAGAGCGGCAAAGCTCCAAGCCATCGCTGCGCTTCAGTTCTGTCCAGAGCCCAGAAGGCGAAGGACGAAGCAGCTGGGCACCGGCTTCATGCACTTCAGTGCAGCGACTCGCAAATGTCCAGCCTGTGGCTGCGTGCAGTGTTCACGCTGAAGAGCGGCAAAGCTCCAAGCCATCGCTGCGCTTCAGTTCTGTCCAGAGCCCAGAAAGCGAAGGACGAAGCAGCTGGGCACCGGCTTCATGCACTTCAGTGCAGCGACTCGCAAATGTCCAGCCGAGAGCTGCTTCACAAGCAGGTTCCGCTGAGAATGCTCTGGGCTGCTTCAGAAAGGAAGGCGCAGCCCTTGCACTCCAGCACACAAGCTGGCCAGAAACAGGTTCTTACACCTCCAGTGCTGCCGAGTCCATGCAGCTTGAGCACACCCAGAAGGACGCGCCCAGAAAGAAGGCGTTCTTCAAGTACCCCCCACTCCTCCAAGTAGCCTTGAAACCGGGCGCAACGCGCTGCGGCTCGAAAGCTCCTCTCTCAGAGAGATGTGCCGTCACATGATGCACTCTCGCAGCTCCGTTGCCCACTTGCAGCAGCTGCTGCTACCAAAGCAAAAGGCTCCAGAAGTAAAAGCCACTGCTGCGCTGCACTTTCCCCTTGCCTCCCGTAAAGCACCAGAAACCGCCCGCTGCACGCTGTATTTCCATTCTCTGCCGCATCTGCCACTGTTACCTCGGCGCGTTGAAGCCTAAACCTGGGCACAGTTCTTTCCAGGGAAAGCTGGAAGAGAAAGAGGTAGCAGCACCAGTAGCTGCGAGTGGAACTTTCTGTTTTCAAGTGCTAACGTGAATCCGCAAAGGAGCCGGTGGCCAGGCACGCTTCCTCTTGCAGCCTGCGCGATGGCGCACGGCAGCTCGGTGCTCTGCCTTCATTCTTACGCTCTTCGTACCGTGTCGCGCTTTCATTCTGCCGGAGTCGAGCCGTCGTCTACTTCTCGCACAGGGAGCCGCGGTGCCGGCAGAGAAACCCTCCGTGCTGCTGCTTCTGCCGAAACACGCCTGGGCTATGCCCTTTCCCTCGCAGCGCTAGGTAGCACCACATTCTGTTTGCGCGGTAGCCTGAATCTCAACGGAAAGATTCTCGGCTACGTCTGGCACAGAGAACAGCTTTAGGTCAACAAGCTCACCCAGAGCTTACCCTCGACGCGTGCAAACCTGTACTTGCACCACATTCCAGTGGCAGCCCTCTTTCCTTTCCAGCCTGCACGGCGCCGTCAGATCGCGGTGCTCTCTGCACCTGCCCTCTCGCTTCCGCGTGCCGGCGCGCACACTACAGCCTTGCAGGGAGCGAAGAGGCGGAGAGGCGTCTCGCACAGAAGGACGGGCCAGGACGCAAAGGTGGTCTTCCTTTCTCCTCCTCCTTGCCCGAATGGTGGTGCTGTGTTGAAAGTCTTGGCCAGCGAAAGGCTCATCCAGCAAGTGTTTCTCTCCTGACGCATTTCGCTGAGCGAGAGCTACACGGACACTTTCGACGCTGGGAAACAGCAAGACAATGACTGTACGTCGAGCTGAGGAAAAGCCGTGCACAGCAGCCTGTGGCTGCGTGCAGTGTTCGCGCTGAAGAGCGGCAAAGCTCCAAGCCATCGCTGCGCTTCAGTTCTGTCCAGAGCCCAGAAGGCGAAGGACGAAGCAGCTGGGCACCGGCTTCATGCACTTCAGTGCAGTGACTCGCAAATGTCCAGCCTGTGGCTGCGTGCAGTGTTCACGCTGAAGAGCGGCAAAGCTCCAAGCCATCGCTGCGCTTCAGTTCTGTCCAGAGCCCAGAAAGCGAAGGACGAAGCAGCTGGGCACCGGCTTCATGCACTTCAGTGCAGCGACTCGCAAATGTCCAGCCGAGAGCTGCTTCACAAGCAGGTTCCGCTGAGAATGCTCTGGGCTGCTTCAGAAAGGAAGGCGCAGCCCTTGCACTCCAGCACACAAGCTGGCCAGAAACAGGTTCTTACACCTCCAGTGCTGCCGAGTCCATGCAGCTTGAGCACACCCAGAAGGACGCGCCCAGAAAGAAGGCGTTCTTCAAGTACCCCCCACTCCTCCAAGTAGCCTTGAAACCGGGCGCAACGCGCTGCGGCTCGAAAGCTCCTCTCTCAGAGAGATGTGCCGTCACATGATGCACTCTCGCAGCTCCGTTGCCCACTTGCAGCAGCTGCTGCTACCAAAGCAAAAGGCTCCAGAAGTAAAAGCCACTGCTGCGCTGCACTTTCCCCTTGCCTCCCGTAAAGCACCAGAAACCGCCCGCTGCACGCTGTATTTCCATTCTCTGCCGCATCTGCCACTGTTACCTCGGCGCGTTGAAGCCTAAACCTGGGCACAGTTCTTTCCAGGGAAAGCTGGAAGAGAAAGAGGTAGCAGCACCAGTAGCTGCGAGTGGAACTTTCTGTTTTCAAGTGCTAACGTGAATCCGCAAAGGAGCCGGTGGCCAGGCACGCTTCCTCTTGCAGCCTGCGCGATGGCGCACGGCAGCTCGGTGCTCTGCCTTCATTCTTACGCTCTTCGTACCGTGTCGCGCTTTCATTCTGCCGGAGTCGAGCCGTCGTCTACTTCTCGCACAGGGAGCCGCGGTGCCGGCAGAGAAACCCTCCGTGCTGCTGCTTCTGCCGAAACACGCCTGGGCTATGCCCTTTCCCTCGCAGCGCTAGGTAGCACCACATTCTGTTTGCGCGGTAGCCTGAATCTCAACGGAAAGATTCTCGGCTACGTCTGGCACAGAGAACAGCTTTAGGTCAACAAGCTCACCCAGAGCTTACCCTCGACGCGTGCAAACCTGTACTTGCACCACATTCCAGTGGCAGCCCTCTTTCCTTTCCAGCCTGCACGGCGCCGTCAGATCGCGGTGCTCTCTGCACCTGCCCTCTCGCTTCCGCGTGCCGGCGCGCACACTACAGCCTTGCAGGGAGCGAAGAGGCGGAGAGGCGTCTCGCACAGAAGGACGGGCCAGGACGCAAAGGTGGTCTTCCTTTCTCCTCCTCCTTGCCCGAATGGTGGTGCTGTGTTGAAAGTCTTGGCCAGCGAAAGGCTCATCCAGCAAGTGTTTCTCTCCTGACGCATTTCGCTGAGCGAGAGCTACACGGACACTTTCGACGCTGGGAAACAGCAAGACAATGACTGTACGTCGAGCTGAGGAAAAGCCGTGCACAGCAGCCTGTGGCTGCGTGCAGTGTTCGCGCTGAAGAGCGGCAAAGCTCCAAGCCATCGCTGCGCTTCAGTTCTGTCCAGAGCCCAGAAGGCGAAGGACGAAGCAGCTGGGCACCGGCTTCATGCACTTCAGTGCAGCGACTCGCAAATGTCCAGCCGAGAGCTGCTTCACAAGCAGGTTCCGCTGAGAATGCTCTGGGCTGCTTCAGAAAGGAAGGCGCAGCCCTTGCACTCCAGCACACAAGCTGGCCAGAAACAGGTTCTTACACCTCCAGTGCTGCCGAGTCCATGCAGCTTGAGCACACCCAGTAGGGCGCGCCCAGAAAGAAGGCGTTCTTCAAGTACCCCCCACTCCTCCAAGTAGCCTTGAAACCGGGCGCAACGCGCTGCGGCTCGAAAGCTCCTCTCTCAGAGAGATGTGCCGTCACATGATGCACTCTCGCAGCTCCGTTGCCCACTTGCAGCAGCTGCTGCTACCAAAGCAAAAGGCTCCAGAAGTAAAAGCCACTGCTGCGCTGCACTTTCCCCTTGCCTCCCGTAAAGCACCAGAAACCGCCCGCTGCACGCTGTATTTCCATTCTCTGCCGCATCTGCCACTGTTACCTCGGCGCGTTGAAGCCTAAACCTGGGCACAGTTCTTTCCAGGGAAAGCTGGAAGAGAAAGAGGTAGCAGCACCAGTAGCTGCGAGTGGAACTTTCTGTTTTCAAGTGCTAACGTGAATCCGCAAAGGAGCCGGTGGCCAGGCACGCTTCCTCTTGCAGCCTGCGCGATGGCGCACGGCAGCTCGGTGCTCTGCCTTCATTCTTACGCTCTTCGTACCGTGTCGCGCTTTCATTCTGCCGGAGTCGAGCCGTCGTCTACTTCTCGCACAGGGAGCCGCGGTGCCGGCAGAGAAACCCTCCGTGCTGCTGCTTCTGCCGAAACACGCCTGGGCTATGCCCTTTCCCTCGCAGCGCTAGGTAGCACCACATTCTGTTTGCGCGGTAGCCTGAATCTCAACGGAAAGATTCTCGGCTACGTCTGGCACAGAGAACAGCTTTAGGTCAACAAGCTCACCCAGAGCTTACCCTCGACGCGTGCAAACCTGTACTTGCACCACATTCCAGTGGCAGCCCTCTTTCCTTTCCAGCCTGCACGGCGCCGTCAGATCGCGGTGCTCTCTGCACCTGCCCTCTCGCTTCCGCGTGCCGGCGCGCACACTACAGCCTTGCAGGGAGCGAAGAGGCGGAGAGGCGTCTCGCACAGAAGGACGGGCCAGGACGCAAAGGTGGTCTTCCTTTCTCCTCCTCCTTGCCCGAATGGTGGTGCTGTGTTGAAAGTCTTGGCCAGCGAAAGGCTCATCCAGCAAGTGTTTCTCTCCTGACGCATTTCGCTGAGCGAGAGCTACACGGACACTTTCGACGCTGGGAAACAGCAAGAGAATGACGGTACGTCGAGCTGAGGAAAAGCCGTGCACAGCAGCCTGTGGCTGCGTGCAGTGTTCGCGCTGAAGAGCGGCAAAGCTCCAAGCCATCGCTGCGCTTCAGTTCTGTCCAGAGCCCAGAAGGCGAAGGACGAAGCAGCTGGGCACCGGCTTCATGCACTTCAGTGCAGCGACTCGCAAATGTCCAGCCTGTGGCTGCGTGCAGTGTTCACGCTGAAGAGCGGCAAAGCTCCAAGCCATCGCTGCGCTTCAGTTCTGTCCAGAGCCCAGAAAGCGAAGGACGAAGCAGCTGGGCACCGGCTTCATGCACTTCAGTGCAGCGACTCGCAAATGTCCAGCCGAGAGCTGCTTCACAAGCAGGTTCCGCTGAGAATGCTCTGGGCTGCTTCAGAAAGGAAGGCGCAGCCCTTGCACTCCAGCACACAAGCTGGCCAGAAACAGGTTCTTACACCTCCAGTGCTGCCGAGTCCATGCAGCTTGAGCACACCCAGAAGGACGCGCCCAGAAAGAAGGCGTTCTTCAAGTACCCCCCACTCCTCCAAGTAGCCTTGAAACCGGGCGCAACGCGCTGCGGCTCGAAAGCTCCTCTCTCAGAGAGATGTGCCGTCACATGATGCACTCTCGCAGCTCCGTTGCCCACTTGCAGCAGCTGCTGCTACCAAAGCAAAAGGCTCCAGAAGTAAAAGCCACTGCTGCGCTGCACTTTCCCCTTGCCTCCCGTAAAGCACCAGAAACCGCCCGCTGCACGCTGTATTTCCATTCTCTGCCGCATCTGCCACTGTTACCTCGGCGCGTTGAAGCCTAAACCTGGGCACAGTTCTTTCCAGGGAAAGCTGGAAGAGAAAGAGGTAGCAGCACCAGTAGCTGCGAGTGGAACTTTCTGTTTTCAAGTGCTAACGTGAATCCGCAAAGGAGCCGGTGGCCAGGCACGCTTCCTCTTGCAGCCTGCGCGATGGCGCACGGCAGCTCGGTGCTCTGCCTTCATTCTTACGCTCTTCGTACCGTGTCGCGCTTTCATTCTGCCGGAGTCGAGCCGTCGTCTACTTCTCGCACAGGGAGCCGCGGTGCCGGCAGAGAAACCCTCCGTGCTGCTGCTTCTGCCGAAACACGCCTGGGCTATGCCCTTTCCCTCGCAGCGCTAGGTAGCACCACATTCTGTTTGCGCGGTAGCCTGAATCTCAACGGAAAGATTCTCGGCTACGTCTGGCACAGAGAACAGCTTTAGGTCAACAAGCTCACCCAGAGCTTACCCTCGACGCGTGCAAACCTGTACTTGCACCACATTCCAGTGGCAGCCCTCTTTCCTTTCCAGCCTGCACGGCGCCGTCAGATCGCGGTGCTCTCTGCACCTGCCCTCTCGCTTCCGCGTGCCGGCGCGCACACTACAGCCTTGCAGGGAGCGAAGAGGCGGAGAGGCGTCTCGCACAGAAGGACGGGCCAGGACGCAAAGGTGGTCTTCCTTTCTCCTCCTCCTTGCCCGAATGGTGGTGCTGTGTTGAAAGTCTTGGCCAGCGAAAGGCTCATCCAGCAAGTGTTTCTCTCCTGACGCATTTCGCTGAGCGAGAGCTACACGGACACTTTCGACGCTGGGAAACAGCAAGACAATGACTGTACGTCGAGCTGAGGAAAAGCCGTGCACAGCAGCCTGTGGCTGCGTGCAGTGTTCGCGCTGAAGAGCGGCAAAGCTCCAAGCCATCGCTGCGCTTCAGTTCTGTCCAGAGCCCAGAAGGCGAAGGACGAAGCAGCTGGGCACCGGCTTCATGCACTTCAGTGCAGCGACTCGCAAATGTCCAGCCTGTGGCTGCGTGCAGTGTTCACGCTGAAGAGCGGCAAAGCTCCAAGCCATCGCTGCGCTTCAGTTCTGTCCAGAGCCCAGAAAGCGAAGGACGAAGCAGCTGGGCACCGGCTTCATGCACTTCAGTGCAGCGACTCGCAAATGTCCAGCCGAGAGCTGCTTCACAAGCAGGTTCCGCTGAGAATGCTCTGGGCTGCTTCAGAAAGGAAGGCGCAGCCCTTGCACTCCAGCACACAAGCTGGCCAGAAACAGGTTCTTACACCTCCAGTGCTGCCGAGTCCATGCAGCTTGAGCACACCCAGAAGGACGCGCCCAGAAAGAAGGCGTTCTTCAAGTACCCCCCACTCCTCCAAGTAGCCTTGAAACCGGGCGCAACGCGCTGCGGCTCGAAAGCTCCTCTCTCAGAGAGATGTGCCGTCACATGATGCACTCTCGCAGCTCCGTTGCCCACTTGCAGCAGCTGCTGCTACCAAAGCAAAAGGCTCCAGAAGTAAAAGCCACTGCTGCGCTGCACTTTCCCCTTGCCTCCCGTAAAGCACCAGAAACCGCCCGCTGCACGCTGTATTTCCATTCTCTGCCGCATCTGCCACTGTTACCTCGGCGCGTTGAAGCCTAAACCTGGGCACAGTTCTTTCCAGGGAAAGCTGGAAGAGAAAGAGGTAGCAGCACCAGTAGCTGCGAGTGGAACTTTCTGTTTTCAAGTGCTAACGTGAATCCGCAAAGGAGCCGGTGGCCAGGCACGCTTCCTCTTGCAGCCTGCGCGATGGCGCACGGCAGCTCGGTGCTCTGCCTTCATTCTTACGCTCTTCGTACCGTGTCGCGCTTTCATTCTGCCGGAGTCGAGCCGTCGTCTACTTCTCGCACAGGGAGCCGCGGTGCCGGCAGAGAAACCCTCCGTGCTGCTGCTTCTGCCGAAACACGCCTGGGCTATGCCCTTTCCCTCGCAGCGCTAGGTAGCACCACATTCTGTTTGCGCGGTAGCCTGAATCTCAACGGAAAGATTCTCGGCTACGTCTGGCACAGAGAACAGCTTTAGGTCAACAAGCTCACCCAGAGCTTACCCTCGACGCGTGCAAACCTGTACTTGCACCACATTCCAGTGGCAGCCCTCTTTCCTTTCCAGCCTGCACGGCGCCGTCAGATCGCGGTGCTCTCTGCACCTGCCCTCTCGCTTCCGCGTGCCGGCGCGCACACTACAGCCTTGCAGGGAGCGAAGAGGCGGAGAGGCGTCTCGCACAGAAGGACGGGCCAGGACGCAAAGGTGGTCTTCCTTTCTCCTCCTCCTTGCCCGAATGGTGGTGCTGTGTTGAAAGTCTTGGCCAGCGAAAGGCTCATCCAGCAAGTGTTTCTCTCCTGACGCATTTCGCTGAGCGAGAGCTACACGGACACTTTCGACGCTGGGAAACAGCAAGACAATGACTGTACGTCGAGCTGAGGAAAAGCCGTGCACAGCAGCCTGTGGCTGCGTGCAGTGTTCGCGCTGAAGAGCGGCAAAGCTCCAAGCCATCGCTGCGCTTCAGTTCTGTCCAGAGCCCAGAAGGCGAAGGACGAAGCAGCTGGGCACCGGCTTCATGCACTTCAGTGCAGCGACTCGCAAATGTCCAGCCTGTGGCTGCGTGCAGTGTTCACGCTGAAGAGCGGCAAAGCTCCAAGCCATCGCTGCGCTTCAGTTCTGTCCAGAGCCCAGAAGGCGAAGGACGAAGCAGCTGGGCACCGGCTTCATGCACTTCAGTGCAGCGACTCGCAAATGTCCAGCCGAGAGCTGCTTCACAAGCAGGTTCCGCTGAGAATGCTCTGGGCTGCTTCAGAAAGGAAGGCGCAGCCCTTGCACTCCAGCACACAAGCTGGCCAGAAACAGGTTCTTACACCTCCAGTGCTGCCGAGTCCATGCAGCTTGAGCACACCCAGAAGGACGCGCCCAGAAAGAAGGCGTTCTTCAAGTACCCCCCACTCCTCCAAGTAGCCTTGAAACCGGGCGCAACGCGCTGCGGCTCGAAAGCTCCTCTCTCAGAGAGATGTGCCGTCACATGATGCACTCTCGCAGCTCCGTTGCCCACTTGCAGCAGCTGCTGCTACCAAAGCAAAAGGCTCCAGAAGTAAAAGCCACTGCTGCGCTGCACTTTCCCCTTGCCTCCCGTAAAGCACCAGAAACCGCCCGCTGCACGCTGTATTTCCATTCTCTGCCGCATCTGCCACTGTTACCTCGGCGCGTTGAAGCCTAAACCTGGGCACAGTTCTTTCCAGGGAAAGCTGGAAGAGAAAGAGGTAGCAGCACCAGTAGCTGCGAGTGGAACTTTCTGTTTTCAAGTGCTAACGTGAATCCGCAAAGGAGCCGGTGGCCAGGCACGCTTCCTCTTGCAGCCTGCGCGATGGCGCACGGCAGCTCGGTGCTCTGCCTTCATTCTTACGCTCTTCGTACCGTGTCGCGCTTTCATTCTGCCGGAGTCGAGCCGTCGTCTACTTCTCGCACAGGGAGCCGCGGTGCCGGCAGAGAAACCCTCCGTGCTGCTGCTTCTGCCGAAACACGCCTGGGCTATGCCCTTTCCCTCGCAGCGCTAGGTAGCACCACATTCTGTTTGCGCGGTAGCCTGAATCTCAACGGAAAGATTCTCGGCTACGTCTGGCACAGAGAACAGCTTTAGGTCAACAAGCTCACCCAGAGCTTACCCTCGACGCGTGCAAACCTGTACTTGCACCACATTCCAGTGGCAGCCCTCTTTCCTTTCCAGCCTGCACGGCGCCGTCAGATCGCGGTGCTCTCTGCACCTGCCCTCTCGCTTCCGCGTGCCGGCGCGCACACTACAGCCTTGCAGGGAGCGAAGAGGCGGAGAGGCGTCTCGCACAGAAGGACGGGCCAGGACGCAAAGGTGGTCTTCCTTTCTCCTCCTCCTTGCCCGAATGGTGGTGCTGTGTTGAAAGTCTTGGCCAGCGAAAGGCTCATCCAGCAAGTGTTTCTCTCCTGACGCATTTCGCTGAGCGAGAGCTACACGGACACTTTCGACGCTGGGAAACAGCAAGACAATGACTGTACGTCGAGCTGAGGAAAAGCCGTGCACAGCAGCCTGTGGCTGCGTGCAGTGTTCGCGCTGAAGAGCGGCAAAGCTCCAAGCCATCGCTGCGCTTCAGTTCTGTCCAGAGCCCAGAAAGCGAAGGACGAAGCAGCTGGGCACCGGCTTCATGCACTTCAGTGCAGCGACTCGCAAATGTCCAGCCGAGAGCTGCTTCACAAGCAGGTTCCGCTGAGAATGCTCTGGGCTGCTTCAGAAAGGAAGGCGCAGCCCTTGCACTCCAGCACACAAGCTGGCCAGAAACAGGTTCTTACACCTCCAGTGCTGCCGAGTCCATGCAGCTTGAGCACACCCAGTAGGGCGCGCCCAGAAAGAAGGCGTTCTTCAAGTACCCCCCACTCCTCCAAGTAGCCTTGAAACCGGGCGCAACGCGCTGCGGCTCGAAAGCTCCTCTCTCAGAGAGATGTGCCGTCACATGATGCACTCTCGCAGCTCCGTTGCCCACTTGCAGCAGCTGCTGCTACCAAAGCAAAAGGCTCCAGAAGTAAAAGCCACTGCTGCGCTGCACTTTCCCCTTGCCTCCCGTAAAGCACCAGAAACCGCCCGCTGCACGCTGTATTTCCATTCTCTGCCGCATCTGCCACTGTTACCTCGGCGCGTTGAAGCCTAAACCTGGGCACAGTTCTTTCCAGGGAAAGCTGGAAGAGAAAGAGGTAGCAGCACCAGTAGCTGCGAGTGGAACTTTCTGTTTTCAAGTGCTAACGTGAATCCGCAAAGGAGCCGGTGGCCAGGCACGCTTCCTCTTGCAGCCTGCGCGATGGCGCACGGCAGCTCGGTGCTCTGCCTTCATTCTTACGCTCTTCGTACCGTGTCGCGCTTTCATTCTGCCGGAGTCGAGCCGTCGTCTACTTCTCGCACAGGGAGCCGCGGTGCCGGCAGAGAAACCCTCCGTGCTGCTGCTTCTGCCGAAACACGCCTGGGCTATGCCCTTTCCCTCGCAGCGCTAGGTAGCACCACATTCTGTTTGCGCGGTAGCCTGAATCTCAACGGAAAGATTCTCGGCTACGTCTGGCACAGAGAACAGCTTTAGGTCAACAAGCTCACCCAGAGCTTACCCTCGACGCGTGCAAACCTGTACTTGCACCACATTCCAGTGGCAGCCCTCTTTCCTTTCCAGCCTGCACGGCGCCGTCAGATCGCGGTGCTCTCTGCACCTGCCCTCTCGCTTCCGAGTGCCGGCGCGCACACTACAGCCTTGCAGGGAGCGAAGAGGCGGAGAGGCGTCTCGCACAGAAGGACGGGCCAGGACGCAAAGATGGTCTTCCTTTCTCCTCCTCCTTGCCCGAATGGTGGTGCTGTGTTGAAAGTCTTGGCCAGCGAAAGGCTCATCCAGCAAGCGTTTCTCTCCTGACGCATTTCGCTGAGCGAGAGCTACACGGACACTTTCGACGCTGAGAAACAGCAAGAGAATGACGGTACGTCGAGCTGAGGAAAAGCCGTGCACAGCAGCCTGTGGCTGCGTGCAGTGTTCGCGCTGAAGAGCGGCAAAGCTCCAAGCCATCGCTGCGCTTCAGTTCTGTCCAGAGCCCAGAAGGCGAAGGACGAAGCAGCTGGGCACCGGCTTCATGCACTTCAGTGCAGCGACTCGCAAATGTCCAGCCTGTGGCTGCGTGCAGTGTTCACGCTGAAGAGCGGCAAAGCTCCAAGCCATCGCTGCGCTTCAGTTCTGTCCAGAGCCCAGAAGGCGAAGGACGAAGCAGCTGGGCACCGGCTTCATGCACTTCAGTGGAGAGACTCGCAAATGTCCAGCCGAGAGCTGCTTCACAAGCAGGTTCCGCTGAGAATGCTCTGGGCTGCTTCAGAAAGGAAGGCGCAGCCCTTGCACTCCAGCACACAAGCTGGCCAGAAACAGGTTCTTACACCTCCAGTGCTGCCGAGTCCATGCAGCTTGAGCACACCCAGAAGGACGCGCCCAGAAAGAAGGCGTTCTTCAAGTACCCCCCACTCCTCCAAGTAGCCTTGAAACCGGGCGCAACGCGCTGCGGCTCGAAAGCTCCTCTCTCAGAGAGATGTGCCGTCACATGATGCACTCTCGCAGCTCCGTTGCCCACTTGCAGCAGCTGCTGCTACCAAAGCAAAAGGCTCCAGAAGTAAAAGCCACTGCTGCGCTGCACTTTCCCCTTGCCTCCCGTAAAGCACCAGAAACCGCCCGCTGCACGCTGTATTTCCATTCTCTGCCGCATCTGCCACTGTTACCTCGGCGCGTTGAAGCCTAAACCTGGGCACAGTTCTTTCCAGGGAAAGCTGGAAGAGAAAGAGGTAGCAGCACCAGTAGCTGCGAGTGGAACTTTCTGTTTTCAAGTGCTAACGTGAATCCGCAAAGGAGCCGGTGGCCAGGCACGCTTCCTCTTGCAGCCTGCGCGATGGCGCACGGCAGCTCGGTGCTCTGCCTTCATTCTTACGCTCTTCGTACCGTGTCGCGCTTTCATTCTGCCGGAGTCGAGCCGTCGTCTACTTCTCGCACAGGGAGCCGCGGTGCCGGCAGAGAAACCCTCCGTGCTGCTGCTTCTGCCGAAACACGCCTGGGCTATGCCCTTTCCCTCGCAGCGCTAGGTAGCACCACATTCTGTTTGCGCGGTAGCCTGAATCTCAACGGAAAGATTCTCGGCTACGTCTGGCACAGAGAACAGCTTTAGGTCAACAAGCTCACCCAGAGCTTACCCTCGACGCGTGCAAACCTGTACTTGCACCACATTCCAGTGGCAGCCCTCTTTCCTTTCCAGCCTGCACGGCGCCGTCAGATCGCGGTGCTCTCTGCACCTGCCCTCTCGCTTCCGCGTGCCGGCGCGCACACTACAGCCTTGCAGGGAGCGAAGAGGCGGAGAGGCGTCTCGCACAGAAGGACGGGCCAGGACGCAAAGGTGGTCTTCCTTTCTCCTCCTCCTTGCCCGAATGGTGGTGCTGTGTTGAAAGTCTTGGCCAGCGAAAGGCTCATCCAGCAAGTGTTTCTCTCCTGACGCATTTCGCTGAGCGAGAGCTACACGGACACTTTCGACGCTGGGAAACAGCAAGACAATGACTGTACGTCGAGCTGAGGAAAAGCCGTGCACAGCAGCCTGTGGCTGCGTGCAGTGTTCGCGCTGAAGAGCGGCAAAGCTCCAAGCCATCGCTGCGCTTCAGTTCTGTCCAGAGCCCAGAAGGCGAAGGACGAAGCAGCTGGGCACCGGCTTCATGCACTTCAGTGCAGCGACTCGCAAATGTCCAGCCGAGAGCTGCTTCACAAGCAGGTTCCGCTGAGAATGCTCTGGGCTGCTTCAGAAAGGAAGGCGCAGCCCTTGCACTCCAGCACACAAGCTGGCCAGAAACAGGTTCTTACACCTCCAGTGCTGCCGAGTCCATGCAGCTTGAGCACACCCAGTAGGGCGCGCCCAGAAAGAAGGCGTTCTTCAAGTACCCCCCACTCCTCCAAGTAGCCTTGAAACCGGGCGCAACGCGCTGCGGCTCGAAAGCTCCTCTCTCAGAGAGATGTGCCGTCACATGATGCACTCTCGCAGCTCCGTTGCCCACTTGCAGCAGCTGCTGCTACCAAAGCAAAAGGCTCCAGAAGTAAAAGCCACTGCTGCGCTGCACTTTCCCCTTGCCTCCCGTAAAGCACCAGAAACCGCCCGCTGCACGCTGTATTTCCATTCTCTGCCGCATCTGCCACTGTTACCTCGGCGCGTTGAAGCCTAAACCTGGGCACAGTTCTTTCCAGGGAAAGCTGGAAGAGAAAGAGGTAGCAGCACCAGTAGCTGCGAGTGGAACTTTCTGTTTTCAAGTGCTAACGTGAATCCGCAAAGGAGCCGGTGGCCAGGCACGCTTCCTCTTGCAGCCTGCGCGATGGCGCACGGCAGCTCGGTGCTCTGCCTTCATTCTTACGCTCTTCGTACCGTGTCGCGCTTTCATTCTGCCGGAGTCGAGCCGTCGTCTACTTCTCGCACAGGGAGCCGCGGTGCCGGCAGAGAAACCCTCCGTGCTGCTGCTTCTGCCGAAACACGCCTGGGCTATGCCCTTTCCCTCGCAGCGCTAGGTAGCACCACATTCTGTTTGCGCGGTAGCCTGAATCTCAACGGAAAGATTCTCGGCTACGTCTGGCACAGAGAACAGCTTTAGGTCAACAAGCTCACCCAGAGCTTACCCTCGACGCGTGCAAACCTGTACTTGCACCACATTCCAGTGGCAGCCCTCTTTCCTTTCCAGCCTGCACGGCGCCGTCAGATCGCGGTGCTCTCTGCACCTGCCCTCTCGCTTCCGCGTGCCGGCGCGCACACTACAGCCTTGCAGGGAGCGAAGAGGCGGAGAGGCGTCTCGCACAGAAGGACGGGCCAGGACGCAAAGGTGGTCTTCCTTTCTCCTCCTCCTTGCCCGAATGGTGGTGCTGTGTTGAAAGTCTTGGCCAGCGAAAGGCTCATCCAGCAAGTGTTTCTCTCCTGACGCATTTCGCTGAGCGAGAGCTACACGGACACTTTCGACGCTGGGAAACAGCAAGAGAATGACGGTACGTCGAGCTGAGGAAAAGCCGTGCACAGCAGCCTGTGGCTGCGTGCAGTGTTCGCGCTGAAGAGCGGCAAAGCTCCAAGCCATCGCTGCGCTTCAGTTCTGTCCAGAGCCCAGAAGGCGAAGGACGAAGCAGCTGGGCACCGGCTTCATGCACTTCAGTGCAGCGACTCGCAAATGTCCAGCCTGTGGCTGCGTGCAGTGTTCACGCTGAAGAGCGGCAAAGCTCCAAGCCATCGCTGCGCTTCAGTTCTGTCCAGAGCCCAGAAGGCGAAGGACGAAGCAGCTGGGCACCGGCTTCATGCACTTCAGTGGAGAGACTCGCAAATGTCCAGCCGAGAGCTGCTTCACAAGCAGGTTCCGCTGAGAATGCTCTGGGCTGCTTCAGAAAGGAAGGCGCAGCCCTTGCACTCCAGCACACAAGCTGGCCAGAAACAGGTTCTTACACCTCCAGTGCTGCCGAGTCCATGCAGCTTGAGCACACCCAGAAGGACGCGCCCAGAAAGAAGGCGTTCTTCAAGTACCCCCCACTCCTCCAAGTAGCCTTGAAACCGGGCGCAACGCGCTGCGGCTCGAAAGCTCCTCTCTCAGAGAGATGTGCCGTCACATGATGCACTCTCGCAGCTCCGTTGCCCACTTGCAGCAGCTGCTGCTACCAAAGCAAAAGGCTCCAGAAGTAAAAGCCACTGCTGCGCTGCACTTTCCCCTTGCCTCCCGTAAAGCACCAGAAACCGCCCGCTGCACGCTGTATTTCCATTCTCTGCCGCATCTGCCACTGTTACCTCGGCGCGTTGAAGCCTAAACCTGGGCACAGTTCTTTCCAGGGAAAGCTGGAAGAGAAAGAGGTAGCAGCACCAGTAGCTGCGAGTGGAACTTTCTGTTTTCAAGTGCTAACGTGAATCCGCAAAGGAGCCGGTGGCCAGGCACGCTTCCTCTTGCAGCCTGCGCGATGGCGCACGGCAGCTCGGTGCTCTGCCTTCATTCTTACGCTCTTCGTACCGTGTCGCGCTTTCATTCTGCCGGAGTCGAGCCGTCGTCTACTTCTCGCACAGGGAGCCGCGGTGCCGGCAGAGAAACCCTCCGTGCTGCTGCTTCTGCCGAAACACGCCTGGGCTATGCCCTTTCCCTCGCAGCGCTAGGTAGCACCACATTCTGTTTGCGCGGTAGCCTGAATCTCAACGGAAAGATTCTCGGCTACGTCTGGCACAGAGAACAGCTTTAGGTCAACAAGCTCACCCAGAGCTTACCCTCGACGCGTGCAAACCTGTACTTGCACCACATTCCAGTGGCAGCCCTCTTTCCTTTCCAGCCTGCACGGCGCCGTCAGATCGCGGTGCTCTCTGCACCTGCCCTCTCGCTTCCGCGTGCCGGCGCGCACACTACAGCCTTGCAGGGAGCGAAGAGGCGGAGAGGCGTCTCGCACAGAAGGACGGGCCAGGACGCAAAGGTGGTCTTCCTTTCTCCTCCTCCTTGCCCGAATGGTGGTGCTGTGTTGAAAGTCTTGGCCAGCGAAAGGCTCATCCAGCAAGTGTTTCTCTCCTGACGCATTTCGCTGAGCGAGAGCTACACGGACACTTTCGACGCTGGGAAACAGCAAGAGAATGACGGTACGTCGAGCTGAGGAAAAGCCGTGCACAGCAGCCTGTGGCTGCGTGCAGTGTTCGCGCTGAAGAGCGGCAAAGCTCCAAGCCATCGCTGCGCTTCAGTTCTGTCCAGAGCCCAGAAGGCGAAGGACGAAGCAGCTGGGCACCGGCTTCATGCACTTCAGTGCAGCGACTCGCAAATGTCCAGCCTGTGGCTGCGTGCAGTGTTCACGCTGAAGAGCGGCAAAGCTCCAAGCCATCGCTGCGCTTCAGTTCTGTCCAGAGCCCAGAAAGCGAAGGACGAAGCAGCTGGGCACCGGCTTCATGCACTTCAGTGCAGCGACTCGCAAATGTCCAGCCGAGAGCTGCTTCACAAGCAGGTTCCGCTGAGAATGCTCTGGGCTGCTTCAGAAAGGAAGGCGCAGCCCTTGCACTCCAGCACACAAGCTGGCCAGAAACAGGTTCTTACACCTCCAGTGCTGCCGAGTCCATGCAGCTTGAGCACACCCAGAAGGACGCGCCCAGAAAGAAGGCGTTCTTCAAGTACCCCCCACTCCTCCAAGTAGCCTTGAAACCGGGCGCAACGCGCTGCGGCTCGAAAGCTCCTCTCTCAGAGAGATGTGCCGTCACATGATGCACTCTCGCAGCTCCGTTGCCCACTTGCAGCAGCTGCTGCTACCAAAGCAAAAGGCTCCAGAAGTAAAAGCCACTGCTGCGCTGCACTTTCCCCTTGCCTCCCGTAAAGCACCAGAAACCGCCCGCTGCACGCTGTATTTCCATTCTCTGCCGCATCTGCCACTGTTACCTCGGCGCGTTGAAGCCTAAACCTGGGCACAGTTCTTTCCAGGGAAAGCTGGAAGAGAAAGAGGTAGCAGCACCAGTAGCTGCGAGTGGAACTTTCTGTTTTCAAGTGCTAACGTGAATCCGCAAAGGAGCCGGTGGCCAGGCACGCTTCCTCTTGCAGCCTGCGCGATGGCGCACGGCAGCTCGGTGCTCTGCCTTCATTCTTACGCTCTTCGTACCGTGTCGCGCTTTCATTCTGCCGGAGTCGAGCCGTCGTCTACTTCTCGCACAGGGAGCCGCGGTGCCGGCAGAGAAACCCTCCGTGCTGCTGCTTCTGCCGAAACACGCCTGGGCTATGCCCTTTCCCTCGCAGCGCTAGGTAGCACCACATTCTGTTTGCGCGGTAGCCTGAATCTCAACGGAAAGATTCTCGGCTACGTCTGGCACAGAGAACAGCTTTAGGTCAACAAGCTCACCCAGAGCTTACCCTCGACGCGTGCAAACCTGTACTTGCACCACATTCCAGTGGCAGCCCTCTTTCCTTTCCAGCCTGCACGGCGCCGTCAGATCGCGGTGCTCTCTGCACCTGCCCTCTCGCTTCCGCGTGCCGGCGCGCACACTACAGCCTTGCAGGGAGCGAAGAGGCGGAGAGGCGTCTCGCACAGAAGGACGGGCCAGGACGCAAAGGTGGTCTTCCTTTCTCCTCCTCCTTGCCCGAATGGTGGTGCTGTGTTGAAAGTCTTGGCCAGCGAAAGGCTCATCCAGCAAGTGTTTCTCTCCTGACGCATTTCGCTGAGCGAGAGCTACACGGACACTTTCGACGCTGGGAAACAGCAAGACAATGACTGTACGTCGAGCTGAGGAAAAGCCGTGCACAGCAGCCTGTGGCTGCGTGCAGTGTTCGCGCTGAAGAGCGGCAAAGCTCCAAGCCATCGCTGCGCTTCAGTTCTGTCCAGAGCCCAGAAGGCGAAGGACGAAGCAGCTGGGCACCGGCTTCATGCACTTCAGTGCAGCGACTCGCAAATGTCCAGCCTGTGGCTGCGTGCAGTGTTCACGCTGAAGAGCGGCAAAGCTCCAAGCCATCGCTGCGCTTCAGTTCTGTCCAGAGCCCAGAAAGCGAAGGACGAAGCAGCTGGGCACCGGCTTCATGCACTTCAGTGCAGCGACTCGCAAATGTCCAGCCGAGAGCTGCTTCACAAGCAGGTTCCGCTGAGAATGCTCTGGGCTGCTTCAGAAAGGAAGGCGCAGCCCTTGCACTCCAGCACACAAGCTGGCCAGAAACAGGTTCTTACACCTCCAGTGCTGCCGAGTCCATGCAGCTTGAGCACACCCAGAAGGACGCGCCCAGAAAGAAGGCGTTCTTCAAGTACCCCCCACTCCTCCAAGTAGCCTTGAAACCGGGCGCAACGCGCTGCGGCTCGAAAGCTCCTCTCTCAGAGAGATGTGCCGTCACATGATGCACTCTCGCAGCTCCGTTGCCCACTTGCAGCAGCTGCTGCTACCAAAGCAAAAGGCTCCAGAAGTAAAAGCCACTGCTGCGCTGCACTTTCCCCTTGCCTCCCGTAAAGCACCAGAAACCGCCCGCTGCACGCTGTATTTCCATTCTCTGCCGCATCTGCCACTGTTACCTCGGCGCGTTGAAGCCTAAACCTGGGCACAGTTCTTTCCAGGGAAAGCTGGAAGAGAAAGAGGTAGCAGCACCAGTAGCTGCGAGTGGAACTTTCTGTTTTCAAGTGCTAACGTGAATCCGCAAAGGAGCCGGTGGCCAGGCACGCTTCCTCTTGCAGCCTGCGCGATGGCGCACGGCAGCTCGGTGCTCTGCCTTCATTCTTACGCTCTTCGTACCGTGTCGCGCTTTCATTCTGCCGGAGTCGAGCCGTCGTCTACTTCTCGCACAGGGAGCCGCGGTGCCGGCAGAGAAACCCTCCGTGCTGCTGCTTCTGCCGAAACACGCCTGGGCTATGCCCTTTCCCTCGCAGCGCTAGGTAGCACCACATTCTGTTTGCGCGGTAGCCTGAATCTCAACGGAAAGATTCTCGGCTACGTCTGGCACAGAGAACAGCTTTAGGTCAACAAGCTCACCCAGAGCTTACCCTCGAAGCGTGCAAACCTGTACTTGCACCACATTCCAGTGGCAGCCCTCTTTCCTTTCCAGCCTGCACGGCGCCGTCAGATCGCGGTGCTCTCTGCACCTGCCCTCTCGCTTCCGCGTGCCGGCGCGCACACTACAGCCTTGCAGGGAGCGAAGAGGCGGAGAGGCGTCTCGCACAGAAGGACGGGCCAGGACGCAAAGGCGGTCTTCCTTTCTCCTCCTCCTTGCCCGAATGGTGGTGCTGTGTTGAAAGTCTTGGCCAGCGAAAGGCTCATCCAGCAAGTGTTTCTCTCCTGACGCATTTCGCTGAGCGAGAGCTACACGGACACTTTCGACGCTGGGAAACAGCAAGACAATGACTGTACGTCGAGCTGAGGAAAAGCCGTGCACAGCAGCCTGTGGCTGCGTGCAGTGTTCGCGCTGAAGAGCGGCAAAGCTCCAAGCCATCGCTGCGCTTCAGTTCTGTCCAGAGCCCAGAAGGCGAAGGACGAAGCAGCTGGGCACCGGCTTCATGCACTTCAGTGCAGCGACTCGCAAATGTCCAGCCGAGAGCTGCTTCACAAGCAGGTTCCGCTGAGAATGCTCTGGGCTGCTTCAGAAAGGAAGGCGCAGCCCTTGCACTCCAGCACACAAGCTGGCCAGAAACAGGTTCTTACACCTCCAGTGCTGCCGAGTCCATGCAGCTTGAGCACACCCAGTAGGGCGCGCCCAGAAAGAAGGCGTTCTTCAAGTACCCCCCACTCCTCCAAGTAGCCTTGAAACCGGGCGCAACGCGCTGCGGCTCGAAAGCTCCTCTCTCAGAGAGATGTGCCGTCACATGATGCACTCTCGCAGCTCCGTTGCCCACTTGCAGCAGCTGCTGCTACCAAAGCAAAAGGCTCCAGAAGTAAAAGCCACTGCTGCGCTGCACTTTCCCCTTGCCTCCCGTAAAGCACCAGAAACCGCCCGCTGCACGCTGTATTTCCATTCTCTGCCGCATCTGCCACTGTTACCTCGGCGCGTTGAAGCCTAAACCTGGGCACAGTTCTTTCCAGGGAAAGCTGGAAGAGAAAGAGGTAGCAGCACCAGTAGCTGCGAGTGGAACTTTCTGTTTTCAAGTGCTAACGTGAATCCGCAAAGGAGCCGGTGGCCAGGCACGCTTCCTCTTGCAGCCTGCGCGATGGCGCACGGCAGCTCGGTGCTCTGCCTTCATTCTTACGCTCTTCGTACCGTGTCGCGCTTTCATTCTGCCGGAGTCGAGCCGTCGTCTACTTCTCGCACAGGGAGCCGCGGTGCCGGCAGAGAAACCCTCCGTGCTGCTGCTTCTGCCGAAACACGCCTGGGCTATGCCCTTTCCCTCGCAGCGCTAGGTAGCACCACATTCTGTTTGCGCGGTAGCCTGAATCTCAACGGAAAGATTCTCGGCTACGTCTGGCACAGAGAACAGCTTTAGGTCAACAAGCTCACCCAGAGCTTACCCTCGACGCGTGCAAACCTGTACTTGCACCACATTCCAGTGGCAGCCCTCTTTCCTTTCCAGCCTGCACGGCGCCGTCAGATCGCGGTGCTCTCTGCACCTGCCCTCTCGCTTCCGAGTGCCGGCGCGCACACTACAGCCTTGCAGGGAGCGAAGAGGCGGAGAGGCGTCTCGCACAGAAGGACGGGCCAGGACGCAAAGATGGTCTTCCTTTCTCCTCCTCCTTGCCCGAATGGTGGTGCTGTGTTGAAAGTCTTGGCCAGCGAAAGGCTCATCCAGCAAGCGTTTCTCTCCTGACGCATTTCGCTGAGCGAGAGCTACACGGACACTTTCGACGCTGAGAAACAGCAAGAGAATGACGGTACGTCGAGCTGAGGAAAAGCCGTGCACAGCAGCCTGTGGCTGCGTGCAGTGTTCGCGCTGAAGAGCGGCAAAGCTCCAAGCCATCGCTGCGCTTCAGTTCTGTCCAGAGCCCAGAAGGCGAAGGACGAAGCAGCTGGGCACCGGCTTCATGCACTTCAGTGCAGCGACTCGCAAATGTCCAGCCTGTGGCTGCGTGCAGTGTTCACGCTGAAGAGCGGCAAAGCTCCAAGCCATCGCTGCGCTTCAGTTCTGTCCAGAGCCCAGAAGGCGAAGGACGAAGCAGCTGGGCACCGGCTTCATGCACTTCAGTGCAGCGACTCGCAAATGTCCAGCCGAGAGCTGCTTCACAAGCAGGTTCCGCTGAGAATGCTCTGGGCTGCTTCAGAAAGGAAGGCGCAGCCCTTGCACTCCAGCACACAAGCTGGCCAGAAACAGGTTCTTACACCTCCAGTGCTGCCGAGTCCATGCAGCTTGAGCACACCCAGAAGGACGCGCCCAGAAAGAAGGCGTTCTTCAAGTACCCCCCACTCCTCCAAGTAGCCTTGAAACCGGGCGCAACGCGCTGCGGCTCGAAAGCTCCTCTCTCAGAGAGATGTGCCGTCACATGATGCACTCTCGCAGCTCCGTTGCCCACTTGCAGCAGCTGCTGCTACCAAAGCAAAAGGCTCCAGAAGTAAAAGCCACTGCTGCGCTGCACTTTCCCCTTGCCTCCCGTAAAGCACCAGAAACCGCCCGCTGCACGCTGTATTTCCATTCTCTGCCGCATCTGCCACTGTTACCTCGGCGCGTTGAAGCCTAAACCTGGGCACAGTTCTTTCCAGGGAAAGCTGGAAGAGAAAGAGGTAGCAGCACCAGTAGCTGCGAGTGGAACTTTCTGTTTTCAAGTGCTAACGTGAATCCGCAAAGGAGCCGGTGGCCAGGCACGCTTCCTCTTGCAGCCTGCGCGATGGCGCACGGCAGCTCGGTGCTCTGCCTTCATTCTTACGCTCTTCGTACCGTGTCGCGCTTTCATTCTGCCGGAGTCGAGCCGTCGTCTACTTCTCGCACAGGGAGCCGCGGTGCCGGCAGAGAAACCCTCCGTGCTGCTGCTTCTGCCGAAACACGCCTGGGCTATGCCCTTTCCCTCGCAGCGCTAGGTAGCACCACATTCTGTTTGCGCGGTAGCCTGAATCTCAACGGAAAGATTCTCGGCTACGTCTGGCACAGAGAACAGCTTTAGGTCAACAAGCTCACCCAGAGCTTACCCTCGACGCGTGCAAACCTGTACTTGCACCACATTCCAGTGGCAGCCCTCTTTCCTTTCCAGCCTGCACGGCGCCGTCAGATCGCGGTGCTCTCTGCACCTGCCCTCTCGCTTCCGAGTGCCGGCGCGCACACTACAGCCTTGCAGGGAGCGAAGAGGCGGAGAGGCGTCTCGCACAGAAGGACGGGCCAGGACGCAAAGGTGGTCTTCCTTTCTCCTCCTCCTTGCCCGAATGGTGGTGCTGTGTTGAAAGTCTTGGCCAGCGAAAGGCTCATCCAGCAAGTGTTTCTCTCCTGACGCATTTCGCTGAGCGAGAGCTACACGGACACTTTCGACGCTGGGAAACAGCAAGACAATGACTGTACGTCGAGCTGAGGAAAAGCCGTGCACAGCAGCCTGTGGCTGCGTGCAGTGTTCGCGCTGAAGAGCGGCAAAGCTCCAAGCCATCGCTGCGCTTCAGTTCTGTCCAGAGCCCAGAAGGCGAAGGACGAAGCAGCTGGGCACCGGCTTCATGCACTTCAGTGCAGCGACTCGCAAATGTCCAGCCTGTGGCTGCGTGCAGTGTTCACGCTGAAGAGCGGCAAAGCTCCAAGCCATCGCTGCGCTTCAGTTCTGTCCAGAGCCCAGAAGGCGAAGGACGAAGCAGCTGGGCACCGGCTTCATGCACTTCAGTGGAGAGACTCGCAAATGTCCAGCCGAGAGCTGCTTCACAAGCAGGTTCCGCTGAGAATGCTCTGGGCTGCTTCAGAAAGGAAGGCGCAGCCCTTGCACTCCAGCACACAAGCTGGCCAGAAACAGGTTCTTACACCTCCAGTGCTGCCGAGTCCATGCAGCTTGAGCACACCCAGTAGGGCGCGCCCAGAAAGAAGGCGTTCTTCAAGTACCCCCCACTCCTCCAAGTAGCCTTGAAACCGGGCGCAACGCGCTGCGGCTCGAAAGCTCCTCTCTCAGAGAGATGTGCCGTCACATGATGCACTCTCGCAGCTCCGTTGCCCACTTGCAGCAGCTGCTGCTACCAAAGCAAAAGGCTCCAGAAGTAAAAGCCACTGCTGCGCTGCACTTTCCCCTTGCCTCCCGTAAAGCACCAGAAACCGCCCGCTGCACGCTGTATTTCCATTCTCTGCCGCATCTGCCACTGTTACCTCGGCGCGTTGAAGCCTAAACCTGGGCACAGTTCTTTCCAGGGAAAGCTGGAAGAGAAAGAGGTAGCAGCACCAGTAGCTGCGAGTGGAACTTTCTGTTTTCAAGTGCTAACGTGAATCCGCAAAGGAGCCGGTGGCCAGGCACGCTTCCTCTTGCAGCCTGCGCGATGGCGCACGGCAGCTCGGTGCTCTGCCTTCATTCTTACGCTCTTCGTACCGTGTCGCGCTTTCATTCTGCCGGAGTCGAGCCGTCGTCTACTTCTCGCACAGGGAGCCGCGGTGCCGGCAGAGAAACCCTCCGTGCTGCTGCTTCTGCCGAAACACGCCTGGGCTATGCCCTTTCCCTCGCAGCGCTAGGTAGCACCACATTCTGTTTGCGCGGTAGCCTGAATCTCAACGGAAAGATTCTCGGCTACGTCTGGCACAGAGAACAGCTTTAGGTCAACAAGCTCACCCAGAGCTTACCCTCGACGCGTGCAAACCTGTACTTGCACCACATTCCAGTGGCAGCCCTCTTTCCTTTCCAGCCTGCACGGCGCCGTCAGATCGCGGTGCTCTCTGCACCTGCCCTCTCGCTTCCGCGTGCCGGCGCGCACACTACAGCCTTGCAGGGAGCGAAGAGGCGGAGAGGCGTCTCGCACAGAAGGACGGGCCAGGACGCAAAGGTGGTCTTCCTTTCTCCTCCTCCTTGCCCGAATGGTGGTGCTGTGTTGAAAGTCTTGGCCAGCGAAAGGCTCATCCAGCAAGTGTTTCTCTCCTGACGCATTTCGCTGAGCGAGAGCTACACGGACACTTTCGACGCTGGGAAACAGCAAGAGAATGACGGTACGTCGAGCTGAGGAAAAGCCGTGCACAGCAGCCTGTGGCTGCGTGCAGTGTTCGCGCTGAAGAGCGGCAAAGCTCCAAGCCATCGCTGCGCTTCAGTTCTGTCCAGAGCCCAGAAGGCGAAGGACGAAGCAGCTGGGCACCGGCTTCATGCACTTCAGTGCAGCGACTCGCAAATGTCCAGCCTGTGGCTGCGTGCAGTGTTCACGCTGAAGAGCGGCAAAGCTCCAAGCCATCGCTGCGCTTCAGTTCTGTCCAGAGCCCAGAAAGCGAAGGACGAAGCAGCTGGGCACCGGCTTCATGCACTTCAGTGCAGCGACTCGCAAATGTCCAGCCGAGAGCTGCTTCACAAGCAGGTTCCGCTGAGAATGCTCTGGGCTGCTTCAGAAAGGAAGGCGCAGCCCTTGCACTCCAGCACACAAGCTGGCCAGAAACAGGTTCTTACACCTCCAGTGCTGCCGAGTCCATGCAGCTTGAGCACACCCAGAAGGACGCGCCCAGAAAGAAGGCGTTCTTCAAGTACCCCCCACTCCTCCAAGTAGCCTTGAAACCGGGCGCAACGCGCTGCGGCTCGAAAGCTCCTCTCTCAGAGAGATGTGCCGTCACATGATGCACTCTCGCAGCTCCGTTGCCCACTTGCAGCAGCTGCTGCTACCAAAGCAAAAGGCTCCAGAAGTAAAAGCCACTGCTGCGCTGCACTTTCCCCTTGCCTCCCGTAAAGCACCAGAAACCGCCCGCTGCACGCTGTATTTCCATTCTCTGCCGCATCTGCCACTGTTACCTCGGCGCGTTGAAGCCTAAACCTGGGCACAGTTCTTTCCAGGGAAAGCTGGAAGAGAAAGAGGTAGCAGCACCAGTAGCTGCGAGTGGAACTTTCTGTTTTCAAGTGCTAACGTGAATCCGCAAAGGAGCCGGTGGCCAGGCACGCTTCCTCTTGCAGCCTGCGCGATGGCGCACGGCAGCTCGGTGCTCTGCCTTCATTCTTACGCTCTTCGTACCGTGTCGCGCTTTCATTCTGCCGGAGTCGAGCCGTCGTCTACTTCTCGCACAGGGAGCCGCGGTGCCGGCAGAGAAACCCTCCGTGCTGCTGCTTCTGCCGAAACACGCCTGGGCTATGCCCTTTCCCTCGCAGCGCTAGGTAGCACCACATTCTGTTTGCGCGGTAGCCTGAATCTCAACGGAAAGATTCTCGGCTACGTCTGGCACAGAGAACAGCTTTAGGTCAACAAGCTCACCCAGAGCTTACCCTCGACGCGTGCAAACCTGTACTTGCACCACATTCCAGTGGCAGCCCTCTTTCCTTTCCAGCCTGCACGGCGCCGTCAGATCGCGGTGCTCTCTGCACCTGCCCTCTCGCTTCCGCGTGCCGGCGCGCACACTACAGCCTTGCAGGGAGCGAAGAGGCGGAGAGGCGTCTCGCACAGAAGGACGGGCCAGGACGCAAAGGTGGTCTTCCTTTCTCCTCCTCCTTGCCCGAATGGTGGTGCTGTGTTGAAAGTCTTGGCCAGCGAAAGGCTCATCCAGCAAGTGTTTCTCTCCTGACGCATTTCGCTGAGCGAGAGCTACACGGACACTTTCGACGCTGGGAAACAGCAAGACAATGACTGTACGTCGAGCTGAGGAAAAGCCGTGCACAGCAGCCTGTGGCTGCGTGCAGTGTTCGCGCTGAAGAGCGGCAAAGCTCCAAGCC
Organism: Aphelocoma coerulescens; assembly: GCF_041296385.1. NCBI lineage: Eukaryota > Metazoa > Chordata > Aves > Passeriformes > Corvidae > Aphelocoma > Aphelocoma coerulescens. The sequence continues at coordinate 72,923,826 of NC_091014.1, read as the reverse complement.
ATCGCTGCGCTTCAGTTCTGTCCAGAGCCCAGAAGGCGAAGGACGAAGCAGCTGGGCACCGGCTTCATGCACTTCAGTGCAGCGACTCGCAAATGTCCAGCCTGTGGCTGCGTGCAGTGTTCACGCTGAAGAGCGGCAAAGCTCCAAGCCATCGCTGCGCTTCAGTTCTGTCCAGAGCCCAGAAAGCGAAGGACGAAGCAGCTGGGCACCGGCTTCATGCACTTCAGTGCAGCGACTCGCAAATGTCCAGCCGAGAGCTGCTTCACAAGCAGGTTCCGCTGAGAATGCTCTGGGCTGCTTCAGAAAGGAAGGCGCAGCCCTTGCACTCCAGCACACAAGCTGGCCAGAAACAGGTTCTTACACCTCCAGTGCTGCCGAGTCCATGCAGCTTGAGCACACCCAGAAGGACGCGCCCAGAAAGAAGGCGTTCTTCAAGTACCCCCCACTCCTCCAAGTAGCCTTGAAACCGGGCGCAACGCGCTGCGGCTCGAAAGCTCCTCTCTCAGAGAGATGTGCCGTCACATGATGCACTCTCGCAGCTCCGTTGCCCACTTGCAGCAGCTGCTGCTACCAAAGCAAAAGGCTCCAGAAGTAAAAGCCACTGCTGCGCTGCACTTTCCCCTTGCCTCCCGTAAAGCACCAGAAACCGCCCGCTGCACGCTGTATTTCCATTCTCTGCCGCATCTGCCACTGTTACCTCGGCGCGTTGAAGCCTAAACCTGGGCACAGTTCTTTCCAGGGAAAGCTGGAAGAGAAAGAGGTAGCAGCACCAGTAGCTGCGAGTGGAACTTTCTGTTTTCAAGTGCTAACGTGAATCCGCAAAGGAGCCGGTGGCCAGGCACGCTTCCTCTTGCAGCCTGCGCGATGGCGCACGGCAGCTCGGTGCTCTGCCTTCATTCTTACGCTCTTCGTACCGTGTCGCGCTTTCATTCTGCCGGAGTCGAGCCGTCGTCTACTTCTCGCACAGGGAGCCGCGGTGCCGGCAGAGAAACCCTCCGTGCTGCTGCTTCTGCCGAAACACGCCTGGGCTATGCCCTTTCCCTCGCAGCGCTAGGTAGCACCACATTCTGTTTGCGCGGTAGCCTGAATCTCAACGGAAAGATTCTCGGCTACGTCTGGCACAGAGAACAGCTTTAGGTCAACAAGCTCACCCAGAGCTTACCCTCGAAGCGTGCAAACCTGTACTTGCACCACATTCCAGTGGCAGCCCTCTTTCCTTTCCAGCCTGCACGGCGCCGTCAGATCGCGGTGCTCTCTGCACCTGCCCTCTCGCTTCCGCGTGCCGGCGCGCACACTACAGCCTTGCAGGGAGCGAAGAGGCGGAGAGGCGTCTCGCACAGAAGGACGGGCCAGGACGCAAAGGCGGTCTTCCTTTCTCCTCCTCCTTGCCCGAATGGTGGTGCTGTGTTGAAAGTCTTGGCCAGCGAAAGGCTCATCCAGCAAGTGTTTCTCTCCTGACGCATTTCGCTGAGCGAGAGCTACACGGACACTTTCGACGCTGGGAAACAGCAAGACAATGACTGTACGTCGAGCTGAGGAAAAGCCGTGCACAGCAGCCTGTGGCTGCGTGCAGTGTTCGCGCTGAAGAGCGGCAAAGCTCCAAGCCATCGCTGCGCTTCAGTTCTGTCCAGAGCCCAGAAGGCGAAGGACGAAGCAGCTGGGCACCGGCTTCATGCACTTCAGTGCAGCGACTCGCAAATGTCCAGCCGAGAGCTGCTTCACAAGCAGGTTCCGCTGAGAATGCTCTGGGCTGCTTCAGAAAGGAAGGCGCAGCCCTTGCACTCCAGCACACAAGCTGGCCAGAAACAGGTTCTTACACCTCCAGTGCTGCCGAGTCCATGCAGCTTGAGCACACCCAGTAGGGCGCGCCCAGAAAGAAGGCGTTCTTCAAGTACCCCCCACTCCTCCAAGTAGCCTTGAAACCGGGCGCAACGCGCTGCGGCTCGAAAGCTCCTCTCTCAGAGAGATGTGCCGTCACATGATGCACTCTCGCAGCTCCGTTGCCCACTTGCAGCAGCTGCTGCTACCAAAGCAAAAGGCTCCAGAAGTAAAAGCCACTGCTGCGCTGCACTTTCCCCTTGCCTCCCGTAAAGCACCAGAAACCGCCCGCTGCACGCTGTATTTCCATTCTCTGCCGCATCTGCCACTGTTACCTCGGCGCGTTGAAGCCTAAACCTGGGCACAGTTCTTTCCAGGGAAAGCTGGAAGAGAAAGAGGTAGCAGCACCAGTAGCTGCGAGTGGAACTTTCTGTTTTCAAGTGCTAACGTGAATCCGCAAAGGAGCCGGTGGCCAGGCACGCTTCCTCTTGCAGCCTGCGCGATGGCGCACGGCAGCTCGGTGCTCTGCCTTCATTCTTACGCTCTTCGTACCGTGTCGCGCTTTCATTCTGCCGGAGTCGAGCCGTCGTCTACTTCTCGCACAGGGAGCCGCGGTGCCGGCAGAGAAACCCTCCGTGCTGCTGCTTCTGCCGAAACACGCCTGGGCTATGCCCTTTCCCTCGCAGCGCTAGGTAGCACCACATTCTGTTTGCGCGGTAGCCTGAATCTCAACGGAAAGATTCTCGGCTACGTCTGGCACAGAGAACAGCTTTAGGTCAACAAGCTCACCCAGAGCTTACCCTCGACGCGTGCAAACCTGTACTTGCACCACATTCCAGTGGCAGCCCTCTTTCCTTTCCAGCCTGCACGGCGCCGTCAGATCGCGGTGCTCTCTGCACCTGCCCTCTCGCTTCCGAGTGCCGGCGCGCACACTACAGCCTTGCAGGGAGCGAAGAGGCGGAGAGGCGTCTCGCACAGAAGGACGGGCCAGGACGCAAAGATGGTCTTCCTTTCTCCTCCTCCTTGCCCGAATGGTGGTGCTGTGTTGAAAGTCTTGGCCAGCGAAAGGCTCATCCAGCAAGCGTTTCTCTCCTGACGCATTTCGCTGAGCGAGAGCTACACGGACACTTTCGACGCTGAGAAACAGCAAGAGAATGACGGTACGTCGAGCTGAGGAAAAGCCGTGCACAGCAGCCTGTGGCTGCGTGCAGTGTTCGCGCTGAAGAGCGGCAAAGCTCCAAGCCATCGCTGCGCTTCAGTTCTGTCCAGAGCCCAGAAGGCGAAGGACGAAGCAGCTGGGCACCGGCTTCATGCACTTCAGTGCAGCGACTCGCAAATGTCCAGCCTGTGGCTGCGTGCAGTGTTCACGCTGAAGAGCGGCAAAGCTCCAAGCCATCGCTGCGCTTCAGTTCTGTCCAGAGCCCAGAAGGCGAAGGACGAAGCAGCTGGGCACCGGCTTCATGCACTTCAGTGGAGAGACTCGCAAATGTCCAGCCGAGAGCTGCTTCACAAGCAGGTTCCGCTGAGAATGCTCTGGGCTGCTTCAGAAAGGAAGGCGCAGCCCTTGCACTCCAGCACACAAGCTGGCCAGAAACAGGTTCTTACACCTCCAGTGCTGCCGAGTCCATGCAGCTTGAGCACACCCAGAAGGACGCGCCCAGAAAGAAGGCGTTCTTCAAGTACCCCCCACTCCTCCAAGTAGCCTTGAAACCGGGCGCAACGCGCTGCGGCTCGAAAGCTCCTCTCTCAGAGAGATGTGCCGTCACATGATGCACTCTCGCAGCTCCGTTGCCCACTTGCAGCAGCTGCTGCTACCAAAGCAAAAGGCTCCAGAAGTAAAAGCCACTGCTGCGCTGCACTTTCCCCTTGCCTCCCGTAAAGCACCAGAAACCGCCCGCTGCACGCTGTATTTCCATTCTCTGCCGCATCTGCCACTGTTACCTCGGCGCGTTGAAGCCTAAACCTGGGCACAGTTCTTTCCAGGGAAAGCTGGAAGAGAAAGAGGTAGCAGCACCAGTAGCTGCGAGTGGAACTTTCTGTTTTCAAGTGCTAACGTGAATCCGCAAAGGAGCCGGTGGCCAGGCACGCTTCCTCTTGCAGCCTGCGCGATGGCGCACGGCAGCTCGGTGCTCTGCCTTCATTCTTACGCTCTTCGTACCGTGTCGCGCTTTCATTCTGCCGGAGTCGAGCCGTCGTCTACTTCTCGCACAGGGAGCCGCGGTGCCGGCAGAGAAACCCTCCGTGCTGCTGCTTCTGCCGAAACACGCCTGGGCTATGCCCTTTCCCTCGCAGCGCTAGGTAGCACCACATTCTGTTTGCGCGGTAGCCTGAATCTCAACGGAAAGATTCTCGGCTACGTCTGGCACAGAGAACAGCTTTAGGTCAACAAGCTCACCCAGAGCTTACCCTCGACGCGTGCAAACCTGTACTTGCACCACATTCCAGTGGCAGCCCTCTTTCCTTTCCAGCCTGCACGGCGCCGTCAGATCGCGGTGCTCTCTGCACCTGCCCTCTCGCTTCCGCGTGCCGGCGCGCACACTACAGCCTTGCAGGGAGCGAAGAGGCGGAGAGGCGTCTCGCACAGAAGGACGGGCCAGGACGCAAAGATGGTCTTCCTTTCTCCTCCTCCTTGCCCGAATGGTGGTGCTGTGTTGAAAGTCTTGGCCAGCGAAAGGCTCATCCAGCAAGTGTTTCTCTCCTGACGCATTTCGCTGAGCGAGAGCTACACGGACACTTTCGACGCTGGGAAACAGCAAGACAATGACTGTACGTCGAGCTGAGGAAAAGCCGTGCACAGCAGCCTGTGGCTGCGTGCAGTGTTCGCGCTGAAGAGCGGCAAAGCTCCAAGCCATCGCTGCGCTTCAGTTCTGTCCAGAGCCCAGAAGGCGAAGGACGAAGCAGCTGGGCACCGGCTTCATGCACTTCAGTGCAGCGACTCGCAAATGTCCAGCCGAGAGCTGCTTCACAAGCAGGTTCCGCTGAGAATGCTCTGGGCTGCTTCAGAAAGGAAGGCGCAGCCCTTGCACTCCAGCACACAAGCTGGCCAGAAACAGGTTCTTACACCTCCAGTGCTGCCGAGTCCATGCAGCTTGAGCACACCCAGTAGGGCGCGCCCAGAAAGAAGGCGTTCTTCAAGTACCCCCCACTCCTCCAAGTAGCCTTGAAACCGGGCGCAACGCGCTGCGGCTCGAAAGCTCCTCTCTCAGAGAGATGTGCCGTCACATGATGCACTCTCGCAGCTCCGTTGCCCACTTGCAGCAGCTGCTGCTACCAAAGCAAAAGGCTCCAGAAGTAAAAGCCACTGCTGCGCTGCACTTTCCCCTTGCCTCCCGTAAAGCACCAGAAACCGCCCGCTGCACGCTGTATTTCCATTCTCTGCCGCATCTGCCACTGTTACCTCGGCGCGTTGAAGCCTAAACCTGGGCACAGTTCTTTCCAGGGAAAGCTGGAAGAGAAAGAGGTAGCAGCACCAGTAGCTGCGAGTGGAACTTTCTGTTTTCAAGTGCTAACGTGAATCCGCAAAGGAGCCGGTGGCCAGGCACGCTTCCTCTTGCAGCCTGCGCGATGGCGCACGGCAGCTCGGTGCTCTGCCTTCATTCTTACGCTCTTCGTACCGTGTCGCGCTTTCATTCTGCCGGAGTCGAGCCGTCGTCTACTTCTCGCACAGGGAGCCGCGGTGCCGGCAGAGAAACCCTCCGTGCTGCTGCTTCTGCCGAAACACGCCTGGGCTATGCCCTTTCCCTCGCAGCGCTAGGTAGCACCACATTCTGTTTGCGCGGTAGCCTGAATCTCAACGGAAAGATTCTCGGCTACGTCTGGCACAGAGAACAGCTTTAGGTCAACAAGCTCACCCAGAGCTTACCCTCGACGCGTGCAAACCTGTACTTGCACCACATTCCAGTGGCAGCCCTCTTTCCTTTCCAGCCTGCACGGCGCCGTCAGATCGCGGTGCTCTCTGCACCTGCCCTCTCGCTTCCGAGTGCCGGCGCGCACACTACAGCCTTGCAGGGAGCGAAGAGGCGGAGAGGCGTCTCGCACAGAAGGACGGGCCAGGACGCAAAGATGGTCTTCCTTTCTCCTCCTCCTTGCCCGAATGGTGGTGCTGTGTTGAAAGTCTTGGCCAGCGAAAGGCTCATCCAGCAAGCGTTTCTCTCCTGACGCATTTCGCTGAGCGAGAGCTACACGGACACTTTCGACGCTGAGAAACAGCAAGAGAATGACGGTACGTCGAGCTGAGGAAAAGCCGTGCACAGCAGCCTGTGGCTGCGTGCAGTGTTCGCGCTGAAGAGCGGCAAAGCTCCAAGCCATCGCTGCGCTTCAGTTCTGTCCAGAGCCCAGAAGGCGAAGGACGAAGCAGCTGGGCACCGGCTTCATGCACTTCAGTGCAGCGACTCGCAAATGTCCAGCCTGTGGCTGCGTGCAGTGTTCACGCTGAAGAGCGGCAAAGCTCCAAGCCATCGCTGCGCTTCAGTTCTGTCCAGAGCCCAGAAGGCGAAGGACGAAGCAGCTGGGCACCGGCTTCATGCACTTCAGTGGAGAGACTCGCAAATGTCCAGCCGAGAGCTGCTTCACAAGCAGGTTCCGCTGAGAATGCTCTGGGCTGCTTCAGAAAGGAAGGCGCAGCCCTTGCACTCCAGCACACAAGCTGGCCAGAAACAGGTTCTTACACCTCCAGTGCTGCCGAGTCCATGCAGCTTGAGCACACCCAGAAGGACGCGCCCAGAAAGAAGGCGTTCTTCAAGTACCCCCCACTCCTCCAAGTAGCCTTGAAACCGGGCGCAACGCGCTGCGGCTCGAAAGCTCCTCTCTCAGAGAGATGTGCCGTCACATGATGCACTCTCGCAGCTCCGTTGCCCACTTGCAGCAGCTGCTGCTACCAAAGCAAAAGGCTCCAGAAGTAAAAGCCACTGCTGCGCTGCACTTTCCCCTTGCCTCCCGTAAAGCACCAGAAACCGCCCGCTGCACGCTGTATTTCCATTCTCTGCCGCATCTGCCACTGTTACCTCGGCGCGTTGAAGCCTAAACCTGGGCACAGTTCTTTCCAGGGAAAGCTGGAAGAGAAAGAGGTAGCAGCACCAGTAGCTGCGAGTGGAACTTTCTGTTTTCAAGTGCTAACGTGAATCCGCAAAGGAGCCGGTGGCCAGGCACGCTTCCTCTTGCAGCCTGCGCGATGGCGCACGGCAGCTCGGTGCTCTGCCTTCATTCTTACGCTCTTCGTACCGTGTCGCGCTTTCATTCTGCCGGAGTCGAGCCGTCGTCTACTTCTCGCACAGGGAGCCGCGGTGCCGGCAGAGAAACCCTCCGTGCTGCTGCTTCTGCCGAAACACGCCTGGGCTATGCCCTTTCCCTCGCAGCGCTAGGTAGCACCACATTCTGTTTGCGCGGTAGCCTGAATCTCAACGGAAAGATTCTCGGCTACGTCTGGCACAGAGAACAGCTTTAGGTCAACAAGCTCACCCAGAGCTTACCCTCGACGCGTGCAAACCTGTACTTGCACCACATTCCAGTGGCAGCCCTCTTTCCTTTCCAGCCTGCACGGCGCCGTCAGATCGCGGTGCTCTCTGCACCTGCCCTCTCGCTTCCGCGTGCCGGCGCGCACACTACAGCCTTGCAGGGAGCGAAGAGGCGGAGAGGCGTCTCGCACAGAAGGACGGGCCAGGACGCAAAGGTGGTCTTCCTTTCTCCTCCTCCTTGCCCGAATGGTGGTGCTGTGTTGAAAGTCTTGGCCAGCGAAAGGCTCATCCAGCAAGTGTTTCTCTCCTGACGCATTTCGCTGAGCGAGAGCTACACGGACACTTTCGACGCTGGGAAACAGCAAGACAATGACTGTACGTCGAGCTGAGGAAAAGCCGTGCACAGCAGCCTGTGGCTGCGTGCAGTGTTCGCGCTGAAGAGCGGCAAAGCTCCAAGCCATCGCTGCGCTTCAGTTCTGTCCAGAGCCCAGAAGGCGAAGGACGAAGCAGCTGGGCACCGGCTTCATGCACTTCAGTGCAGCGACTCGCAAATGTCCAGCCGAGAGCTGCTTCACAAGCAGGTTCCGCTGAGAATGCTCTGGGCTGCTTCAGAAAGGAAGGCGCAGCCCTTGCACTCCAGCACACAAGCTGGCCAGAAACAGGTTCTTACACCTCCAGTGCTGCCGAGTCCATGCAGCTTGAGCACACCCAGTAGGGCGCGCCCAGAAAGAAGGCGTTCTTCAAGTACCCCCCACTCCTCCAAGTAGCCTTGAAACCGGGCGCAACGCGCTGCGGCTCGAAAGCTCCTCTCTCAGAGAGATGTGCCGTCACATGATGCACTCTCGCAGCTCCGTTGCCCACTTGCAGCAGCTGCTGCTACCAAAGCAAAAGGCTCCAGAAGTAAAAGCCACTGCTGCGCTGCACTTTCCCCTTGCCTCCCGTAAAGCACCAGAAACCGCCCGCTGCACGCTGTATTTCCATTCTCTGCCGCATCTGCCACTGTTACCTCGGCGCGTTGAAGCCTAAACCTGGGCACAGTTCTTTCCAGGGAAAGCTGGAAGAGAAAGAGGTAGCAGCACCAGTAGCTGCGAGTGGAACTTTCTGTTTTCAAGTGCTAACGTGAATCCGCAAAGGAGCCGGTGGCCAGGCACGCTTCCTCTTGCAGCCTGCGCGATGGCGCACGGCAGCTCGGTGCTCTGCCTTCATTCTTACGCTCTTCGTACCGTGTCGCGCTTTCATTCTGCCGGAGTCGAGCCGTCGTCTACTTCTCGCACAGGGAGCCGCGGTGCCGGCAGAGAAACCCTCCGTGCTGCTGCTTCTGCCGAAACACGCCTGGGCTATGCCCTTTCCCTCGCAGCGCTAGGTAGCACCACATTCTGTTTGCGCGGTAGCCTGAATCTCAACGGAAAGATTCTCGGCTACGTCTGGCACAGAGAACAGCTTTAGGTCAACAAGCTCACCCAGAGCTTACCCTCGACGCGTGCAAACCTGTACTTGCACCACATTCCAGTGGCAGCCCTCTTTCCTTTCCAGCCTGCACGGCGCCGTCAGATCGCGGTGCTCTCTGCACCTGCCCTCTCGCTTCCGAGTGCCGGCGCGCACACTACAGCCTTGCAGGGAGCGAAGAGGCGGAGAGGCGTCTCGCACAGAAGGACGGGCCAGGACGCAAAGATGGTCTTCCTTTCTCCTCCTCCTTGCCCGAATGGTGGTGCTGTGTTGAAAGTCTTGGCCAGCGAAAGGCTCATCCAGCAAGTGTTTCTCTCCTGACGCATTTCGCTGAGCGAGAGCTACACGGACACTTTCGACGCTGGGAAACAGCAAGAGAATGACGGTACGTCGAGCTGAGGAAAAGCCGTGCACAGCAGCCTGTGGCTGCGTGCAGTGTTCGCGCTGAAGAGCGGCAAAGCTCCAAGCCATCGCTGCGCTTCAGTTCTGTCCAGAGCCCAGAAGGCGAAGGACGAAGCAGCTGGGCACCGGCTTCATGCACTTCAGTGCAGCGACTCGCAAATGTCCAGCCTGTGGCTGCGTGCAGTGTTCACGCTGAAGAGCGGCAAAGCTCCAAGCCATCGCTGCGCTTCAGTTCTGTCCAGAGCCCAGAAAGCGAAGGACGAAGCAGCTGGGCACCGGCTTCATGCACTTCAGTGCAGCGACTCGCAAATGTCCAGCCGAGAGCTGCTTCACAAGCAGGTTCCGCTGAGAATGCTCTGGGCTGCTTCAGAAAGGAAGGCGCAGCCCTTGCACTCCAGCACACAAGCTGGCCAGAAACAGGTTCTTACACCTCCAGTGCTGCCGAGTCCATGCAGCTTGAGCACACCCAGAAGGACGCGCCCAGAAAGAAGGCGTTCTTCAAGTACCCCCCACTCCTCCAAGTAGCCTTGAAACCGGGCGCAACGCGCTGCGGCTCGAAAGCTCCTCTCTCAGAGAGATGTGCCGTCACATGATGCACTCTCGCAGCTCCGTTGCCCACTTGCAGCAGCTGCTGCTACCAAAGCAAAAGGCTCCAGAAGTAAAAGCCACTGCTGCGCTGCACTTTCCCCTTGCCTCCCGTAAAGCACCAGAAACCGCCCGCTGCACGCTGTATTTCCATTCTCTGCCGCATCTGCCACTGTTACCTCGGCGCGTTGAAGCCTAAACCTGGGCACAGTTCTTTCCAGGGAAAGCTGGAAGAGAAAGAGGTAGCAGCACCAGTAGCTGCGAGTGGAACTTTCTGTTTTCAAGTGCTAACGTGAATCCGCAAAGGAGCCGGTGGCCAGGCACGCTTCCTCTTGCAGCCTGCGCGATGGCGCACGGCAGCTCGGTGCTCTGCCTTCATTCTTACGCTCTTCGTACCGTGTCGCGCTTTCATTCTGCCGGAGTCGAGCCGTCGTCTACTTCTCGCACAGGGAGCCGCGGTGCCGGCAGAGAAACCCTCCGTGCTGCTGCTTCTGCCGAAACACGCCTGGGCTATGCCCTTTCCCTCGCAGCGCTAGGTAGCACCACATTCTGTTTGCGCGGTAGCCTGAATCTCAACGGAAAGATTCTCGGCTACGTCTGGCACAGAGAACAGCTTTAGGTCAACAAGCTCACCCAGAGCTTACCCTCGACGCGTGCAAACCTGTACTTGCACCACATTCCAGTGGCAGCCCTCTTTCCTTTCCAGCCTGCACGGCGCCGTCAGATCGCGGTGCTCTCTGCACCTGCCCTCTCGCTTCCGCGTGCCGGCGCGCACACTACAGCCTTGCAGGGAGCGAAGAGGCGGAGAGGCGTCTCGCACAGAAGGACGGGCCAGGACGCAAAGGTGGTCTTCCTTTCTCCTCCTCCTTGCCCGAATGGTGGTGCTGTGTTGAAAGTCTTGGCCAGCGAAAGGCTCATCCAGCAAGTGTTTCTCTCCTGACGCATTTCGCTGAGCGAGAGCTACACGGACACTTTCGACGCTGGGAAACAGCAAGACAATGACTGTACGTCGAGCTGAGGAAAAGCCGTGCACAGCAGCCTGTGGCTGCGTGCAGTGTTCGCGCTGAAGAGCGGCAAAGCTCCAAGCCATCGCTGCGCTTCAGTTCTGTCCAGAGCCCAGAAGGCGAAGGACGAAGCAGCTGGGCACCGGCTTCATGCACTTCAGTGCAGCGACTCGCAAATGTCCAGCCTGTGGCTGCGTGCAGTGTTCACGCTGAAGAGCGGCAAAGCTCCAAGCCATCGCTGCGCTTCAGTTCTGTCCAGAGCCCAGAAAGCGAAGGACGAAGCAGCTGGGCACCGGCTTCATGCACTTCAGTGCAGCGACTCGCAAATGTCCAGCCGAGAGCTGCTTCACAAGCAGGTTCCGCTGAGAATGCTCTGGGCTGCTTCAGAAAGGAAGGCGCAGCCCTTGCACTCCAGCACACAAGCTGGCCAGAAACAGGTTCTTACACCTCCAGTGCTGCCGAGTCCATGCAGCTTGAGCACACCCAGAAGGACGCGCCCAGAAAGAAGGCGTTCTTCAAGTACCCCCCACTCCTCCAAGTAGCCTTGAAACCGGGCGCAACGCGCTGCGGCTCGAAAGCTCCTCTCTCAGAGAGATGTGCCGTCACATGATGCACTCTCGCAGCTCCGTTGCCCACTTGCAGCAGCTGCTGCTACCAAAGCAAAAGGCTCCAGAAGTAAAAGCCACTGCTGCGCTGCACTTTCCCCTTGCCTCCCGTAAAGCACCAGAAACCGCCCGCTGCACGCTGTATTTCCATTCTCTGCCGCATCTGCCACTGTTACCTCGGCGCGTTGAAGCCTAAACCTGGGCACAGTTCTTTCCAGGGAAAGCTGGAAGAGAAAGAGGTAGCAGCACCAGTAGCTGCGAGTGGAACTTTCTGTTTTCAAGTGCTAACGTGAATCCGCAAAGGAGCCGGTGGCCAGGCACGCTTCCTCTTGCAGCCTGCGCGATGGCGCACGGCAGCTCGGTGCTCTGCCTTCATTCTTACGCTCTTCGTACCGTGTCGCGCTTTCATTCTGCCGGAGTCGAGCCGTCGTCTACTTCTCGCACAGGGAGCCGCGGTGCCGGCAGAGAAACCCTCCGTGCTGCTGCTTCTGCCGAAACACGCCTGGGCTATGCCCTTTCCCTCGCAGCGCTAGGTAGCACCACATTCTGTTTGCGCGGTAGCCTGAATCTCAACGGAAAGATTCTCGGCTACGTCTGGCACAGAGAACAGCTTTAGGTCAACAAGCTCACCCAGAGCTTACCCTCGACGCGTGCAAACCTGTACTTGCACCACATTCCAGTGGCAGCCCTCTTTCCTTTCCAGCCTGCACGGCGCCGTCAGATCGCGGTGCTCTCTGCACCTGCCCTCTCGCTTCCGCGTGCCGGCGCGCACACTACAGCCTTGCAGGGAGCGAAGAGGCGGAGAGGCGTCTCGCACAGAAGGACGGGCCAGGACGCAAAGGTGGTCTTCCTTTCTCCTCCTCCTTGCCCGAATGGTGGTGCTGTGTTGAAAGTCTTGGCCAGCGAAAGGCTCATCCAGCAAGTGTTTCTCTCCTGACGCATTTCGCTGAGCGAGAGCTACACGGACACTTTCGACGCTGGGAAACAGCAAGACAATGACTGTACGTCGAGCTGAGGAAAAGCCGTGCACAGCAGCCTGTGGCTGCGTGCAGTGTTCGCGCTGAAGAGCGGCAAAGCTCCAAGCCATCGCTGCGCTTCAGTTCTGTCCAGAGCCCAGAAGGCGAAGGACGAAGCAGCTGGGCACCGGCTTCATGCACTTCAGTGCAGCGACTCGCAAATGTCCAGCCTGTGGCTGCGTGCAGTGTTCACGCTGAAGAGCGGCAAAGCTCCAAGCCATCGCTGCGCTTCAGTTCTGTCCAGAGCCCAGAAGGCGAAGGACGAAGCAGCTGGGCACCGGCTTCATGCACTTCAGTGGAGAGACTCGCAAATGTCCAGCCGAGAGCTGCTTCACAAGCAGGTTCCGCTGAGAATGCTCTGGGCTGCTTCAGAAAGGAAGGCGCAGCCCTTGCACTCCAGCACACAAGCTGGCCAGATACAGGTTCTTACACCTCCAGTGCTGCCGAGTCCATGCAGCTTGAGCACACCCAGAAGGACGCGCCCAGAAAGAAGGCGTTCTTCAAGTACCCCCCACTCCTCCAAGTAGCCTTGAAACCGGGCGCAACGCGCTGCGGCTCGAAAGCTCCTCTCTCAGAGAGATGTGCCGTCACATGATGCACTCTCGCAGCTCCGTTGCCCACTTGCAGCAGCTGCTGCTACCAAAGCAAAAGGCTCCAGAAGTAAAAGCCACTGCTGCGCTGCACTTTCCCCTTGCCTCCCGTAAAGCACCAGAAACCGCCCGCTGCACGCTGTATTTCCATTCTCTGCCGCATCTGCCACTGTTACCTCGGCGCGTTGAAGCCTAAACCTGGGCACAGTTCTTTCCAGGGAAAGCTGGAAGAGAAAGAGGTAGCAGCACCAGTAGCTGCGAGTGGAACTTTCTGTTTTCAAGTGCTAACGTGAATCCGCAAAGGAGCCGGTGGCCAGGCACGCTTCCTCTTGCAGCCTGCGCGATGGCGCACGGCAGCTCGGTGCTCTGCCTTCATTCTTACGCTCTTCGTACCGTGTCGCGCTTTCATTCTGCCGGAGTCGAGCCGTCGTCTACTTCTCGCACAGGGAGCCGCGGTGCCGGCAGAGAAACCCTCCGTGCTGCTGCTTCTGCCGAAACACGCCTGGGCTATGCCCTTTCCCTCGCAGCGCTAGGTAGCACCACATTCTGTTTGCGCGGTAGCCTGAATCTCAACGGAAAGATTCTCGGCTACGTCTGGCACAGAGAACAGCTTTAGGTCAACAAGCTCACCCAGAGCTTACCCTCGACGCGTGCAAACCTGTACTTGCACCACATTCCAGTGGCAGCCCTCTTTCCTTTCCAGCCTGCACGGCGCCGTCAGATCGCGGTGCTCTCTGCACCTGCCCTCTCGCTTCCGCGTGCCGGCGCGCACACTACAGCCTTGCAGGGAGCGAAGAGGCGGAGAGGCGTCTCGCACAGAAGGACGGGCCAGGACGCAAAGGTGGTCTTCCTTTCTCCTCCTCCTTGCCCGAATGGTGGTGCTGTGTTGAAAGTCTTGGCCAGCGAAAGGCTCATCCAGCAAGTGTTTCTCTCCTGACGCATTTCGCTGAGCGAGAGCTACACGGACACTTTCGACGCTGGGAAACAGCAAGACAATGACTGTACGTCGAGCTGAGGAAAAGCCGTGCACAGCAGCCTGTGGCTGCGTGCAGTGTTCGCGCTGAAGAGCGGCAAAGCTCCAAGCCATCGCTGCGCTTCAGTTCTGTCCAGAGCCCAGAAGGCGAAGGACGAAGCAGCTGGGCACCGGCTTCATGCACTTCAGTGCAGCGACTCGCAAATGTCCAGCCGAGAGCTGCTTCACAAGCAGGTTCCGCTGAGAATGCTCTGGGCTGCTTCAGAAAGGAAGGCGCAGCCCTTGCACTCCAGCACACAAGCTGGCCAGAAACAGGTTCTTACACCTCCAGTGCTGCCGAGTCCATGCAGCTTGAGCACACCCAGAAGGACGCGCCCAGAAAGAAGGCGTTCTTCAAGTACCCCCCACTCCTCCAAGTAGCCTTGAAACCGGGCGCAACGCGCTGCGGCTCGAAAGCTCCTCTCTCAGAGAGATGTGCCGTCACATGATGCACTCTCGCAGCTCCGTTGCCCACTTGCAGCAGCTGCTGCTACCAAAGCAAAAGGCTCCAGAAGTAAAAGCCACTGCTGCGCTGCACTTTCCCCTTGCCTCCCGTAAAGCACCAGAAACCGCCCGCTGCACGCTGTATTTCCATTCTCTGCCGCATCTGCCACTGTTACCTCGGCGCGTTGAAGCCTAAACCTGGGCACAGTTCTTTCCAGGGAAAGCTGGAAGAGAAAGAGGTAGCAGCACCAGTAGCTGCGAGTGGAACTTTCTGTTTTCAAGTGCTAACGTGAATCCGCAAAGGAGCCGGTGGCCAGGCACGCTTCCTCTTGCAGCCTGCGCGATGGCGCACGGCAGCTCGGTGCTCTGCCTTCATTCTTACGCTCTTCGTACCGTGTCGCGCTTTCATTCTGCCGGAGTCGAGCCGTCGTCTACTTCTCGCACAGGGAGCCGCGGTGCCGGCAGAGAAACCCTCCGTGCTGCTGCTTCTGCCGAAACACGCCTGGGCTATGCCCTTTCCCTCGCAGCGCTAGGTAGCACCACATTCTGTTTGCGCGGTAGCCTGAATCTCAACGGAAAGATTCTCGGCTACGTCTGGCACAGAGAACAGCTTTAGGTCAACAAGCTCACCCAGAGCTTACCCTCGACGCGTGCAAACCTGTACTTGCACCACATTCCAGTGGCAGCGCTCTTTCCTTTCCAGCCTGCACGGCGCCGTCAGATCGCGGTGCTCTCTGCACCTGCCCTCTCGCTTCCGAGTGCCGGCGCGCACACTACAGCCTTGCAGGGAGCGAAGAGGCGGAGAGGCGTCTCGCACAGAAGGACGGGCCAGGACGCAAAGATGGTCTTCCTTTCTCCTCCTCCTTGCCCGAATGGTGGTGCTGTGTTGAAAGTCTTGGCCAGCGAAAGGCTCATCCAGCAAGCGTTTCTCTCCTGACGCATTTCGCTGAGCGAGAGCTACACGGACACTTTCGACGCTGAGAAACAGCAAGAGAATGACGGTACGTCGAGCTGAGGAAAAGCCGTGCACAGCAGCCTGTGGCTGCGTGCAGTGTTCGCGCTGAAGAGCGGCAAAGCTCCAAGCCATCGCTGCGCTTCAGTTCTGTCCAGAGCCCAGAAGGCGAAGGACGAAGCAGCTGGGCACCGGCTTCATGCACTTCAGTGCAGCGACTCGCAAATGTCCAGCCTGTGGCTGCGTGCAGTGTTCACGCTGAAGAGCGGCAAAGCTCCAAGCCATCGCTGCGCTTCAGTTCTGTCCAGAGCCCAGAAGGCGAAGGACGAAGCAGCTGGGCACCGGCTTCATGCACTTCAGTGGAGAGACTCGCAAATGTCCAGCCGAGAGCTGCTTCACAAGCAGGTTCCGCTGAGAATGCTCTGGGCTGCTTCAGAAAGGAAGGCGCAGCCCTTGCACTCCAGCACACAAGCTGGCCAGAAACAGGTTCTTACACCTCCAGTGCTGCCGAGTCCATGCAGCTTGAGCACACCCAGAAGGATTCGCCCAGAAAGAAGGCGTTCTTCAAGTACCCCCCACTCCTCCAAGTAGCCTTGAAACCGGGCGCAACGCGCTGCGGCTCGAAAGCTCCTCTCTCAGAGAGATGTGCCGTCACATGATGCACTCTCGCAGCTCCGTTGCCCACTTGCAGCAGCTGCTGCTACCAAAGCAAAAGGCTCCAGAAGTAAAAGCCACTGCTGCGCTGCACTTTCCCCTTGCCTCCCGTAAAGCACCAGAAACCGCCCGCTGCACGCTGTATTTCCATTCTCTGCCGCATCTGCCACTGTTACCTCGGCGCGTTGAAGCCTAAACCTGGGCACAGTTCTTTCCAGGGAAAGCTGGAAGAGAAAGAGGTAGCAGCACCAGTAGCTGCGAGTGGAACTTTCTGTTTTCAAGTGCTAACGTGAATCCGCAAAGGAGCCGGTGGCCAGGCACGCTTCCTCTTGCAGCCTGCGCGATGGCGCACGGCAGCTCGGTGCTCTGCCTTCATTCTTACGCTCTTCGTACCGTGTCGCGCTTTCATTCTGCCGGAGTCGAGCCGTCGTCTACTTCTCGCACAGGGAGCCACGGTGCCGGCAGAGAAACCCTCCGTGCTGCTGCTTCTGCCGAAACACGCCTGGGCTATGCCCTTTCCCTCGCAGCGCTAGGTAGCACCACATTCTGTTTGCGCGGTAGCCTGAATCTCAACGGAAAGATTCTCGGCTACGTCTGGCACAGAGAACAGCTTTAGGTCAACAAGCTCACCCAGAGCTTACCCTCGACGCGTGCAAACCTGTACTTGCACCACATTCCAGTGGCAGCCCTCTTTCCTTTCCAGCCTGCACGGCGCCGTCAGATCGCGGTGCTCTCTGCACCTGCCCTCTCGCTTCCGCGTGCCGGCGCGCACACTACAGCCTTGCAGGGAGCGAAGAGGCGGAGAGGCGTCTCGCACAGAAGGACGGGCCAGGACGCAAAGGTGGTCTTCCTTTCTCCTCCTCCTTGCCCGAATGGTGGTGCTGTGTTGAAAGTCTTGGCCAGCGAAAGGCTCATCCAGCAAGTGTTTCTCTCCTGACGCATTTCGCTGAGCGAGAGCTACACGGACACTTTCGACGCTGGGAAACAGCAAGACAATGACTGTACGTCGAGCTGAGGAAAAGCCGTGCACAGCAGCCTGTGGCTGCGTGCAGTGTTCGCGCTGAAGAGCGGCAAAGCTCCAAGCCATCGCTGCGCTTCAGTTCTGTCCAGAGCCCAGAAGGCGAAGGACGAAGCAGCTGGGCACCGGCTTCATGCACTTCAGTGCAGCGACTCGCAAATGTCCAGCCTGTGGCTGCGTGCAGTGTTCACGCTGAAGAGCGGCAAAGCTCCAAGCCATCGCTGCGCTTCAGTTCTGTCCAGAGCCCAGAAGGCGAAGGACGAAGCAGCTGGGCACCGGCTTCATGCACTTCAGTGGAGAGACTCGCAAATGTCCAGCCGAGAGCTGCTTCACAAGCAGGTTCCGCTGAGAATGCTCTGGGCTGCTTCAGAAAGGAAGGCGCAGCCCTTGCACTCCAGCACACAAGCTGGCCAGATACAGGTTCTTACACCTCCAGTGCTGCCGAGTCCATGCAGCTTGAGCACACCCAGAAGGACGCGCCCAGAAAGAAGGCGTTCTTCAAGTACCCCCCACTCCTCCAAGTAGCCTTGAAACCGGGCGCAACGCGCTGCGGCTCGAAAGCTCCTCTCTCAGAGAGATGTGCCGTCACATGATGCACTCTCGCAGCTCCGTTGCCCACTTGCAGCAGCTGCTGCTACCAAAGCAAAAGGCTCCAGAAGTAAAAGCCACTGCTGCGCTGCACTTTCCCCTTGCCTCCCGTAAAGCACCAGAAACCGCCCGCTGCACGCTGTATTTCCATTCTCTGCCGCATCTGCCACTGTTACCTCGGCGCGTTGAAGCCTAAACCTGGGCACAGTTCTTTCCAGGGAAAGCTGGAAGAGAAAGAGGTAGCAGCACCAGTAGCTGCGAGTGGAACTTTCTGTTTTCAAGTGCTAACGTGAATCCGCAAAGGAGCCGGTGGCCAGGCACGCTTCCTCTTGCAGCCTGCGCGATGGCGCACGGCAGCTCGGTGCTCTGCCTTCATTCTTACGCTCTTCGTACCGTGTCGCGCTTTCATTCTGCCGGAGTCGAGCCGTCGTCTACTTCTCGCACAGGGAGCCGCGGTGCCGGCAGAGAAACCCTCCGTGCTGCTGCTTCTGCCGAAACACGCCTGGGCTATGCCCTTTCCCTCGCAGCGCTAGGTAGCACCACATTCTGTTTGCGCGGTAGCCTGAATCTCAACGGAAAGATTCTCGGCTACGTCTGGCACAGAGAACAGCTTTAGGTCAACAAGCTCACCCAGAGCTTACCCTCGACGCGTGCAAACCTGTACTTGCACCACATTCCAGTGGCAGCGCTCTTTCCTTTCCAGCCTGCACGGCGCCGTCAGATCGCGGTGCTCTCTGCACCTGCCCTCTCGCTTCCGAGTGCCGGCGCGCACACTACAGCCTTGCAGGGAGCGAAGAGGCGGAGAGGCGTCTCGCACAGAAGGACGGGCCAGGACGCAAAGATGGTCTTCCTTTCTCCTCCTCCTTGCCCGAATGGTGGTGCTGTGTTGAAAGTCTTGGCCAGCGAAAGGCTCATCCAGCAAGTGTTTCTCTCCTGACGCATTTCGCTGAGCGAGAGCTACACGGACACTTTCGACGCTGGGAAACAGCAAGAGAATGACGGTACGTCGAGCTGAGGAAAAGCCGTGCACAGCAGCCTGTGGCTGCGTGCAGTGTTCGCGCTGAAGAGCGGCAAAGCTCCAAGCCATCGCTGCGCTTCAGTTCTGTCCAGAGCCCAGAAGGCGAAGGACGAAGCAGCTGGGCACCGGCTTCATGCACTTCAGTGCAGCGACTCGCAAATGTCCAGCCTGTGGCTGCGTGCAGTGTTCACGCTGAAGAGCGGCAAAGCTCCAAGCCATCGCTGCGCTTCAGTTCTGTCCAGAGCCCAGAAAGCGAAGGACGAAGCAGCTGGGCACCGGCTTCATGCACTTCAGTGCAGCGACTCGCAAATGTCCAGCCGAGAGCTGCTTCACAAGCAGGTTCCGCTGAGAATGCTCTGGGCTGCTTCAGAAAGGAAGGCGCAGCCCTTGCACTCCAGCACACAAGCTGGCCAGAAACAGGTTCTTACACCTCCAGTGCTGCCGAGTCCATGCAGCTTGAGCACACCCAGAAGGACGCGCCCAGAAAGAAGGCGTTCTTCAAGTACCCCCCACTCCTCCAAGTAGCCTTGAAACCGGGCGCAACGCGCTGCGGCTCGAAAGCTCCTCTCTCAGAGAGATGTGCCGTCACATGATGCACTCTCGCAGCTCCGTTGCCCACTTGCAGCAGCTGCTGCTACCAAAGCAAAAGGCTCCAGAAGTAAAAGCCACTGCTGCGCTGCACTTTCCCCTTGCCTCCCGTAAAGCACCAGAAACCGCCCGCTGCACGCTGTATTTCCATTCTCTGCCGCATCTGCCACTGTTACCTCGGCGCGTTGAAGCCTAAACCTGGGCACAGTTCTTTCCAGGGAAAGCTGGAAGAGAAAGAGGTAGCAGCACCAGTAGCTGCGAGTGGAACTTTCTGTTTTCAAGTGCTAACGTGAATCCGCAAAGGAGCCGGTGGCCAGGCACGCTTCCTCTTGCAGCCTGCGCGATGGCGCACGGCAGCTCGGTGCTCTGCCTTCATTCTTACGCTCTTCGTACCGTGTCGCGCTTTCATTCTGCCGGAGTCGAGCCGTCGTCTACTTCTCGCACAGGGAGCCGCGGTGCCGGCAGAGAAACCCTCCGTGCTGCTGCTTCTGCCGAAACACGCCTGGGCTATGCCCTTTCCCTCGCAGCGCTAGGTAGCACCACATTCTGTTTGCGCGGTAGCCTGAATCTCAACGGAAAGATTCTCGGCTACGTCTGGCACAGAGAACAGCTTTAGGTCAACAAGCTCACCCAGAGCTTACCCTCGACGCGTGCAAACCTGTACTTGCACCACATTCCAGTGGCAGCCCTCTTTCCTTTCCAGCCTGCACGGCGCCGTCAGATCGCGGTGCTCTCTGCACCTGCCCTCTCGCTTCCGCGTGCCGGCGCGCACACTACAGCCTTGCAGGGAGCGAAGAGGCGGAGAGGCGTCTCGCACAGAAGGACGGGCCAGGACGCAAAGGTGGTCTTCCTTTCTCCTCCTCCTTGCCCGAATGGTGGTGCTGTGTTGAAAGTCTTGGCCAGCGAAAGGCTCATCCAGCAAGTGTTTCTCTCCTGACGCATTTCGCTGAGCGAGAGCTACACGGACACTTTCGACGCTGGGAAACAGCAAGACAATGACTGTACGTCGAGCTGAGGAAAAGCCGTGCACAGCAGCCTGTGGCTGCGTGCAGTGTTCACGCTGAAGAGCGGCAAAGCTCCAAGCCATCGCTGCGCTTCAGTTCTGTCCAGAGCCCAGAAAGCGAAGGACGAAGCAGCTGGGCACCGGCTTCATGCACTTCAGTGCAGCGACTCGCAAATGTCCAGCCGAGAGCTGCTTCACAAGCAGGTTCCGCTGAGAATGCTCTGGGCTGCTTCAGAAAGGAAGGCGCAGCCCTTGCACTCCAGCACACAAGCTGGCCAGAAACAGGTTCTTACACCTCCAGTGCTGCCGAGTCCATGCAGCTTGAGCACACCCAGAAGGACGCGCCCAGAAAGAAGGCGTTCTTCAAGTACCCCCCACTCCTCCAAGTAGCCTTGAAACCGGGCGCAACGCGCTGCGGCTCGAAAGCTCCTCTCTCAGAGAGATGTGCCGTCACATGATGCACTCTCGCAGCTCCGTTGCCCACTTGCAGCAGCTGCTGCTACCAAAGCAAAAGGCTCCAGAAGTAAAAGCCACTGCTGCGCTGCACTTTCCCCTTGCCTCCCGTAAAGCACCAGAAACCGCCCGCTGCACGCTGTATTTCCATTCTCTGCCGCATCTGCCACTGTTACCTCGGCGCGTTGAAGCCTAAACCTGGGCACAGTTCTTTCCAGGGAAAGCTGGAAGAGAAAGAGGTAGCAGCACCAGTAGCTGCGAGTGGAACTTTCTGTTTTCAAGTGCTAACGTGAATCCGCAAAGGAGCCGGTGGCCAGGCACGCTTCCTCTTGCAGCCTGCGCGATGGCGCACGGCAGCTCGGTGCTCTGCCTTCATTCTTACGCTCTTCGTACCGTGTCGCGCTTTCATTCTGCCGGAGTCGAGCCGTCGTCTACTTCTCGCACAGGGAGCCGCGGTGCCGGCAGAGAAACCCTCCGTGCTGCTGCTTCTGCCGAAACACGCCTGGGCTATGCCCTTTCCCTCGCAGCGCTAGGTAGCACCACATTCTGTTTGCGCGGTAGCCTGAATCTCAACGGAAAGATTCTCGGCTACGTCTGGCACAGAGAACAGCTTTAGGTCAACAAGCTCACCCAGAGCTTACCCTCGACGCGTGCAAACCTGTACTTGCACCACATTCCAGTGGCAGCCCTCTTTCCTTTCCAGCCTGCACGGCGCCGTCAGATCGCGGTGCTCTCTGCACCTGCCCTCTCGCTTCCGCGTGCCGGCGCGCACACTACAGCCTTGCAGGGAGCGAAGAGGCGGAGAGGCGTCTCGCACAGAAGGACGGGCCAGGACGCAAAGGTGGTCTTCCTTTCTCCTCCTCCTTGCCCGAATGGTGGTGCTGTGTTGAAAGTCTTGGCCAGCGAAAGGCTCATCCAGCAAGTGTTTCTCTCCTGACGCATTTCGCTGAGCGAGAGCTACACGGACACTTTCGACGCTGGGAAACAGCAAGACAATGACTGTACGTCGAGCTGAGGAAAAGCCGTGCACAGCAGCCTGTGGCTGCGTGCAGTGTTCGCGCTGAAGAGCGGCAAAGCTCCAAGCCATCGCTGCGCTTCAGTTCTGTCCAGAGCCCAGAAGGCGAAGGACGAAGCAGCTGGGCACCGGCTTCATGCACTTCAGTGCAGCGACTCGCAAATGTCCAGCCGAGAGCTGCTTCACAAGCAGGTTCCGCTGAGAATGCTCTGGGCTGCTTCAGAAAGGAAGGCGCAGCCCTTGCACTCCAGCACACAAGCTGGCCAGAAACAGGTTCTTACACCTCCAGTGCTGCCGAGTCCATGCAGCTTGAGCACACCCAGTAGGGCGCGCCCAGAAAGAAGGCGTTCTTCAAGTACCCCCCACTCCTCCAAGTAGCCTTGAAACCGGGCGCAACGCGCTGCGGCTCGAAAGCTCCTCTCTCAGAGAGATGTGCCGTCACATGATGCACTCTCGCAGCTCCGTTGCCCACTTGCAGCAGCTGCTGCTACCAAAGCAAAAGGCTCCAGAAGTAAAAGCCACTGCTGCGCTGCACTTTCCCCTTGCCTCCCGTAAAGCACCAGAAACCGCCCGCTGCACGCTGTATTTCCATTCTCTGCCGCATCTGCCACTGTTACCTCGGCGCGTTGAAGCCTAAACCTGGGCACAGTTCTTTCCAGGGAAAGCTGGAAGAGAAAGAGGTAGCAGCACCAGTAGCTGCGAGTGGAACTTTCTGTTTTCAAGTGCTAACGTGAATCCGCAAAGGAGCCGGTGGCCAGGCACGCTTCCTCTTGCAGCCTGCGCGATGGCGCACGGCAGCTCGGTGCTCTGCCTTCATTCTTACGCTCTTCGTACCGTGTCGCGCTTTCATTCTGCCGGAGTCGAGCCGTCGTCTACTTCTCGCACAGGGAGCCGCGGTGCCGGCAGAGAAACCCTCCGTGCTGCTGCTTCTGCCGAAACACGCCTGGGCTATGCCCTTTCCCTCGCAGCGCTAGGTAGCACCACATTCTGTTTGCGCGGTAGCCTGAATCTCAACGGAAAGATTCTCGGCTACGTCTGGCACAGAGAACAGCTTTAGGTCAACAAGCTCACCCAGAGCTTACCCTCGACGCGTGCAAACCTGTACTTGCACCACATTCCAGTGGCAGCCCTCTTTCCTTTCCAGCCTGCACGGCGCCGTCAGATCGCGGTGCTCTCTGCACCTGCCCTCTCGCTTCCGAGTGCCGGCGCGCACACTACAGCCTTGCAGGGAGCGAAGAGGCGGAGAGGCGTCTCGCACAGAAGGACGGGCCAGGACGCAAAGATGGTCTTCCTTTCTCCTCCTCCTTGCCCGAATGGTGGTGCTGTGTTGAAAGTCTTGGCCAGCGAAAGGCTCATCCAGCAAGCGTTTCTCTCCTGACGCATTTCGCTGAGCGAGAGCTACACGGACACTTTCGACGCTGAGAAACAGCAAGAGAATGACGGTACGTCGAGCTGAGGAAAAGCCGTGCACAGCAGCCTGTGGCTGCGTGCAGTGTTCGCGCTGAAGAGCGGCAAAGCTCCAAGCCATCGCTGCGCTTCAGTTCTGTCCAGAGCCCAGAAGGCGAAGGACGAAGCAGCTGGGCACCGGCTTCATGCACTTCAGTGCAGCGACTCGCAAATGTCCAGCCTGTGGCTGCGTGCAGTGTTCACGCTGAAGAGCGGCAAAGCTCCAAGCCATCGCTGCGCTTCAGTTCTGTCCAGAGCCCAGAAGGCGAAGGACGAAGCAGCTGGGCACCGGCTTCATGCACTTCAGTGGAGAGACTCGCAAATGTCCAGCCGAGAGCTGCTTCACAAGCAGGTTCCGCTGAGAATGCTCTGGGCTGCTTCAGAAAGGAAGGCGCAGCCCTTGCACTCCAGCACACAAGCTGGCCAGAAACAGGTTCTTACACCTCCAGTGCTGCCGAGTCCATGCAGCTTGAGCACACCCAGAAGGACGCGCCCAGAAAGAAGGCGTTCTTCAAGTACCCCCCACTCCTCCAAGTAGCCTTGAAACCGGGCGCAACGCGCTGCGGCTCGAAAGCTCCTCTCTCAGAGAGATGTGCCGTCACATGATGCACTCTCGCAGCTCCGTTGCCCACTTGCAGCAGCTGCTGCTACCAAAGCAAAAGGCTCCAGAAGTAAAAGCCACTGCTGCGCTGCACTTTCCCCTTGCCTCCCGTAAAGCACCAGAAACCGCCCGCTGCACGCTGTATTTCCATTCTCTGCCGCATCTGCCACTGTTACCTCGGCGCGTTGAAGCCTAAACCTGGGCACAGTTCTTTCCAGGGAAAGCTGGAAGAGAAAGAGGTAGCAGCACCAGTAGCTGCGAGTGGAACTTTCTGTTTTCAAGTGCTAACGTGAATCCGCAAAGGAGCCGGTGGCCAAGCACGCTTCCTCTTGCAGCCTGCGCGATGGCGCACGGCAGCTCGGTGCTCTGCCTTCATTCTTACGCTCTTCGTACCGTGTCGCGCTTTCATTCTGCCGGAGTCGAGCCGTCGTCTACTTCTCGCACAGGGAGCCGCGGTGCCGGCAGAGAAACCCTCCGTGCTGCTGCTTCTGCCGAAACACGCCTGGGCTATGCCCTTTCCCTCGCAGCGCTAGGTAGCACCACATTCTGTTTGCGCGGTAGCCTGAATCTCAACGGAAAGATTCTCGGCTACGTCTGGCACAGAGAACAGCTTTAGGTCAACAAGCTCACCCAGAGCTTACCCTCGACGCGTGCAAACCTGTACTTGCACCACATTCCAGTGGCAGCCCTCTTTCCTTTCCAGCCTGCACGGCGCCGTCAGATCGCGGTGCTCTCTGCACCTGCCCTCTCGCTTCCGCGTGCCGGCGCGCACACTACAGCCTTGCAGGGAGCGAAGAGGCGGAGAGGCGTCTCGCACAGAAGGACGGGCCAGGACGCAAAGGTGGTCTTCCTTTCTCCTCCTCCTTGCCCGAATGGTGGTGCTGTGTTGAAAGTCTTGGCCAGCGAAAGGCTCATCCAGCAAGTGTTTCTCTCCTGACGCATTTCGCTGAGCGAGAGCTACACGGACACTTTCGACGCTGGGAAACAGCAAGACAATGACTGTACGTCGAGCTGAGGAAAAGCCGTGCACAGCAGCCTGTGGCTGCGTGCAGTGTTCGCGCTGAAGAGCGGCAAAGCTCCAAGCCATCGCTGCGCTTCAGTTCTGTCCAGAGCCCAGAAGGCGAAGGACGAAGCAGCTGGGCACCGGCTTCATGCACTTCAGTGCAGCGACTCGCAAATGTCCAGCCTGTGGCTGCGTGCAGTGTTCACGCTGAAGAGCGGCAAAGCTCCAAGCCATCGCTGCGCTTCAGTTCTGTCCAGAGCCCAGAAGGCGAAGGACGAAGCAGCTGGGCACCGGCTTCATGCACTTCAGTGGAGAGACTCGCAAATGTCCAGCCGAGAGCTGCTTCACAAGCAGGTTCCGCTGAGAATGCTCTGGGCTGCTTCAGAAAGGAAGGCGCAGCCCTTGCACTCCAGCACACAAGCTGGCCAGATACAGGTTCTTACACCTCCAGTGCTGCCGAGTCCATGCAGCTTGAGCACACCCAGAAGGACGCGCCCAGAAAGAAGGCGTTCTTCAAGTACCCCCCACTCCTCCAAGTAGCCTTGAAACCGGGCGCAACGCGCTGCGGCTCGAAAGCTCCTCTCTCAGAGAGATGTGCCGTCACATGATGCACTCTCGCAGCTCCGTTGCCCACTTGCAGCAGCTGCTGCTACCAAAGCAAAAGGCTCCAGAAGTAAAAGCCACTGCTGCGCTGCACTTTCCCCTTGCCTCCCGTAAAGCACCAGAAACCGCCCGCTGCACGCTGTATTTCCATTCTCTGCCGCATCTGCCACTGTTACCTCGGCGCGTTGAAGCCTAAACCTGGGCACAGTTCTTTCCAGGGAAAGCTGGAAGAGAAAGAGGTAGCAGCACCAGTAGCTGCGAGTGGAACTTTCTGTTTTCAAGTGCTAACGTGAATCCGCAAAGGAGCCGGTGGCCAGGCACGCTTCCTCTTGCAGCCTGCGCGATGGCGCACGGCAGCTCGGTGCTCTGCCTTCATTCTTACGCTCTTCGTACCGTGTCGCGCTTTCATTCTGCCGGAGTCGAGCCGTCGTCTACTTCTCGCACAGGGAGCCGCGGTGCCGGCAGAGAAACCCTCCGTGCTGCTGCTTCTGCCGAAACACGCCTGGGCTATGCCCTTTCCCTCGCAGCGCTAGGTAGCACCACATTCTGTTTGCGCGGTAGCCTGAATCTCAACGGAAAGATTCTCGGCTACGTCTGGCACAGAGAACAGCTTTAGGTCAACAAGCTCACCCAGAGCTTACCCTCGACGCGTGCAAACCTGTACTTGCACCACATTCCAGTGGCAGCCCTCTTTCCTTTCCAGCCTGCACGGCGCCGTCAGATCGCGGTGCTCTCTGCACCTGCCCTCTCGCTTCCGCGTGCCGGCGCGCACACTACAGCCTTGCAGGGAGCGAAGAGGCGGAGAGGCGTCTCGCACAGAAGGACGGGCCAGGACGCAAAGGTGGTCTTCCTTTCTCCTCCTCCTTGCCCGAATGGTGGTGCTGTGTTGAAAGTCTTGGCCAGCGAAAGGCTCATCCAGCAAGTGTTTCTCTCCTGACGCATTTCGCTGAGCGAGAGCTACACGGACACTTTCGACGCTGGGAAACAGCAAGACAATGACTGTACGTCGAGCTGAGGAAAAGCCGTGCACAGCAGCCTGTGGCTGCGTGCAGTGTTCGCGCTGAAGAGCGGCAAAGCTCCAAGCCATCGCTGCGCTTCAGTTCTGTCCAGAGCCCAGAAGGCGAAGGACGAAGCAGCTGGGCACCGGCTTCATGCACTTCAGTGCAGCGACTCGCAAATGTCCAGCCGAGAGCTGCTTCACAAGCAGGTTCCGCTGAGAATGCTCTGGGCTGCTTCAGAAAGGAAGGCGCAGCCCTTGCACTCCAGCACACAAGCTGGCCAGAAACAGGTTCTTACACCTCCAGTGCTGCCGAGTCCATGCAGCTTGAGCACACCCAGTAGGGCGCGCCCAGAAAGAAGGCGTTCTTCAAGTACCCCCCACTCCTCCAAGTAGCCTTGAAACCGGGCGCAACGCGCTGCGGCTCGAAAGCTCCTCTCTCAGAGAGATGTGCCGTCACATGATGCACTCTCGCAGCTCCGTTGCCCACTTGCAGCAGCTGCTGCTACCAAAGCAAAAGGCTCCAGAAGTAAAAGCCACTGCTGCGCTGCACTTTCCCCTTGCCTCCCGTAAAGCACCAGAAACCGCCCGCTGCACGCTGTATTTCCATTCTCTGCCGCATCTGCCACTGTTACCTCGGCGCGTTGAAGCCTAAACCTGGGCACAGTTCTTTCCAGGGAAAGCTGGAAGAGAAAGAGGTAGCAGCACCAGTAGCTGCGAGTGGAACTTTCTGTTTTCAAGTGCTAACGTGAATCCGCAAAGGAGCCGGTGGCCAGGCACGCTTCCTCTTGCAGCCTGCGCGATGGCGCACGGCAGCTCGGTGCTCTGCCTTCATTCTTACGCTCTTCGTACCGTGTCGCGCTTTCATTCTGCCGGAGTCGAGCCGTCGTCTACTTCTCGCACAGGGAGCCGCGGTGCCGGCAGAGAAACCCTCCGTGCTGCTGCTTCTGCTGAAACACGCCTGGGCTATGCCCTTTCCCTCGCAGCGCTAGGTAGCACCACATTCTGTTTGCGCGGTAGCCTGAATCTCAACGGAAAGATTCTCGGCTACGTCTGGCACAGAGAACAGCTTTAGGTCAACAAGCTCACCCAGAGCTTACCCTCGACGCGTGCAAACCTGTACTTGCACCACATTCCAGTGGCAGCCCTCTTTCCTTTCCAGCCTGCACGGCGCCGTCAGATCGCGGTGCTCTCTGCACCTGCCCTCTCGCTTCCGAGTGCCGGCGCGCACACTACAGCCTTGCAGGGAGCGAAGAGGCGGAGAGGCGTCTCGCACAGAAGGACGGGCCAGGACGCAAAGATGGTCTTCCTTTCTCCTCCTCCTTGCCCGAATGGTGGTGCTGTGTTGAAAGTCTTGGCCAGCGAAAGGCTCATCCAGCAAGTGTTTCTCTCCTGACGCATTTCGCTGAGCGAGAGCTACACGGACACTTTCGACGCTGGGAAACAGCAAGACAATGACGGTACGTCGAGCTGAGGAAAAGCCGTGCACAGCAGCCTGTGGCTGCGTGCAGTGTTCGCGCTGAAGAGCGGCAAAGCTCCAAGCCATCGCTGCGCTTCAGTTCTGTCCAGAGCCCAGAAGGCGAAGGACGAAGCAGCTGGGCACCGGCTTCATGCACTTCAGTGCAGCGACTCGCAAATGTCCAGCCTGTGGCTGCGTGCAGTGTTCACGCTGAAGAGCGGCAAAGCTCCAAGCCATCGCTGCGCTTCAGTTCTGTCCAGAGCCCAGAAGGCGAAGGACGAAGCAGCTGGGCACCGGCTTCATGCACTTCAGTGGAGAGACTCGCAAATGTCCAGCCGAGAGCTGCTTCACAAGCAGGTTCCGCTGAGAATGCTCTGGGCTGCTTCAGAAAGGAAGGCGCAGCCCTTGCACTCCAGCACACAAGCTGGCCAGAAACAGGTTCTTACACCTCCAGTGCTGCCGAGTCCATGCAGCTTGAGCACACCCAGAAGGACGCGCCCAGAAAGAAGGCGTTCTTCAAGTACCCCCCACTCCTCCAAGTAGCCTTGAAACCGGGCGCAACGCGCTGCGGCTCGAAAGCTCCTCTCTCAGAGAGATGTGCCGTCACATGATGCACTCTCGCAGCTCCGTTGCCCACTTGCAGCAGCTGCTGCTACCAAAGCAAAAGGCTCCAGAAGTAAAAGCCACTGCTGCGCTGCACTTTCCCCTTGCCTCCCGTAAAGCACCAGAAACCGCCCGCTGCACGCTGTATTTCCATTCTCTGCCGCATCTGCCACTGTTACCTCGGCGCGTTGAAGCCTAAACCTGGGCACAGTTCTTTCCAGGGAAAGCTGGAAGAGAAAGAGGTAGCAGCACCAGTAGCTGCGAGTGGAACTTTCTGTTTTCAAGTGCTAACGTGAATCCGCAAAGGAGCCGGTGGCCAGGCACGCTTCCTCTTGCAGCCTGCGCGATGGCGCACGGCAGCTCGGTGCTCTGCCTTCATTCTTACGCTCTTCGTACCGTGTCGCGCTTTCATTCTGCCGGAGTCGAGCCGTCGTCTACTTCTCGCACAGGGAGCCGCGGTGCCGGCAGAGAAACCCTCCGTGCTGCTGCTTCTGCCGAAACACGCCTGGGCTATGCCCTTTCCCTCGCAGCGCTAGGTAGCACCACATTCTGTTTGCGCGGTAGCCTGAATCTCAACGGAAAGATTCTCGGCTACGTCTGGCACAGAGAACAGCTTTAGGTCAACAAGCTCACCCAGAGCTTACCCTCGACGCGTGCAAACCTGTACTTGCACCACATTCCAGTGGCAGCCCTCTTTCCTTTCCAGCCTGCACGGCGCCGTCAGATCGCGGTGCTCTCTGCACCTGCCCTCTCGCTTCCGCGTGCCGGCGCGCACACTACAGCCTTGCAGGGAGCGAAGAGGCGGAGAGGCGTCTCGCACAGAAGGACGGGCCAGGACGCAAAGGTGGTCTTCCTTTCTCCTCCTCCTTGCCCGAATGGTGGTGCTGTGTTGAAAGTCTTGGCCAGCGAAAGGCTCATCCAGCAAGTGTTTCTCTCCTGACGCATTTCGCTGAGCGAGAGCTACACGGACACTTTCGACGCTGGGAAACAGCAAGACAATGACTGTACGTCGAGCTGAGGAAAAGCCGTGCACAGCAGCCTGTGGCTGCGTGCAGTGTTCGCGCTGAAGAGCGGCAAAGCTCCAAGCCATCGCTGCGCTTCAGTTCTGTCCAGAGCCCAGAAGGCGAAGGACGAAGCAGCTGGGCACCGGCTTCATGCACTTCAGTGCAGCGACTCGCAAATGTCCAGCCTGTGGCTGCGTGCAGTGTTCACGCTGAAGAGCGGCAAAGCTCCAAGCCATCGCTGCGCTTCAGTTCTGTCCAGAGCCCAGAAGGCGAAGGACGAAGCAGCTGGGCACCGGCTTCATGCACTTCAGTGGAGAGACTCGCAAATGTCCAGCCGAGAGCTGCTTCACAAGCAGGTTCCGCTGAGAATGCTCTGGGCTGCTTCAGAAAGGAAGGCGCAGCCCTTGCACTCCAGCACACAAGCTGGCCAGATACAGGTTCTTACACCTCCAGTGCTGCCGAGTCCATGCAGCTTGAGCACACCCAGAAGGACGCGCCCAGAAAGAAGGCGTTCTTCAAGTACCCCCCACTCCTCCAAGTAGCCTTGAAACCGGGCGCAACGCGCTGCGGCTCGAAAGCTCCTCTCTCAGAGAGATGTGCCGTCACATGATGCACTCTCGCAGCTCCGTTGCCCACTTGCAGCAGCTGCTGCTACCAAAGCAAAAGGCTCCAGAAGTAAAAGCCACTGCTGCGCTGCACTTTCCCCTTGCCTCCCGTAAAGCACCAGAAACCGCCCGCTGCACGCTGTATTTCCATTCTCTGCCGCATCTGCCACTGTTACCTCGGCGCGTTGAAGCCTAAACCTGGGCACAGTTCTTTCCAGGGAAAGCTGGAAGAGAAAGAGGTAGCAGCACCAGTAGCTGCGAGTGGAACTTTCTGTTTTCAAGTGCTAACGTGAATCCGCAAAGGAGCCGGTGGCCAGGCACGCTTCCTCTTGCAGCCTGCGCGATGGCGCACGGCAGCTCGGTGCTCTGCCTTCATTCTTACGCTCTTCGTACCGTGTCGCGCTTTCATTCTGCCGGAGTCGAGCCGTCGTCTACTTCTCGCACAGGGAGCCGCGGTGCCGGCAGAGAAACCCTCCGTGCTGCTGCTTCTGCCGAAACACGCCTGGGCTATGCCCTTTCCCTCGCAGCGCTAGGTAGCACCACATTCTGTTTGCGCGGTAGCCTGAATCTCAACGGAAAGATTCTCGGCTACGTCTGGCACAGAGAACAGCTTTAGGTCAACAAGCTCACCCAGAGCTTACCCTCGACGCGTGCAAACCTGTACTTGCACCACATTCCAGTGGCAGCCCTCTTTCCTTTCCAGCCTGCACGGCGCCGTCAGATCGCGGTGCTCTCTGCACCTGCCCTCTCGCTTCCGCGTGCCGGCGCGCACACTACAGCCTTGCAGGGAGCGAAGAGGCGGAGAGGCGTCTCGCACAGAAGGACGGGCCAGGACGCAAAGGTGGTCTTCCTTTCTCCTCCTCCTTGCCCGAATGGTGGTGCTGTGTTGAAAGTCTTGGCCAGCGAAAGGCTCATCCAGCAAGTGTTTCTCTCCTGACGCATTTCGCTGAGCGAGAGCTACACGGACACTTTCGACGCTGGGAAACAGCAAGACAATGACTGTACGTCGAGCTGAGGAAAAGCCGTGCACAGCAGCCTGTGGCTGCGTGCAGTGTTCGCGCTGAAGAGCGGCAAAGCTCCAAGCCATCGCTGCGCTTCAGTTCTGTCCAGAGCCCAGAAGGCGAAGGACGAAGCAGCTGGGCACCGGCTTCATGCACTTCAGTGCAGCGACTCGCAAATGTCCAGCCGAGAGCTGCTTCACAAGCAGGTTCCGCTGAGAATGCTCTGGGCTGCTTCAGAAAGGAAGGCGCAGCCCTTGCACTCCAGCACACAAGCTGGCCAGAAACAGGTTCTTACACCTCCAGTGCTGCCGAGTCCATGCAGCTTGAGCACACCCAGTAGGGCGCGCCCAGAAAGAAGGCGTTCTTCAAGTACCCCCCACTCCTCCAAGTAGCCTTGAAACCGGGCGCAACGCGCTGCGGCTCGAAAGCTCCTCTCTCAGAGAGATGTGCCGTCACATGATGCACTCTCGCAGCTCCGTTGCCCACTTGCAGCAGCTGCTGCTACCAAAGCAAAAGGCTCCAGAAGTAAAAGCCACTGCTGCGCTGCACTTTCCCCTTGCCTCCCGTAAAGCACCAGAAACCGCCCGCTGCACGCTGTATTTCCATTCTCTGCCGCATCTGCCACTGTTACCTCGGCGCGTTGAAGCCTAAACCTGGGCACAGTTCTTTCCAGGGAAAGCTGGAAGAGAAAGAGGTAGCAGCACCAGTAGCTGCGAGTGGAACTTTCTGTTTTCAAGTGCTAACGTGAATCCGCAAAGGAGCCGGTGGCCAGGCACGCTTCCTCTTGCAGCCTGCGCGATGGCGCACGGCAGCTCGGTGCTCTGCCTTCATTCTTACGCTCTTCGTACCGTGTCGCGCTTTCATTCTGCCGGAGTCGAGCCGTCGTCTACTTCTCGCACAGGGAGCCGCGGTGCCGGCAGAGAAACCCTCCGTGCTGCTGCTTCTGCTGAAACACGCCTGGGCTATGCCCTTTCCCTCGCAGCGCTAGGTAGCACCACATTCTGTTTGCGCGGTAGCCTGAATCTCAACGGAAAGATTCTCGGCTACGTCTGGCACAGAGAACAGCTTTAGGTCAACAAGCTCACCCAGAGCTTACCCTCGACGCGTGCAAACCTGTACTTGCACCACATTCCAGTGGCAGCGCTCTTTCCTTTCCAGCCTGCACGGCGCCGTCAGATCGCGGTGCTCTCTGCACCTGCCCTCTCGCTTCCGAGTGCCGGCGCGCACACTACAGCCTTGCAGGGAGCGAAGAGGCGGAGAGGCGTCTCGCACAGAAGGACGGGCCAGGACGCAAAGATGGTCTTCCTTTCTCCTCCTCCTTGCCCGAATGGTGGTGCTGTGTTGAAAGTCTTGGCCAGCGAAAGGCTCATCCAGCAAGTGTTTCTCTCCTGACGCATTTCGCTGAGCGAGAGCTACACGGACACTTTCGACGCTGGGAAACAGCAAGACAATGACGGTACGTCGAGCTGAGGAAAAGCCGTGCACAGCAGCCTGTGGCTGCGTGCAGTGTTCGCGCTGAAGAGCGGCAAAGCTCCAAGCCATCGCTGCGCTTCAGTTCTGTCCAGAGCCCAGAAGGCGAAGGACGAAGCAGCTGGGCACCGGCTTCATGCACTTCAGTGCAGCGACTCGCAAATGTCCAGCCTGTGGCTGCGTGCAGTGTTCACGCTGAAGAGCGGCAAAGCTCCAAGCCATCGCTGCGCTTCAGTTCTGTCCAGAGCCCAGAAGGCGAAGGACGAAGCAGCTGGGCACCGGCTTCATGCACTTCAGTGGAGAGACTCGCAAATGTCCAGCCGAGAGCTGCTTCACAAGCAGGTTCCGCTGAGAATGCTCTGGGCTGCTTCAGAAAGGAAGGCGCAGCCCTTGCACTCCAGCACACAAGCTGGCCAGAAACAGGTTCTTACACCTCCAGTGCTGCCGAGTCCATGCAGCTTGAGCACACCCAGAAGGACGCGCCCAGAAAGAAGGCGTTCTTCAAGTACCCCCCACTCCTCCAAGTAGCCTTGAAACCGGGCGCAACGCGCTGCGGCTCGAAAGCTCCTCTCTCAGAGAGATGTGCCGTCACATGATGCACTCTCGCAGCTCCGTTGCCCACTTGCAGCAGCTGCTGCTACCAAAGCAAAAGGCTCCAGAAGTAAAAGCCACTGCTGCGCTGCACTTTCCCCTTGCCTCCCGTAAAGCACCAGAAACCGCCCGCTGCACGCTGTATTTCCATTCTCTGCCGCATCTGCCACTGTTACCTCGGCGCGTTGAAGCCTAAACCTGGGCACAGTTCTTTCCAGGGAAAGCTGGAAGAGAAAGAGGTAGCAGCACCAGTAGCTGCGAGTGGAACTTTCTGTTTTCAAGTGCTAACGTGAATCCGCAAAGGAGCCGGTGGCCAGGCACGCTTCCTCTTGCAGCCTGCGCGATGGCGCACGGCAGCTCGGTGCTCTGCCTTCATTCTTACGCTCTTCGTACCGTGTCGCGCTTTCATTCTGCCGGAGTCGAGCCGTCGTCTACTTCTCGCACAGGGAGCCGCGGTGCCGGCAGAGAAACCCTCCGTGCTGCTGCTTCTGCCGAAACACGCCTGGGCTATGCCCTTTCCCTCGCAGCGCTAGGTAGCACCACATTCTGTTTGCGCGGTAGCCTGAATCTCAACGGAAAGATTCTCGGCTACGTCTGGCACAGAGAACAGCTTTAGGTCAACAAGCTCACCCAGAGCTTACCCTCGACGCGTGCAAACCTGTACTTGCACCACATTCCAGTGGCAGCCCTCTTTCCTTTCCAGCCTGCACGGCGCCGTCAGATCGCGGTGCTCTCTGCACCTGCCCTCTCGCTTCCGCGTGCCGGCGCGCACACTACAGCCTTGCAGGGAGCGAAGAGGCGGAGAGGCGTCTCGCACAGAAGGACGGGCCAGGACGCAAAGGTGGTCTTCCTTTCTCCTCCTCCTTGCCCGAATGGTGGTGCTGTGTTGAAAGTCTTGGCCAGCGAAAGGCTCATCCAGCAAGTGTTTCTCTCCTGACGCATTTCGCTGAGCGAGAGCTACACGGACACTTTCGACGCTGGGAAACAGCAAGACAATGACTGTACGTCGAGCTGAGGAAAAGCCGTGCACAGCAGCCTGTGGCTGCGTGCAGTGTTCGCGCTGAAGAGCGGCAAAGCTCCAAGCCATCGCTGCGCTTCAGTTCTGTCCAGAGCCCAGAAGGCGAAGGACGAAGCAGCTGGGCACCGGCTTCATGCACTTCAGTGCAGCGACTCGCAAATGTCCAGCCGAGAGCTGCTTCACAAGCAGGTTCCGCTGAGAATGCTCTGGGCTGCTTCAGAAAGGAAGGCGCAGCCCTTGCACTCCAGCACACAAGCTGGCCAGAAACAGGTTCTTACACCTCCAGTGCTGCCGAGTCCATGCAGCTTGAGCACACCCAGTAGGGCGCGCCCAGAAAGAAGGCGTTCTTCAAGTACCCCCCACTCCTCCAAGTAGCCTTGAAACCGGGCGCAACGCGCTGCGGCTCGAAAGCTCCTCTCTCAGAGAGATGTGCCGTCACATGATGCACTCTCGCAGCTCCGTTGCCCACTTGCAGCAGCTGCTGCTACCAAAGCAAAAGGCTCCAGAAGTAAAAGCCACTGCTGCGCTGCACTTTCCCCTTGCCTCCCGTAAAGCACCAGAAACCGCCCGCTGCACGCTGTATTTCCATTCTCTGCCGCATCTGCCACTGTTACCTCGGCGCGTTGAAGCCTAAACCTGGGCACAGTTCTTTCCAGGGAAAGCTGGAAGAGAAAGAGGTAGCAGCACCAGTAGCTGCGAGTGGAACTTTCTGTTTTCAAGTGCTAACGTGAATCCGCAAAGGAGCCGGTGGCCAGGCACGCTTCCTCTTGCAGCCTGCGCGATGGCGCACGGCAGCTCGGTGCTCTGCCTTCATTCTTACGCTCTTCGTACCGTGTCGCGCTTTCATTCTGCCGGAGTCGAGCCGTCGTCTACTTCTCGCACAGGGAGCCGCGGTGCCGGCAGAGAAACCCTCCGTGCTGCTGCTTCTGCCGAAACACGCCTGGGCTATGCCCTTTCCCTCGCAGCGCTAGGTAGCACCACATTCTGTTTGCGCGGTAGCCTGAATCTCAACGGAAAGATTCTCGGCTACGTCTGGCACAGAGAACAGCTTTAGGTCAACAAGCTCACCCAGAGCTTACCCTCGACGCGTGCAAACCTGTACTTGCACCACATTCCAGTGGCAGCCCTCTTTCCTTTCCAGCCTGCACGGCGCCGTCAGATCGCGGTGCTCTCTGCACCTGCCCTCTCGCTTCCGCGTGCCGGCGCGCACACTACAGCCTTGCAGGGAGCGAAGAGGCGGAGAGGCGTCTCGCACAGAAGGACGGGCCAGGACGCAAAGATGGTCTTCCTTTCTCCTCCTCCTTGCCCGAATGGTGGTGCTGTGTTGAAAGTCTTGGCCAGCGAAAGGCTCATCCAGCAAGCGTTTCTCTCCTGACGCATTTCGCTGAGCGAGAGCTACACGGACACTTTCGACGCTGAGAAACAGCAAGAGAATGACGGTACGTCGAGCTGAGGAAAAGCCGTGCACAGCAGCCTGTGGCTGCGTGCAGTGTTCGCGCTGAAGAGCGGCAAAGCTCCAAGCCATCGCTGCGCTTCAGTTCTGTCCAGAGCCCAGAAGGCGAAGGACGAAGCAGCTGGGCACCGGCTTCATGCACTTCAGTGCAGCGACTCGCAAATGTCCAGCCTGTGGCTGCGTGCAGTGTTCACGCTGAAGAGCGGCAAAGCTCCAAGCCATCGCTGCGCTTCAGTTCTGTCCAGAGCCCAGAAGGCGAAGGACGAAGCAGCTGGGCACCGGCTTCATGCACTTCAGTGGAGAGACTCGCAAATGTCCAGCCGAGAGCTGCTTCACAAGCAGGTTCCGCTGAGAATGCTCTGGGCTGCTTCAGAAAGGAAGGCGCAGCCCTTGCACTCCAGCACACAAGCTGGCCAGAAACAGGTTCTTACACCTCCAGTGCTGCCGAGTCCATGCAGCTTGAGCACACCCAGAAGGACGCGCCCAGAAAGAAGGCGTTCTTCAAGTACCCCCCACTCCTCCAAGTAGCCTTGAAACCGGGCGCAACGCGCTGCGGCTCGAAAGCTCCTCTCTCAGAGAGATGTGCCGTCACATGATGCACTCTCGCAGCTCCGTTGCCCACTTGCAGCAGCTGCTGCTACCAAAGCAAAAGGCTCCAGAAGTAAAAGCCACTGCTGCGCTGCACTTTCCCCTTGCCTCCCGTAAAGCACCAGAAACCGCCCGCTGCACGCTGTATTTCCATTCTCTGCCGCATCTGCCACTGTTACCTCGGCGCGTTGAAGCCTAAACCTGGGCACAGTTCTTTCCAGGGAAAGCTGGAAGAGAAAGAGGTAGCAGCACCAGTAGCTGCGAGTGGAACTTTCTGTTTTCAAGTGCTAACGTGAATCCGCAAAGGAGCCGGTGGCCAAGCACGCTTCCTCTTGCAGCCTGCGCGATGGCGCACGGCAGCTCGGTGCTCTGCCTTCATTCTTACGCTCTTCGTACCGTGTCGCGCTTTCATTCTGCCGGAGTCGAGCCGTCGTCTACTTCTCGCACAGGGAGCCGCGGTGCCGGCAGAGAAACCCTCCGTGCTGCTGCTTCTGCCGAAACACGCCTGGGCTATGCCCTTTCCCTCGCAGCGCTAGGTAGCACCACATTCTGTTTGCGCGGTAGCCTGAATCTCAACGGAAAGATTCTCGGCTACGTCTGGCACAGAGAACAGCTTTAGGTCAACAAGCTCACCCAGAGCTTACCCTCGACGCGTGCAAACCTGTACTTGCACCACATTCCAGTGGCAGCCCTCTTTCCTTTCCAGCCTGCACGGCGCCGTCAGATCGCGGTGCTCTCTGCACCTGCCCTCTCGCTTCCGCGTGCCGGCGCGCACACTACAGCCTTGCAGGGAGCGAAGAGGCGGAGAGGCGTCTCGCACAGAAGGACGGGCCAGGACGCAAAGGTGGTCTTCCTTTCTCCTCCTCCTTGCCCGAATGGTGGTGCTGTGTTGAAAGTCTTGGCCAGCGAAAGGCTCATCCAGCAAGTGTTTCTCTCCTGACGCATTTCGCTGAGCGAGAGCTACACGGACACTTTCGACGCTGGGAAACAGCAAGACAATGACTGTACGTCGAGCTGAGGAAAAGCCGTGCACAGCAGCCTGTGGCTGCGTGCAGTGTTCGCGCTGAAGAGCGGCAAAGCTCCAAGCCATCGCTGCGCTTCAGTTCTGTCCAGAGCCCAGAAGGCGAAGGACGAAGCAGCTGGGCACCGGCTTCATGCACTTCAGTGCAGCGACTCGCAAATGTCCAGCCTGTGGCTGCGTGCAGTGTTCACGCTGAAGAGCGGCAAAGCTCCAAGCCATCGCTGCGCTTCAGTTCTGTCCAGAGCCCAGAAGGCGAAGGACGAAGCAGCTGGGCACCGGCTTCATGCACTTCAGTGGAGAGACTCGCAAATGTCCAGCCGAGAGCTGCTTCACAAGCAGGTTCCGCTGAGAATGCTCTGGGCTGCTTCAGAAAGGAAGGCGCAGCCCTTGCACTCCAGCACACAAGCTGGCCAGATACAGGTTCTTACACCTCCAGTGCTGCCGAGTCCATGCAGCTTGAGCACACCCAGAAGGACGCGCCCAGAAAGAAGGCGTTCTTCAAGTACCCCCCACTCCTCCAAGTAGCCTTGAAACCGGGCGCAACGCGCTGCGGCTCGAAAGCTCCTCTCTCAGAGAGATGTGCCGTCACATGATGCACTCTCGCAGCTCCGTTGCCCACTTGCAGCAGCTGCTGCTACCAAAGCAAAAGGCTCCAGAAGTAAAAGCCACTGCTGCGCTGCACTTTCCCCTTGCCTCCCGTAAAGCACCAGAAACCGCCCGCTGCACGCTGTATTTCCATTCTCTGCCGCATCTGCCACTGTTACCTCGGCGCGTTGAAGCCTAAACCTGGGCACAGTTCTTTCCAGGGAAAGCTGGAAGAGAAAGAGGTAGCAGCACCAGTAGCTGCGAGTGGAACTTTCTGTTTTCAAGTGCTAACGTGAATCCGCAAAGGAGCCGGTGGCCAGGCACGCTTCCTCTTGCAGCCTGCGCGATGGCGCACGGCAGCTCGGTGCTCTGCCTTCATTCTTACGCTCTTCGTACCGTGTCGCGCTTTCATTCTGCCGGAGTCGAGCCGTCGTCTACTTCTCGCACAGGGAGCCGCGGTGCCGGCAGAGAAACCCTCCGTGCTGCTGCTTCTGCCGAAACACGCCTGGGCTATGCCCTTTCCCTCGCAGCGCTAGGTAGCACCACATTCTGTTTGCGCGGTAGCCTGAATCTCAACGGAAAGATTCTCGGCTACGTCTGGCACAGAGAACAGCTTTAGGTCAACAAGCTCACCCAGAGCTTACCCTCGACGCGTGCAAACCTGTACTTGCACCACATTCCAGTGGCAGCCCTCTTTCCTTTCCAGCCTGCACGGCGCCGTCAGATCGCGGTGCTCTCTGCACCTGCCCTCTCGCTTCCGCGTGCCGGCGCGCACACTACAGCCTTGCAGGGAGCGAAGAGGCGGAGAGGCGTCTCGCACAGAAGGACGGGCCAGGACGCAAAGGTGGTCTTCCTTTCTCCTCCTCCTTGCCCGAATGGTGGTGCTGTGTTGAAAGTCTTGGCCAGCGAAAGGCTCATCCAGCAAGTGTTTCTCTCCTGACGCATTTCGCTGAGCGAGAGCTACACGGACACTTTCGACGCTGGGAAACAGCAAGACAATGACTGTACGTCGAGCTGAGGAAAAGCCGTGCACAGCAGCCTGTGGCTGCGTGCAGTGTTCGCGCTGAAGAGCGGCAAAGCTCCAAGCCATCGCTGCGCTTCAGTTCTGTCCAGAGCCCAGAAGGCGAAGGACGAAGCAGCTGGGCACCGGCTTCATGCACTTCAGTGCAGCGACTCGCAA
This sequence comes from Aphelocoma coerulescens, assembly GCF_041296385.1. Taxonomy (NCBI): domain Eukaryota; kingdom Metazoa; phylum Chordata; class Aves; order Passeriformes; family Corvidae; genus Aphelocoma; species Aphelocoma coerulescens. The sequence goes on along the minus strand of NC_091014.1, from coordinate 72,884,934 downwards.
ATGTCCAGCCGAGAGCTGCTTCACAAGCAGGTTCCGCTGAGAATGCTCTGGGCTGCTTCAGAAAGGAAGGCGCAGCCCTTGCACTCCAGCACACAAGCTGGCCAGAAACAGGTTCTTACACCTCCAGTGCTGCCGAGTCCATGCAGCTTGAGCACACCCAGTAGGGCGCGCCCAGAAAGAAGGCGTTCTTCAAGTACCCCCCACTCCTCCAAGTAGCCTTGAAACCGGGCGCAACGCGCTGCGGCTCGAAAGCTCCTCTCTCAGAGAGATGTGCCGTCACATGATGCACTCTCGCAGCTCCGTTGCCCACTTGCAGCAGCTGCTGCTACCAAAGCAAAAGGCTCCAGAAGTAAAAGCCACTGCTGCGCTGCACTTTCCCCTTGCCTCCCGTAAAGCACCAGAAACCGCCCGCTGCACGCTGTATTTCCATTCTCTGCCGCATCTGCCACTGTTACCTCGGCGCGTTGAAGCCTAAACCTGGGCACAGTTCTTTCCAGGGAAAGCTGGAAGAGAAAGAGGTAGCAGCACCAGTAGCTGCGAGTGGAACTTTCTGTTTTCAAGTGCTAACGTGAATCCGCAAAGGAGCCGGTGGCCAGGCACGCTTCCTCTTGCAGCCTGCGCGATGGCGCACGGCAGCTCGGTGCTCTGCCTTCATTCTTACGCTCTTCGTACCGTGTCGCGCTTTCATTCTGCCGGAGTCGAGCCGTCGTCTACTTCTCGCACAGGGAGCCGCGGTGCCGGCAGAGAAACCCTCCGTGCTGCTGCTTCTGCTGAAACACGCCTGGGCTATGCCCTTTCCCTCGCAGCGCTAGGTAGCACCACATTCTGTTTGCGCGGTAGCCTGAATCTCAACGGAAAGATTCTCGGCTACGTCTGGCACAGAGAACAGCTTTAGGTCAACAAGCTCACCCAGAGCTTACCCTCGACGCGTGCAAACCTGTACTTGCACCACATTCCAGTGGCAGCGCTCTTTCCTTTCCAGCCTGCACGGCGCCGTCAGATCGCGGTGCTCTCTGCACCTGCCCTCTCGCTTCCGAGTGCCGGCGCGCACACTACAGCCTTGCAGGGAGCGAAGAGGCGGAGAGGCGTCTCGCACAGAAGGACGGGCCAGGACGCAAAGATGGTCTTCCTTTCTCCTCCTCCTTGCCCGAATGGTGGTGCTGTGTTGAAAGTCTTGGCCAGCGAAAGGCTCATCCAGCAAGTGTTTCTCTCCTGACGCATTTCGCTGAGCGAGAGCTACACGGACACTTTCGACGCTGGGAAACAGCAAGAGAATGACGGTACGTCGAGCTGAGGAAAAGCCGTGCACAGCAGCCTGTGGCTGCGTGCAGTGTTCGCGCTGAAGAGCGGCAAAGCTCCAAGCCATCGCTGCGCTTCAGTTCTGTCCAGAGCCCAGAAGGCGAAGGACGAAGCAGCTGGGCACCGGCTTCATGCACTTCAGTGCAGCGACTCGCAAATGTCCAGCCTGTGGCTGCGTGCAGTGTTCACGCTGAAGAGCGGCAAAGCTCCAAGCCATCGCTGCGCTTCAGTTCTGTCCAGAGCCCAGAAAGCGAAGGACGAAGCAGCTGGGCACCGGCTTCATGCACTTCAGTGGAGAGACTCGCAAATGTCCAGCCGAGAGCTGCTTCACAAGCAGGTTCCGCTGAGAATGCTCTGGGCTGCTTCAGAAAGGAAGGCGCAGCCCTTGCACTCCAGCACACAAGCTGGCCAGATACAGGTTCTTACACCTCCAGTGCTGCCGAGTCCATGCAGCTTGAGCACACCCAGAAGGACGCGCCCAGAAAGAAGGCGTTCTTCAAGTACCCCCCACTCCTCCAAGTAGCCTTGAAACCGGGCGCAACGCGCTGCGGCTCGAAAGCTCCTCTCTCAGAGAGATGTGCCGTCACATGATGCACTCTCGCAGCTCCGTTGCCCACTTGCAGCAGCTGCTGCTACCAAAGCAAAAGGCTCCAGAAGTAAAAGCCACTGCTGCGCTGCACTTTCCCCTTGCCTCCCGTAAAGCACCAGAAACCGCCCGCTGCACGCTGTATTTCCATTCTCTGCCGCATCTGCCACTGTTACCTCGGCGCGTTGAAGCCTAAACCTGGGCACAGTTCTTTCCAGGGAAAGCTGGAAGAGAAAGAGGTAGCAGCACCAGTAGCTGCGAGTGGAACTTTCTGTTTTCAAGTGCTAACGTGAATCCGCAAAGGAGCCGGTGGCCAGGCACGCTTCCTCTTGCAGCCTGCGCGATGGCGCACGGCAGCTCGGTGCTCTGCCTTCATTCTTACGCTCTTCGTACCGTGTCGCGCTTTCATTCTGCCGGAGTCGAGCCGTCGTCTACTTCTCGCACAGGGAGCCGCGGTGCCGGCAGAGAAACCCTCCGTGCTGCTGCTTCTGCCGAAACACGCCTGGGCTATGCCCTTTCCCTCGCAGCGCTAGGTAGCACCACATTCTGTTTGCGCGGTAGCCTGAATCTCAACGGAAAGATTCTCGGCTACGTCTGGCACAGAGAACAGCTTTAGGTCAACAAGCTCACCCAGAGCTTACCCTCGACGCGTGCAAACCTGTACTTGCACCACATTCCAGTGGCAGCCCTCTTTCCTTTCCAGCCTGCACGGCGCCGTCAGATCGCGGTGCTCTCTGCACCTGCCCTCTCGCTTCCGCGTGCCGGCGCGCACACTACAGCCTTGCAGGGAGCGAAGAGGCGGAGAGGCGTCTCGCACAGAAGGACGGGCCAGGACGCAAAGGTGGTCTTCCTTTCTCCTCCTCCTTGCCCGAATGGTGGTGCTGTGTTGAAAGTCTTGGCCAGCGAAAGGCTCATCCAGCAAGTGTTTCTCTCCTGACGCATTTCGCTGAGCGAGAGCTACACGGACACTTTCGACGCTGGGAAACAGCAAGACAATGACTGTACGTCGAGCTGAGGAAAAGCCGTGCACAGCAGCCTGTGGCTGCGTGCAGTGTTCGCGCTGAAGAGCGGCAAAGCTCCAAGCCATCGCTGCGCTTCAGTTCTGTCCAGAGCCCAGAAGGCGAAGGACGAAGCAGCTGGGCACCGGCTTCATGCACTTCAGTGCAGCGACTCGCAAATGTCCAGCCGAGAGCTGCTTCACAAGCAGGTTCCGCTGAGAATGCTCTGGGCTGCTTCAGAAAGGAAGGCGCAGCCCTTGCACTCCAGCACACAAGCTGGCCAGAAACAGGTTCTTACACCTCCAGTGCTGCCGAGTCCATGCAGCTTGAGCACACCCAGTAGGGCGCGCCCAGAAAGAAGGCGTTCTTCAAGTACCCCCCACTCCTCCAAGTAGCCTTGAAACCGGGCGCAACGCGCTGCGGCTCGAAAGCTCCTCTCTCAGAGAGATGTGCCGTCACATGATGCACTCTCGCAGCTCCGTTGCCCACTTGCAGCAGCTGCTGCTACCAAAGCAAAAGGCTCCAGAAGTAAAAGCCACTGCTGCGCTGCACTTTCCCCTTGCCTCCCGTAAAGCACCAGAAACCGCCCGCTGCACGCTGTATTTCCATTCTCTGCCGCATCTGCCACTGTTACCTCGGCGCGTTGAAGCCTAAACCTGGGCACAGTTCTTTCCAGGGAAAGCTGGAAGAGAAAGAGGTAGCAGCACCAGTAGCTGCGAGTGGAACTTTCTGTTTTCAAGTGCTAACGTGAATCCGCAAAGGAGCCGGTGGCCAGGCACGCTTCCTCTTGCAGCCTGCGCGATGGCGCACGGCAGCTCGGTGCTCTGCCTTCATTCTTACGCTCTTCGTACCGTGTCGCGCTTTCATTCTGCCGGAGTCGAGCCGTCGTCTACTTCTCGCACAGGGAGCCGCGGTGCCGGCAGAGAAACCCTCCGTGCTGCTGCTTCTGCTGAAACACGCCTGGGCTATGCCCTTTCCCTCGCAGCGCTAGGTAGCACCACATTCTGTTTGCGCGGTAGCCTGAATCTCAACGGAAAGATTCTCGGCTACGTCTGGCACAGAGAACAGCTTTAGGTCAACAAGCTCACCCAGAGCTTACCCTCGACGCGTGCAAACCTGTACTTGCACCACATTCCAGTGGCAGCGCTCTTTCCTTTCCAGCCTGCACGGCGCCGTCAGATCGCGGTGCTCTCTGCACCTGCCCTCTCGCTTCCGAGTGCCGGCGCGCACACTACAGCCTTGCAGGGAGCGAAGAGGCGGAGAGGCGTCTCGCACAGAAGGACGGGCCAGGACGCAAAGGTGGTCTTCCTTTCTCCTCCTCCTTGCCCGAATGGTGGTGCTGTGTTGAAAGTCTTGGCCAGCGAAAGGCTCATCCAGCAAGTGTTTCTCTCCTGACGCATTTCGCTGAGCGAGAGCTACACGGACACTTTCGACGCTGGGAAACAGCAAGACAATGACTGTACGTCGAGCTGAGGAAAAGCCGTGCACAGCAGCCTGTGGCTGCGTGCAGTGTTCGCGCTGAAGAGCGGCAAAGCTCCAAGCCATCGCTGCGCTTCAGTTCTGTCCAGAGCCCAGAAGGCGAAGGACGAAGCAGCTGGGCACCGGCTTCATGCACTTCAGTGCAGCGACTCGCAAATGTCCAGCCTGTGGCTGCGTGCAGTGTTCACGCTGAAGAGCGGCAAAGCTCCAAGCCATCGCTGCGCTTCAGTTCTGTCCAGAGCCCAGAAAGCGAAGGACGAAGCAGCTGGGCACCGGCTTCATGCACTTCAGTGCAGCGACTCGCAAATGTCCAGCCGAGAGCTGCTTCACAAGCAGGTTCCGCTGAGAATGCTCTGGGCTGCTTCAGAAAGGAAGGCGCAGCCCTTGCACTCCAGCACACAAGCTGGCCAGAAACAGGTTCTTACACCTCCAGTGCTGCCGAGTCCATGCAGCTTGAGCACACCCAGAAGGACGCGCCCAGAAAGAAGGCGTTCTTCAAGTACCCCCCACTCCTCCAAGTAGCCTTGAAACCGGGCGCAACGCGCTGCGGCTCGAAAGCTCCTCTCTCAGAGAGATGTGCCGTCACATGATGCACTCTCGCAGCTCCGTTGCCCACTTGCAGCAGCTGCTGCTACCAAAGCAAAAGGCTCCAGAAGTAAAAGCCACTGCTGCGCTGCACTTTCCCCTTGCCTCCCGTAAAGCACCAGAAACCGCCCGCTGCACGCTGTATTTCCATTCTCTGCCGCATCTGCCACTGTTACCTCGGCGCGTTGAAGCCTAAACCTGGGCACAGTTCTTTCCAGGGAAAGCTGGAAGAGAAAGAGGTAGCAGCACCAGTAGCTGCGAGTGGAACTTTCTGTTTTCAAGTGCTAACGTGAATCCGCAAAGGAGCCGGTGGCCAGGCACGCTTCCTCTTGCAGCCTGCGCGATGGCGCACGGCAGCTCGGTGCTCTGCCTTCATTCTTACGCTCTTCGTACCGTGTCGCGCTTTCATTCTGCCGGAGTCGAGCCGTCGTCTACTTCTCGCACAGGGAGCCGCGGTGCCGGCAGAGAAACCCTCCGTGCTGCTGCTTCTGCCGAAACACGCCTGGGCTATGCCCTTTCCCTCGCAGCGCTAGGTAGCACCACATTCTGTTTGCGCGGTAGCCTGAATCTCAACGGAAAGATTCTCGGCTACGTCTGGCACAGAGAACAGCTTTAGGTCAACAAGCTCACCCAGAGCTTACCCTCGACGCGTGCAAACCTGTACTTGCACCACATTCCAGTGGCAGCCCTCTTTCCTTTCCAGCCTGCACGGCGCCGTCAGATCGCGGTGCTCTCTGCACCTGCCCTCTCGCTTCCGCGTGCCGGCGCGCACACTACAGCCTTGCAGGGAGCGAAGAGGCGGAGAGGCGTCTCGCACAGAAGGACGGGCCAGGACGCAAAGGTGGTCTTCCTTTCTCCTCCTCCTTGCCCGAATGGTGGTGCTGTGTTGAAAGTCTTGGCCAGCGAAAGGCTCATCCAGCAAGTGTTTCTCTCCTGACGCATTTCGCTGAGCGAGAGCTACACGGACACTTTCGACGCTGGGAAACAGCAAGACAATGACTGTACGTCGAGCTGAGGAAAAGCCGTGCACAGCAGCCTGTGGCTGCGTGCAGTGTTCGCGCTGAAGAGCGGCAAAGCTCCAAGCCATCGCTGCGCTTCAGTTCTGTCCAGAGCCCAGAAGGCGAAGGACGAAGCAGCTGGGCACCGGCTTCATGCACTTCAGTGCAGCGACTCGCAAATGTCCAGCCTGTGGCTGCGTGCAGTGTTCACGCTGAAGAGCGGCAAAGCTCCAAGCCATCGCTGCGCTTCAGTTCTGTCCAGAGCCCAGAAAGCGAAGGACGAAGCAGCTGGGCACCGGCTTCATGCACTTCAGTGCAGCGACTCGCAAATGTCCAGCCGAGAGCTGCTTCACAAGCAGGTTCCGCTGAGAATGCTCTGGGCTGCTTCAGAAAGGAAGGCGCAGCCCTTGCACTCCAGCACACAAGCTGGCCAGAAACAGGTTCTTACACCTCCAGTGCTGCCGAGTCCATGCAGCTTGAGCACACCCAGAAGGACGCGCCCAGAAAGAAGGCGTTCTTCAAGTACCCCCCACTCCTCCAAGTAGCCTTGAAACCGGGCGCAACGCGCTGCGGCTCGAAAGCTCCTCTCTCAGAGAGATGTGCCGTCACATGATGCACTCTCGCAGCTCCGTTGCCCACTTGCAGCAGCTGCTGCTACCAAAGCAAAAGGCTCCAGAAGTAAAAGCCACTGCTGCGCTGCACTTTCCCCTTGCCTCCCGTAAAGCACCAGAAACCGCCCGCTGCACGCTGTATTTCCATTCTCTGCCGCATCTGCCACTGTTACCTCGGCGCGTTGAAGCCTAAACCTGGGCACAGTTCTTTCCAGGGAAAGCTGGAAGAGAAAGAGGTAGCAGCACCAGTAGCTGCGAGTGGAACTTTCTGTTTTCAAGTGCTAACGTGAATCCGCAAAGGAGCCGGTGGCCAGGCACGCTTCCTCTTGCAGCCTGCGCGATGGCGCACGGCAGCTCGGTGCTCTGCCTTCATTCTTACGCTCTTCGTACCGTGTCGCGCTTTCATTCTGCCGGAGTCGAGCCGTCGTCTACTTCTCGCACAGGGAGCCGCGGTGCCGGCAGAGAAACCCTCCGTGCTGCTGCTTCTGCCGAAACACGCCTGGGCTATGCCCTTTCCCTCGCAGCGCTAGGTAGCACCACATTCTGTTTGCGCGGTAGCCTGAATCTCAACGGAAAGATTCTCGGCTACGTCTGGCACAGAGAACAGCTTTAGGTCAACAAGCTCACCCAGAGCTTACCCTCGACGCGTGCAAACCTGTACTTGCACCACATTCCAGTGGCAGCCCTCTTTCCTTTCCAGCCTGCACGGCGCCGTCAGATCGCGGTGCTCTCTGCACCTGCCCTCTCGCTTCCGCGTGCCGGCGCGCACACTACAGCCTTGCAGGGAGCGAAGAGGCGGAGAGGCGTCTCGCACAGAAGGACGGGCCAGGACGCAAAGGTGGTCTTCCTTTCTCCTCCTCCTTGCCCGAATGGTGGTGCTGTGTTGAAAGTCTTGGCCAGCGAAAGGCTCATCCAGCAAGTGTTTCTCTCCTGACGCATTTCGCTGAGCGAGAGCTACACGGACACTTTCGACGCTGGGAAACAGCAAGACAATGACTGTACGTCGAGCTGAGGAAAAGCCGTGCACAGCAGCCTGTGGCTGCGTGCAGTGTTCGCGCTGAAGAGCGGCAAAGCTCCAAGCCATCGCTGCGCTTCAGTTCTGTCCAGAGCCCAGAAGGCGAAGGACGAAGCAGCTGGGCACCGGCTTCATGCACTTCAGTGCAGCGACTCGCAAATGTCCAGCCGAGAGCTGCTTCACAAGCAGGTTCCGCTGAGAATGCTCTGGGCTGCTTCAGAAAGGAAGGCGCAGCCCTTGCACTCCAGCACACAAGCTGGCCAGAAACAGGTTCTTACACCTCCAGTGCTGCCGAGTCCATGCAGCTTGAGCACACCCAGTAGGGCGCGCCCAGAAAGAAGGCGTTCTTCAAGTACCCCCCACTCCTCCAAGTAGCCTTGAAACCGGGCGCAACGCGCTGCGGCTCGAAAGCTCCTCTCTCAGAGAGATGTGCCGTCACATGATGCACTCTCGCAGCTCCGTTGCCCACTTGCAGCAGCTGCTGCTACCAAAGCAAAAGGCTCCAGAAGTAAAAGCCACTGCTGCGCTGCACTTTCCCCTTGCCTCCCGTAAAGCACCAGAAACCGCCCGCTGCACGCTGTATTTCCATTCTCTGCCGCATCTGCCACTGTTACCTCGGCGCGTTGAAGCCTAAACCTGGGCACAGTTCTTTCCAGGGAAAGCTGGAAGAGAAAGAGGTAGCAGCACCAGTAGCTGCGAGTGGAACTTTCTGTTTTCAAGTGCTAACGTGAATCCGCAAAGGAGCCGGTGGCCAGGCACGCTTCCTCTTGCAGCCTGCGCGATGGCGCACGGCAGCTCGGTGCTCTGCCTTCATTCTTACGCTCTTCGTACCGTGTCGCGCTTTCATTCTGCCGGAGTCGAGCCGTCGTCTACTTCTCGCACAGGGAGCCGCGGTGCCGGCAGAGAAACCCTCCGTGCTGCTGCTTCTGCCGAAACACGCCTGGGCTATGCCCTTTCCCTCGCAGCGCTAGGTAGCACCACATTCTGTTTGCGCGGTAGCCTGAATCTCAACGGAAAGATTCTCGGCTACGTCTGGCACAGAGAACAGCTTTAGGTCAACAAGCTCACCCAGAGCTTACCCTCGACGCGTGCAAACCTGTACTTGCACCACATTCCAGTGGCAGCCCTCTTTCCTTTCCAGCCTGCACGGCGCCGTCAGATCGCGGTGCTCTCTGCACCTGCCCTCTCGCTTCCGCGTGCCGGCGCGCACACTACAGCCTTGCAGGGAGCGAAGAGGCGGAGAGGCGTCTCGCACAGAAGGACGGGCCAGGACGCAAAGATGGTCTTCCTTTCTCCTCCTCCTTGCCCGAATGGTGGTGCTGTGTTGAAAGTCTTGGCCAGCGAAAGGCTCATCCAGCAAGTGTTTCTCTCCTGACGCATTTCGCTGAGCGAGAGCTACACGGACACTTTCGACGCTGGGAAACAGCAAGACAATGACTGTACGTCGAGCTGAGGAAAAGCCGTGCACAGCAGCCTGTGGCTGCGTGCAGTGTTCGCGCTGAAGAGCGGCAAAGCTCCAAGCCATCGCTGCGCTTCAGTTCTGTCCAGAGCCCAGAAGGCGAAGGACGAAGCAGCTGGGCACCGGCTTCATGCACTTCAGTGCAGCGACTCGCAAATGTCCAGCCGAGAGCTGCTTCACAAGCAGGTTCCGCTGAGAATGCTCTGGGCTGCTTCAGAAAGGAAGGCGCAGCCCTTGCACTCCAGCACACAAGCTGGCCAGATACAGGTTCTTACACCTCCAGTGCTGCCTAGTCCATGCAGCTTGAGCACACCCAGAAGGACGCGCCCAGAAAGAAGGCGTTCTTCAAGTACCCCCCACTCCTCCAAGTAGCCTTGAAACCGGGCGCAACGCGCTGCGGCTCGAAAGCTCCTCTCTCAGAGAGATGTGCCGTCACATGATGCACTCTCGCAGCTCCGTTGCCCACTTGCAGCAGCTGCTGCTACCAAAGCAAAAGGCTCCAGAAGTAAAAGCCACTGCTGCGCTGCACTTTCCCCTTGCCTCCCGTAAAGCACCAGAAACCGCCCGCTGCACGCTGTATTTCCATTCTCTGCCGCATCTGCCACTGTTACCTCGGCGCGTTGAAGCCTAAACCTGGGCACAGTTCTTTCCAGGGAAAGCTGGAAGAGAAAGAGGTAGCAGCACCAGTAGCTGCGAGTGGAACTTTCTGTTTTCAAGTGCTAACGTGAATCCGCAAAGGAGCCGGTGGCCAGGCACGCTTCCTCTTGCAGCCTGCGCGATGGCGCACGGCAGCTCGGTGCTCTGCCTTCATTCTTACGCTCTTCGTACCGTGTCGCGCTTTCATTCTGCCGGAGTCGAGCCGTCGTCTACTTCTCGCACAGGGAGCCGCGGTGCCGGCAGAGAAACCCTCCGTGCTGCTGCTTCTGCCGAAACACGCCTGGGCTATGCCCTTTCCCTCGCAGCGCTAGGTAGCACCACATTCTGTTTGCGCGGTAGCCTGAATCTCAACGGAAAGATTCTCGGCTACGTCTGGCACAGAGAACAGCTTTAGGTCAACAAGCTCACCCAGAGCTTACCCTCGACGCGTGCAAACCTGTACTTGCACCACATTCCAGTGGCAGCCCTCTTTCCTTTCCAGCCTGCACGGCGCCGTCAGATCGCGGTGCTCTCTGCACCTGCCCTCTCGCTTCCGAGTGCCGGCGCGCACACTACAGCCTTGCAGGGAGCGAAGAGGCGGAGAGGCGTCTCGCACAGAAGGACGGGCCAGGACGCAAAGATGGTCTTCCTTTCTCCTCCTCCTTGCCCGAATGGTGGTGCTGTGTTGAAAGTCTTGGCCAGCGAAAGGCTCATCCAGCAAGCGTTTCTCTCCTGACGCATTTCGCTGAGCGAGAGCTACACGGACACTTTCGACGCTGGGAAACAGCAAGAGAATGACGGTACGTCGAGCTGAGGAAAAGCCGTGCACAGCAGCCTGTGGCTGCGTGCAGTGTTCGCGCTGAAGAGCGGCAAAGCTCCAAGCCATCGCTGCGCTTCAGTTCTGTCCAGAGCCCAGAAGGCGAAGGACGAAGCAGCTGGGCACCGGCTTCATGCACTTCAGTGCAGCGACTCGCAAATGTCCAGCCTGTGGCTGCGTGCAGTGTTCACGCTGAAGAGCGGCAAAGCTCCAAGCCATCGCTGCGCTTCAGTTCTGTCCAGAGCCCAGAAGGCGAAGGACGAAGCAGCTGGGCACCGGCTTCATGCACTTCAGTGCAGCGACTCGCAAATGTCCAGCCGAGAGCTGCTTCACAAGCAGGTTCCGCTGAGAATGCTCTGGGCTGCTTCAGAAAGGAAGGCGCAGCCCTTGCACTCCAGCACACAAGCTGGCCAGAAACAGGTTCTTACACCTCCAGTGCTGCCGAGTCCATGCAGCTTGAGCACACCCAGAAGGACGCGCCCAGAAAGAAGGCGTTCTTCAAGTACCCCCCACTCCTCCAAGTAGCCTTGAAACCGGGCGCAACGCGCTGCGGCTCGAAAGCTCCTCTCTCAGAGAGATGTGCCGTCACATGATGCACTCTCGCAGCTCCGTTGCCCACTTGCAGCAGCTGCTGCTACCAAAGCAAAAGGCTCCAGAAGTAAAAGCCACTGCTGCGCTGCACTTTCCCCTTGCCTCCCGTAAAGCACCAGAAACCGCCCGCTGCACGCTGTATTTCCATTCTCTGCCGCATCTGCCACTGTTACCTCGGCGCGTTGAAGCCTAAACCTGGGCACAGTTCTTTCCAGGGAAAGTTGGAAGAGAAAGAGGTAGCAGCACCAGTAGCTGCGAGTGGAACTTTCTGTTTTCAAGTGCTAACGTGAATCCGCAAAGGAGCCGGTGGCCAAGCACGCTTCCTCTTGCAGCCTGCGCGATGGCGCACGGCAGCTCGGTGCTCTGCCTTCATTCTTACGCTCTTCGTACCGTGTCGCGCTTTCATTCTGCCGGAGTCGAGCCGTCGTCTACTTCTCGCACAGGGAGCCGCGGTGCCGGCAGAGAAACCCTCCGTGCTGCTGCTTCTGCCGAAACACGCCTGGGCTATGCCCTTTCCCTCGCAGCGCTAGGTAGCACCACATTCTGTTTGCGCGGTAGCCTGAATCTCAACGGAAAGATTCTCGGCTACGTCTGGCACAGAGAACAGCTTTAGGTCAACAAGCTCACCCAGAGCTTACCCTCGACGCGTGCAAACCTGTACTTGCACCACATTCCAGTGGCAGCCCTCTTTCCTTTCCAGCCTGCACGGCGCCGTCAGATCGCGGTGTTCTCTGCACCTGCCCTCTCGCTTCCGCGTGCCGGCGCGCACACTACAGCCTTGCAGGGAGCGAAGAGGCGGAGAGGCGTCTCGCACAGAAGGACGGGCCAGGACGCAAAGGTGGTCTTCCTTTCTCCTCCTCCTTGCCCGAATGGTGGTGCTGTGTTGAAAGTCTTGGCCAGCGAAAGGCTCATCCAGCAAGTGTTTCTCTCCTGACGCATTTCGCTGAGCGAGAGCTACACGGACACTTTCGACGCTGGGAAACAGCAAGACAATGACTGTTCGTCGAGCTGAGGAAAAGCCGTGCACAGCAGCCTGTGGCTGCGTGCAGTGTTCGCGCTGAAGAGCGGCAAAGCTCCAAGCCATCGCTGCGCTTCAGTTCTGTCCAGAGCCCAGAAGGCGAAGGACGAAGCAGCTGGGCACCGGCTTCATGCACTTCAGTGCAGCGACTCGCAAATGTCCAGCCTGTGGCTGCGTGCAGTGTTCACGCTGAAGAGCGGCAAAGCTCCAAGCCATCGCTGCGCTTCAGTTCTGTCCAGAGCCCAGAAAGCGAAGGACGAAGCAGCTGGGCACCGGCTTCATGCACTTCAGTGCAGCGACTCGCAAATGTCCAGCCGAGAGCTGCTTCACAAGCAGGTTCCGCTGAGAATGCTCTGGGCTGCTTCAGAAAGGAAGGCGCAGCCCTTGCACTCCAGCACACAAGCTGGCCAGAAACAGGTTCTTACACCTCCAGTGCTGCCGAGTCCATGCAGCTTGAGCACACCCAGAAGGACGCGCCCAGAAAGAAGGCGTTCTTCAAGTACCCCCCACTCCTCCAAGTAGCCTTGAAACCGGGCGCAACGCGCTGCGGCTCGAAAGCTCCTCTCTCAGAGAGATGTGCCGTCACATGATGCACTCTCGCAGCTCCGTTGCCCACTTGCAGCAGCTGCTGCTACCAAAGCAAAAGGCTCCAGAAGTAAAAGCCACTGCTGCGCTGCACTTTCCCCTTGCCTCCCGTAAAGCACCAGAAACCGCCCGCTGCACGCTGTATTTCCATTCTCTGCCGCATCTGCCACTGTTACCTCGGCGCGTTGAAGCCTAAACCTGGGCACAGTTCTTTCCAGGGAAAGCTGGAAGAGAAAGAGGTAGCAGCACCAGTAGCTGCGAGTGGAACTTTCTGTTTTCAAGTGCTAACGTGAATCCTCAAAGGAGCCGGTGGCCAGGCACGCTTCCTCTTGCAGCCTGCGCGATGGCGCACGGCAGCTCGGTGCTCTGCCTTCATTCTTACGCTCTTCGTACCGTGTCGCGCTTTCATTCTGCCGGAGTCGAGCCGTCGTCTACTTCTCGCACAGGGAGCCGCGGTGCCGGCAGAGAAACCCTCCGTGCTGCTGCTTCTGCCGAAACACGCCTGGGCTATGCCCTTTCCCTCGCAGCGCTAGGTAGCACCACATTCTGTTTGCGCGGTAGCCTGAATCTCAACGGAAAGATTCTCGGCTACGTCTGGCACAGAGAACAGCTTTAGGTCAACAAGCTCACCCAGAGCTTACCCTCGACGCGTGCAAACCTGTACTTGCACCACATTCCAGTGGCAGCCCTCTTTCCTTTCCAGCCTGCACGGCGCCGTCAGATCGCGGTGCTCTCTGCACCTGCCCTCTCGCTTCCGAGTGCCGGCGCGCACACTACAGCCTTGCAGGGAGCGAAGAGGCGGAGAGGCGTCTCGCACAGAAGGACGGGCCAGGACGCAAAGATGGTCTTCCTTTCTCCTCCTCCTTGCCCGAATGGTGGTGCTGTGTTGAAAGTCTTGGCCAGCGAAAGGCTCATCCAGCAAGCGTTTCTCTCCTGACGCATTTCGCTGAGCGAGAGCTACACGGACACTTTCGACGCTGGGAAACAGCAAGAGAATGACTGTACGTCGAGCTGAGGAAAAGCCGTGCACAGCAGCCTGTGGCTGCGTGCAGTGTTCGCGCTGAAGAGCGGCAAAGCTCCAAGCCATCGCTGCGCTTCAGTTCTGTCCAGAGCCCAGAAGGCGAAGGACGAAGCAGCTGGGCACCGGCTTCATGCACTTCAGTGCAGCGACTCGCAAATGTCCAGCCTGTGGCTGCGTGCAGTGTTCACGCTGAAGAGCGGCAAAGCTCCAAGCCATCGCTGCGCTTCAGTTCTGTCCAGAGCCCAGAAGGCGAAGGACGAAGCAGCTGGGCACCGGCTTCATGCACTTCAGTGGAGAGACTCGCAAATGTCCAGCCGAGAGCTGCTTCACAAGCAGGTTCCGCTGAGAATGCTCTGGGCTGCTTCAGAAAGGAAGGCGCAGCCCTTGCACTCCAGCACACAAGCTGGCCAGAAACAGGTTCTTACACCTCCAGTGCTGCCGAGTCCATGCAGCTTGAGCACACCCAGAAGGACGCGCCCAGAAAGAAGGCGTTCTTCAAGTACCCCCCACTCCTCCAAGTAGCCTTGAAACCGGGCGCAACGCGCTGCGGCTCGAAAGCTCCTCTCTCAGAGAGATGTGCCGTCACATGATGCACTCTCGCAGCTCCGTTGCCCACTTGCAGCAGCTGCTGCTACCAAAGCAAAAGGCTCCAGAAGTAAAAGCCACTGCTGCGCTGCACTTTCCCCTTGCCTCCCGTAAAGCACCAGAAACCGCCCGCTGCACGCTGTATTTCCATTCTCTGCCGCATCTGCCACTGTTACCTCGGCGCGTTGAAGCCTAAACCTGGGCACAGTTCTTTCCAGGGAAAGCTGGAAGAGAAAGAGGTAGCAGCACCAGTAGCTGCGAGTGGAACTTTCTGTTTTCAAGTGCTAACGTGAATCCTCAAAGGAGCCGGTGGCCAGGCACGCTTCCTCTTGCAGCCTGCGCGATGGCGCACGGCAGCTCGGTGCTCTGCCTTCATTCTTACGCTCTTCGTACCGTGTCGCGCTTTCATTCTGCCGGAGTCGAGCCGTCGTCTACTTCTCGCACAGGGAGCCGCGGTGCCGGCAGAGAAACCCTCCGTGCTGCTGCTTCTGCCGAAACACGCCTGGGCTATGCCCTTTCCCTCGCAGCGCTAGGTAGCACCACATTCTGTTTGCGCGGTAGCCTGAATCTCAACGGAAAGATTCTCGGCTACGTCTGGCACAGAGAACAGCTTTAGGTCAACAAGCTCACCCAGAGCTTACCCTCGACGCGTGCAAACCTGTACTTGCACCACATTCCAGTGGCAGCCCTCTTTCCTTTCCAGCCTGCACGGCGCCGTCAGATCGCGGTGCTCTCTGCACCTGCCCTCTCGCTTCCGAGTGCCGGCGCGCACACTACAGCCTTGCAGGGAGCGAAGAGGCGGAGAGGCGTCTCGCACAGAAGGACGGGCCAGGACGCAAAGATGGTCTTCCTTTCTCCTCCTCCTTGCCCGAATGGTGGTGCTGTGTTGAAAGTCTTGGCCAGCGAAAGGCTCATCCAGCAAGCGTTTCTCTCCTGACGCATTTCGCTGAGCGAGAGCTACACGGACACTTTCGACGCTGGGAAACAGCAAGAGAATGACGGTACGTCGAGCTGAGGAAAAGCCGTGCACAGCAGCCTGTGGCTGCGTGCAGTGTTCGCGCTGAAGAGCGGCAAAGCTCCAAGCCATCGCTGCGCTTCAGTTCTGTCCAGAGCCCAGAAGGCGAAGGACGAAGCAGCTGGGCACCGGCTTCATGCACTTCAGTGCAGCGACTCGCAAATGTCCAGCCTGTGGCTGCGTGCAGTGTTCACGCTGAAGAGCGGCAAAGCTCCAAGCCATCGCTGCGCTTCAGTTCTGTCCAGAGCCCAGAAGGCGAAGGACGAAGCAGCTGGGCACCGGCTTCATGCACTTCAGTGGAGAGACTCGCAAATGTCCAGCCGAGAGCTGCTTCACAAGCAGGTTCCGCTGAGAATGCTCTGGGCTGCTTCAGAAAGGAAGGCGCAGCCCTTGCACTCCAGCACACAAGCTGGCCAGAAACAGGTTCTTACACCTCCAGTGCTGCCGAGTCCATGCAGCTTGAGCACACCCAGAAGGACGCGCCCAGAAAGAAGGCGTTCTTCAAGTACCCCCCACTCCTCCAAGTAGCCTTGAAACCGGGCGCAACGCGCTGCGGCTCGAAAGCTCCTCTCTCAGAGAGATGTGCCGTCACATGATGCACTCTCGCAGCTCCGTTGCCCACTTGCAGCAGCTGCTGCTACCAAAGCAAAAGGCTCCAGAAGTAAAAGCCACTGCTGCGCTGCACTTTCCCCTTGCCTCCCGTAAAGCACCAGAAACCGCCCGCTGCACGCTGTATTTCCATTCTCTGCCGCATCTGCCACTGTTACCTCGGCGCGTTGAAGCCTAAACCTGGGCACAGTTCTTTCCAGGGAAAGCTGGAAGAGAAAGAGGTAGCAGCACCAGTAGCTGCGAGTGGAACTTTCTGTTTTCAAGTGCTAACGTGAATCCGCAAAGGAGCCGGTGGCCAGGCACGCTTCCTCTTGCAGCCTGCGCGATGGCGCACGGCAGCTCGGTGCTCTGCCTTCATTCTTACGCTCTTCGTACCGTGTCGCGCTTTCATTCTGCCGGAGTCGAGCCGTCGTCTACTTCTCGCACAGGGAGCCGCGGTGCCGGCAGAGAAACCCTCCGTGCTGCTGCTTCTGCCGAAACACGCCTGGGCTATGCCCTTTCCCTCGCAGCGCTAGGTAGCACCACATTCTGTTTGCGCGGTAGCCTGAATCTCAACGGAAAGATTCTCGGCTACGTCTGGCACAGAGAACAGCTTTAGGTCAACAAGCTCACCCAGAGCTTACCCTCGACGCGTGCAAACCTGTACTTGCACCACATTCCAGTGGCAGCCCTCTTTCCTTTCCAGCCTGCACGGCGCCGTCAGATCGCGGTGCTCTCTGCACCTGCCCTCTCGCTTCCGCGTGGCGGCGCGCACACTACAGCCTTGCAGGGAGCGAAGAGGCGGAGAGGCGTCTCGCACAGAAGGACGGGCCAGGACGCAAAGGTGGTCTTCCTTTCTCCTCCTCCTTGCCCGAATGGTGGTGCTGTGTTGAAAGTCTTGGCCAGCGAAAGGCTCATCCAGCAAGTGTTTCTCTCCTGACGCATTTCGCTGAGCGAGAGCTACACGGACACTTTCGACGCTGGGAAACAGCAAGACAATGACTGTACGTCGAGCTGAGGAAAAGCCGTGCACAGCAGCCTGTGGCTGCGTGCAGTGTTCGCGCTGAAGAGCGGCAAAGCTCCAAGCCATCGCTGCGCTTCAGTTCTGTCCAGAGCCCAGAAGGCGAAGGACGAAGCAGCTGGGCACCGGCTTCATGCACTTCAGTGCAGCGACTCGCAAATGTCCAGCCTGTGGCTGCGTGCAGTGTTCACGCTGAAGAGCGGCAAAGCTCCAAGCCATCGCTGCGCTTCAGTTCTGTCCAGAGCCCAGAAAGCGAAGGACGAAGCAGCTGGGCACCGGCTTCATGCACTTCAGTGCAGCGACTCGCAAATGTCCAGCCGAGAGCTGCTTCACAAGCAGGTTCCGCTGAGAATGCTCTGGGCTGCTTCAGAAAGGAAGGCGCAGCCCTTGCACTCCAGCACACAAGCTGGCCAGAAACAGGTTCTTACACCTCCAGTGCTGCCGAGTCCATGCAGCTTGAGCACACCCAGAAGGACGCGCCCAGAAAGAAGGCGTTCTTCAAGTACCCCCCACTCCTCCAAGTAGCCTTGAAACCGGGCGCAACGCGCTGCGGCTCGAAAGCTCCTCTCTCAGAGAGATGTGCCGTCACATGATGCACTCTCGCAGCTCCGTTGCCCACTTGCAGCAGCTGCTGCTACCAAAGCAAAAGGCTCCAGAAGTAAAAGCCACTGCTGCGCTGCACTTTCCCCTTGCCTCCCGTAAAGCACCAGAAACCGCCCGCTGCACGCTGTATTTCCATTCTCTGCCGCATCTGCCACTGTTACCTCGGCGCGTTGAAGCCTAAACCTGGGCACAGTTCTTTCCAGGGAAAGCTGGAAGAGAAAGAGGTAGCAGCACCAGTAGCTGCGAGTGGAACTTTCTGTTTTCAAGTGCTAACGTGAATCCGCAAAGGAGCCGGTGGCCAGGCACGCTTCCTCTTGCAGCCTGCGCGATGGCGCACGGCAGCTCGGTGCTCTGCCTTCATTCTTACGCTCTTCGTACCGTGTCGCGCTTTCATTCTGCCGGAGTCGAGCCGTCGTCTACTTCTCGCACAGGGAGCCGCGGTGCCGGCAGAGAAACCCTCCGTGCTGCTGCTTCTGCCGAAACACGCCTGGGCTATGCCCTTTCCCTCGCAGCGCTAGGTAGCACCACATTCTGTTTGCGCGGTAGCCTGAATCTCAACGGAAAGATTCTCGGCTACGTCTGGCACAGAGAACAGCTTTAGGTCAACAAGCTCACCCAGAGCTTACCCTCGACGCGTGCAAACCTGTACTTGCACCACATTCCAGTGGCAGCCCTCTTTCCTTTCCAGCCTGCACGGCGCCGTCAGATCGCGGTGCTCTCTGCACCTGCCCTCTCGCTTCCGCGTGCCGGCGCGCACACTACAGCCTTGCAGGGAGCGAAGAGGCGGAGAGGCGTCTCGCACAGAAGGACGGGCCAGGACGCAAAGGTGGTCTTCCTTTCTCCTCCTCCTTGCCCGAATGGTGGTGCTGTGTTGAAAGTCTTGGCCAGCGAAAGGCTCATCCAGCAAGTGTTTCTCTCCTGACGCATTTCGCTGAGCGAGAGCTACACGGACACTTTCGACGCTGGGAAACAGCAAGACAATGACTGTACGTCGAGCTGAGGAAAAGCCGTGCACAGCAGCCTGTGGCTGCGTGCAGTGTTCGCGCTGAAGAGCGGCAAAGCTCCAAGCCATCGCTGCGCTTCAGTTCTGTCCAGAGCCCAGAAGGCGAAGGACGAAGCAGCTGGGCACCGGCTTCATGCACTTCAGTGCAGCGACTCGCAAATGTCCAGCCGAGAGCTGCTTCACAAGCAGGTTCCGCTGAGAATGCTCTGGGCTGCTTCAGAAAGGAAGGCGCAGCCCTTGCACTCCA
This sequence comes from Aphelocoma coerulescens, assembly GCF_041296385.1. Lineage (NCBI taxonomy): Eukaryota > Metazoa > Chordata > Aves > Passeriformes > Corvidae > Aphelocoma > Aphelocoma coerulescens. The sequence goes on along the minus strand of NC_091014.1, from coordinate 72,866,174 downwards.
GCACACAAGCTGGCCAGAAACAGGTTCTTACACCTCCAGTGCTGCCGAGTCCATGCAGCTTGAGCACACCCAGTAGGGCGCGCCCAGAAAGAAGGCGTTCTTCAAGTACCCCCCACTCCTCCAAGTAGCCTTGAAACCGGGCGCAACGCGCTGCGGCTCGAAAGCTCCTCTCTCAGAGAGATGTGCCGTCACATGATGCACTCTCGCAGCTCCGTTGCCCACTTGCAGCAGCTGCTGCTACCAAAGCAAAAGGCTCCAGAAGTAAAAGCCACTGCTGCGCTGCACTTTCCCCTTGCCTCCCGTAAAGCACCAGAAACCGCCCGCTGCACGCTGTATTTCCATTCTCTGCCGCATCTGCCACTGTTACCTCGGCGCGTTGAAGCCTAAACCTGGGCACAGTTCTTTCCAGGGAAAGCTGGAAGAGAAAGAGGTAGCAGCACCAGTAGCTGCGAGTGGAACTTTCTGTTTTCAAGTGCTAACGTGAATCCGCAAAGGAGCCGGTGGCCAGGCACGCTTCCTCTTGCAGCCTGCGCGATGGCGCACGGCAGCTCGGTGCTCTGCCTTCATTCTTACGCTCTTCGTACCGTGTCGCGCTTTCATTCTGCCGGAGTCGAGCCGTCGTCTACTTCTCGCACAGGGAGCCGCGGTGCCGGCAGAGAAACCCTCCGTGCTGCTGCTTCTGCTGAAACACGCCTGGGCTATGCCCTTTCCCTCGCAGCGCTAGGTAGCACCACATTCTGTTTGCGCGGTAGCCTGAATCTCAACGGAAAGATTCTCGGCTACGTCTGGCACAGAGAACAGCTTTAGGTCAACAAGCTCACCCAGAGCTTACCCTCGACGCGTGCAAACCTGTACTTGCACCACATTCCAGTGGCAGCGCTCTTTCCTTTCCAGCCTGCACGGCGCCGTCAGATCGCGGTGCTCTCTGCACCTGCCCTCTCGCTTCCGAGTGCCGGCGCGCACACTACAGCCTTGCAGGGAGCGAAGAGGCGGAGAGGCGTCTCGCACAGAAGGACGGGCCAGGACGCAAAGATGGTCTTCCTTTCTCCTCCTCCTTGCCCGAATGGTGGTGCTGTGTTGAAAGTCTTGGCCAGCGAAAGGCTCATCCAGCAAGTGTTTCTCTCCTGACGCATTTCGCTGAGCGAGAGCTACACGGACACTTTCGACGCTGGGAAACAGCAAGAGAATGACGGTACGTCGAGCTGAGGAAAAGCCGTGCACAGCAGCCTGTGGCTGCGTGCAGTGTTCGCGCTGAAGAGCGGCAAAGCTCCAAGCCATCGCTGCGCTTCAGTTCTGTCCAGAGCCCAGAAGGCGAAGGACGAAGCAGCTGGGCACCGGCTTCATGCACTTCAGTGCAGCGACTCGCAAATGTCCAGCCTGTGGCTGCGTGCAGTGTTCACGCTGAAGAGCGGCAAAGCTCCAAGCCATCGCTGCGCTTCAGTTCTGTCCAGAGCCCAGAAAGCGAAGGACGAAGCAGCTGGGCACCGGCTTCATGCACTTCAGTGCAGCGACTCGCAAATGTCCAGCCGAGAGCTGCTTCACAAGCAGGTTCCGCTGAGAATGCTCTGGGCTGCTTCAGAAAGGAAGGCGCAGCCCTTGCACTCCAGCACACAAGCTGGCCAGAAACAGGTTCTTACACCTCCAGTGCTGCCGAGTCCATGCAGCTTGAGCACACCCAGAAGGACGCGCCCAGAAAGAAGGCGTTCTTCAAGTACCCCCCACTCCTCCAAGTAGCCTTGAAACCGGGCGCAACGCGCTGCGGCTCGAAAGCTCCTCTCTCAGAGAGATGTGCCGTCACATGATGCACTCTCGCAGCTCCGTTGCCCACTTGCAGCAGCTGCTGCTACCAAAGCAAAAGGCTCCAGAAGTAAAAGCCACTGCTGCGCTGCACTTTCCCCTTGCCTCCCGTAAAGCACCAGAAACCGCCCGCTGCACGCTGTATTTCCATTCTCTGCCGCATCTGCCACTGTTACCTCGGCGCGTTGAAGCCTAAACCTGGGCACAGTTCTTTCCAGGGAAAGCTGGAAGAGAAAGAGGTAGCAGCACCAGTAGCTGCGAGTGGAACTTTCTGTTTTCAAGTGCTAACGTGAATCCGCAAAGGAGCCGGTGGCCAGGCACGCTTCCTCTTGCAGCCTGCGCGATGGCGCACGGCAGCTCGGTGCTCTGCCTTCATTCTTACGCTCTTCGTACCGTGTCGCGCTTTCATTCTGCCGGAGTCGAGCCGTCGTCTACTTCTCGCACAGGGAGCCGCGGTGCCGGCAGAGAAACCCTCCGTGCTGCTGCTTCTGCCGAAACACGCCTGGGCTATGCCCTTTCCCTCGCAGCGCTAGGTAGCACCACATTCTGTTTGCGCGGTAGCCTGAATCTCAACGGAAAGATTCTCGGCTACGTCTGGCACAGAGAACAGCTTTAGGTCAACAAGCTCACCCAGAGCTTACCCTCGACGCGTGCAAACCTGTACTTGCACCACATTCCAGTGGCAGCCCTCTTTCCTTTCCAGCCTGCACGGCGCCGTCAGATCGCGGTGCTCTCTGCACCTGCCCTCTCGCTTCCGCGTGCCGGCGCGCACACTACAGCCTTGCAGGGAGCGAAGAGGCGGAGAGGCGTCTCGCACAGAAGGACGGGCCAGGACGCAAAGGTGGTCTTCCTTTCTCCTCCTCCTTGCCCGAATGGTGGTGCTGTGTTGAAAGTCTTGGCCAGCGAAAGGCTCATCCAGCAAGTGTTTCTCTCCTGACGCATTTCGCTGAGCGAGAGCTACACGGACACTTTCGACGCTGGGAAACAGCAAGACAATGACTGTACGTCGAGCTGAGGAAAAGCCGTGCACAGCAGCCTGTGGCTGCGTGCAGTGTTCGCGCTGAAGAGCGGCAAAGCTCCAAGCCATCGCTGCGCTTCAGTTCTGTCCAGAGCCCAGAAGGCGAAGGACGAAGCAGCTGGGCACCGGCTTCATGCACTTCAGTGCAGCGACTCGCAAATGTCCAGCCTGTGGCTGCGTGCAGTGTTCACGCTGAAGAGCGGCAAAGCTCCAAGCCATCGCTGCGCTTCAGTTCTGTCCAGAGCCCAGAAAGCGAAGGACGAAGCAGCTGGGCACCGGCTTCATGCACTTCAGTGCAGCGACTCGCAAATGTCCAGCCGAGAGCTGCTTCACAAGCAGGTTCCGCTGAGAATGCTCTGGGCTGCTTCAGAAAGGAAGGCGCAGCCCTTGCACTCCAGCACACAAGCTGGCCAGAAACAGGTTCTTACACCTCCAGTGCTGCCGAGTCCATGCAGCTTGAGCACACCCAGAAGGACGCGCCCAGAAAGAAGGCGTTCTTCAAGTACCCCCCACTCCTCCAAGTAGCCTTGAAACCGGGCGCAACGCGCTGCGGCTCGAAAGCTCCTCTCTCAGAGAGATGTGCCGTCACATGATGCACTCTCGCAGCTCCGTTGCCCACTTGCAGCAGCTGCTGCTACCAAAGCAAAAGGCTCCAGAAGTAAAAGCCACTGCTGCGCTGCACTTTCCCCTTGCCTCCCGTAAAGCACCAGAAACCGCCCGCTGCACGCTGTATTTCCATTCTCTGCCGCATCTGCCACTGTTACCTCGGCGCGTTGAAGCCTAAACCTGGGCACAGTTCTTTCCAGGGAAAGCTGGAAGAGAAAGAGGTAGCAGCACCAGTAGCTGCGAGTGGAACTTTCTGTTTTCAAGTGCTAACGTGAATCCGCAAAGGAGCCGGTGGCCAGGCACGCTTCCTCTTGCAGCCTGCGCGATGGCGCACGGCAGCTCGGTGCTCTGCCTTCATTCTTACGCTCTTCGTACCGTGTCGCGCTTTCATTCTGCCGGAGTCGAGCCGTCGTCTACTTCTCGCACAGGGAGCCGCGGTGCCGGCAGAGAAACCCTCCGTGCTGCTGCTTCTGCCGAAACACGCCTGGGCTATGCCCTTTCCCTCGCAGCGCTAGGTAGCACCACATTCTGTTTGCGCGGTAGCCTGAATCTCAACGGAAAGATTCTCGGCTACGTCTGGCACAGAGAACAGCTTTAGGTCAACAAGCTCACCCAGAGCTTACCCTCGACGCGTGCAAACCTGTACTTGCACCACATTCCAGTGGCAGCCCTCTTTCCTTTCCAGCCTGCACGGCGCCGTCAGATCGCGGTGCTCTCTGCACCTGCCCTCTCGCTTCCGCGTGCCGGCGCGCACACTACAGCCTTGCAGGGAGCGAAGAGGCGGAGAGGCGTCTCGCACAGAAGGACGGGCCAGGACGCAAAGGTGGTCTTCCTTTCTCCTCCTCCTTGCCCGAATGGTGGTGCTGTGTTGAAAGTCTTGGCCAGCGAAAGGCTCATCCAGCAAGTGTTTCTCTCCTGACGCATTTCGCTGAGCGAGAGCTACACGGACACTTTCGACGCTGGGAAACAGCAAGACAATGACTGTACGTCGAGCTGAGGAAAAGCCGTGCACAGCAGCCTGTGGCTGCGTGCAGTGTTCGCGCTGAAGAGCGGCAAAGCTCCAAGCCATCGCTGCGCTTCAGTTCTGTCCAGAGCCCAGAAGGCGAAGGACGAAGCAGCTGGGCACCGGCTTCATGCACTTCAGTGCAGCGACTCGCAAATGTCCAGCCGAGAGCTGCTTCACAAGCAGGTTCCGCTGAGAATGCTCTGGGCTGCTTCAGAAAGGAAGGCGCAGCCCTTGCACTCCAGCACACAAGCTGGCCAGATACAGGTTCTTACACCTCCAGTGCTGCCTAGTCCATGCAGCTTGAGCACACCCAGAAGGACGCGCCCAGAAAGAAGGCGTTCTTCAAGTACCCCCCACTCCTCCAAGTAGCCTTGAAACCGGGCGCAACGCGCTGCGGCTCGAAAGCTCCTCTCTCAGAGAGATGTGCCGTCACATGATGCACTCTCGCAGCTCCGTTGCCCACTTGCAGCAGCTGCTGCTACCAAAGCAAAAGGCTCCAGAAGTAAAAGCCACTGCTGCGCTGCACTTTCCCCTTGCCTCCCGTAAAGCACCAGAAACCGCCCGCTGCACGCTGTATTTCCATTCTCTGCCGCATCTGCCACTGTTACCTCGGCGCGTTGAAGCCTAAACCTGGGCACAGTTCTTTCCAGGGAAAGCTGGAAGAGAAAGAGGTAGCAGCACCAGTAGCTGCGAGTGGAACTTTCTGTTTTCAAGTGCTAACGTGAATCCTCAAAGGAGCCGGTGGCCAGGCACGCTTCCTCTTGCAGCCTGCGCGATGGCGCACGGCAGCTCGGTGCTCTGCCTTCATTCTTACGCTCTTCGTACCGTGTCGCGCTTTCATTCTGCCGGAGTCGAGCCGTCGTCTACTTCTCGCACAGGGAGCCGCGGTGCCGGCAGAGAAACCCTCCGTGCTGCTGCTTCTGCCGAAACACGCCTGGGCTATGCCCTTTCCCTCGCAGCGCTAGGTAGCACCACATTCTGTTTGCGCGGTAGCCTGAATCTCAACGGAAAGATTCTCGGCTACGTCTGGCACAGAGAACAGCTTTAGGTCAACAAGCTCACCCAGAGCTTACCCTCGACGCGTGCAAACCTGTACTTGCACCACATTCCAGTGGCAGCCCTCTTTCCTTTCCAGCCTGCACGGCGCCGTCAGATCGCGGTGCTCTCTGCACCTGCCCTCTCGCTTCCGAGTGCCGGCGCGCACACTACAGCCTTGCAGGGAGCGAAGAGGCGGAGAGGCGTCTCGCACAGAAGGACGGGCCAGGACGCAAAGATGGTCTTCCTTTCTCCTCCTCCTTGCCCGAATGGTGGTGCTGTGTTGAAAGTCTTGGCCAGCGAAAGGCTCATCCAGCAAGCGTTTCTCTCCTGACGCATTTCGCTGAGCGAGAGCTACACGGACACTTTCGACGCTGGGAAACAGCAAGAGAATGACGGTACGTCGAGCTGAGGAAAAGCCGTGCACAGCAGCCTGTGGCTGCGTGCAGTGTTCGCGCTGAAGAGCGGCAAAGCTCCAAGCCATCGCTGCGCTTCAGTTCTGTCCAGAGCCCAGAAGGCGAAGGACGAAGCAGCTGGGCACCGGCTTCATGCACTTCAGTGCAGCGACTCGCAAATGTCCAGCCTGTGGCTGCGTGCAGTGTTCACGCTGAAGAGCGGCAAAGCTCCAAGCCATCGCTGCGCTTCAGTTCTGTCCAGAGCCCAGAAGGCGAAGGACGAAGCAGCTGGGCACCGGCTTCATGCACTTCAGTGGAGAGACTCGCAAATGTCCAGCCGAGAGCTGCTTCACAAGCAGGTTCCGCTGAGAATGCTCTGGGCTGCTTCAGAAAGGAAGGCGCAGCCCTTGCACTCCAGCACACAAGCTGGCCAGAAACAGGTTCTTACACCTCCAGTGCTGCCGAGTCCATGCAGCTTGAGCACACCCAGAAGGACGCGCCCAGAAAGAAGGCGTTCTTCAAGTACCCCCCACTCCTCCAAGTAGCCTTGAAACCGGGCGCAACGCGCTGCGGCTCGAAAGCTCCTCTCTCAGAGAGATGTGCCGTCACATGATGCACTCTCGCAGCTCCGTTGCCCACTTGCAGCAGCTGCTGCTACCAAAGCAAAAGGCTCCAGAAGTAAAAGCCACTGCTGCGCTGCACTTTCCCCTTGCCTCCCGTAAAGCACCAGAAACCGCCCGCTGCACGCTGTATTTCCATTCTCTGCCGCATCTGCCACTGTTACCTCGGCGCGTTGAAGCCTAAACCTGGGCACAGTTCTTTCCAGGGAAAGCTGGAAGAGAAAGAGGTAGCAGCACCAGTAGCTGCGAGTGGAACTTTCTGTTTTCAAGTGCTAACGTGAATCCGCAAAGGAGCCGGTGGCCAGGCACGCTTCCTCTTGCAGCCTGCGCGATGGCGCACGGCAGCTCGGTGCTCTGCCTTCATTCTTACGCTCTTCGTACCGTGTCGCGCTTTCATTCTGCCGGAGTCGAGCCGTCGTCTACTTCTCGCACAGGGAGCCGCGGTGCCGGCAGAGAAACCCTCCGTGCTGCTGCTTCTGCCGAAACACGCCTGGGCTATGCCCTTTCCCTCGCAGCGCTAGGTAGCACCACATTCTGTTTGCGCGGTAGCCTGAATCTCAGCGGAAAGATTCTCGGCTACGTCTGGCACAGAGAACAGCTTTAGGTCAACAAGCTCACCCAGAGCTTACCCTCGACGCGTGCAAACCTGTACTTGCACCACATTCCAGTGGCAGCGCTCTTTCCTTTCCAGCCTGCACGGCGCCGTCAGATCGCGGTGCTCTCTGCACCTGCCCTCTCGCTTCCGAGTGCCGGCGCGCACACTACAGCCTTGCAGGGAGCGAAGAGGCGGAGAGGCGTCTCGCACAGAAGGACGGGCCAGGACGCAAAGATGGTCTTCCTTTCTCCTCCTCCTTGCCCGAATGGTGGTGCTGTGTTGAAAGTCTTGGCCAGCGAAAGGCTCATCCAGCAAGTGTTTCTCTCCTGACGCATTTCGCTGAGCGAGAGCTACACGGACACTTTCGACGCTGGGAAACAGCAAGAGAATGACGGTACGTCGAGCTGAGGAAAAGCCGTGCACAGCAGCCTGTGGCTGCGTGCAGTGTTCGCGCTGAAGAGCGGCAAAGCTCCAAGCCATCGCTGCGCTTCAGTTCTGTCCAGAGCCCAGAAGGCGAAGGACGAAGCAGCTGGGCACCGGCTTCATGCACTTCAGTGCAGCGACTCGCAAATGTCCAGCCTGTGGCTGCGTGCAGTGTTCACGCTGAAGAGCGGCAAAGCTCCAAGCCATCGCTGCGCTTCAGTTCTGTCCAGAGCCCAGAAAGCGAAGGACGAAGCAGCTGGGCACCGGCTTCATGCACTTCAGTGCAGCGACTCGCAAATGTCCAGCCGAGAGCTGCTTCACAAGCAGGTTCCGCTGAGAATGCTCTGGGCTGCTTCAGAAAGGAAGGCGCAGCCCTTGCACTCCAGCACACAAGCTGGCCAGAAACAGGTTCTTACACCTCCAGTGCTGCCGAGTCCATGCAGCTTGAGCACACCCAGAAGGACGCGCCCAGAAAGAAGGCGTTCTTCAAGTACCCCCCACTCCTCCAAGTAGCCTTGAAACCGGGCGCAACGCGCTGCGGCTCGAAAGCTCCTCTCTCAGAGAGATGTGCCGTCACATGATGCACTCTCGCAGCTCCGTTGCCCACTTGCAGCAGCTGCTGCTACCAAAGCAAAAGGCTCCAGAAGTAAAAGCCACTGCTGCGCTGCACTTTCCCCTTGCCTCCCGTAAAGCACCAGAAACCGCCCGCTGCACGCTGTATTTCCATTCTCTGCCGCATCTGCCACTGTTACCTCGGCGCGTTGAAGCCTAAACCTGGGCACAGTTCTTTCCAGGGAAAGCTGGAAGAGAAAGAGGTAGCAGCACCAGTAGCTGCGAGTGGAACTTTCTGTTTTCAAGTGCTAACGTGAATCCGCAAAGGAGCCGGTGGCCAGGCACGCTTCCTCTTGCAGCCTGCGCGATGGCGCACGGCAGCTCGGTGCTCTGCCTTCATTCTTACGCTCTTCGTACCGTGTCGCGCTTTCATTCTGCCGGAGTCGAGCCGTCGTCTACTTCTCGCACAGGGAGCCGCGGTGCCGGCAGAGAAACCCTCCGTGCTGCTGCTTCTGCCGAAACACGCCTGGGCTATGCCCTTTCCCTCGCAGCGCTAGGTAGCACCACATTCTGTTTGCGCGGTAGCCTGAATCTCAACGGAAAGATTCTCGGCTACGTCTGGCACAGAGAACAGCTTTAGGTCAACAAGCTCACCCAGAGCTTACCCTCGACGCGTGCAAACCTGTACTTGCACCACATTCCAGTGGCAGCCCTCTTTCCTTTCCAGCCTGCACGGCGCCGTCAGATCGCGGTGCTCTCTGCACCTGCCCTCTCGCTTCCGCGTGCCGGCGCGCACACTACAGCCTTGCAGGGAGCGAAGAGGCGGAGAGGCGTCTCGCACAGAAGGACGGGCCAGGACGCAAAGGTGGTCTTCCTTTCTCCTCCTCCTTGCCCGAATGGTGGTGCTGTGTTGAAAGTCTTGGCCAGCGAAAGGCTCATCCAGCAAGTGTTTCTCTCCTGACGCATTTCGCTGAGCGAGAGCTACACGGACACTTTCGACGCTGGGAAACAGCAAGACAATGACTGTACGTCGAGCTGAGGAAAAGCCGTGCACAGCAGCCTGTGGCTGCGTGCAGTGTTCGCGCTGAAGAGCGGCAAAGCTCCAAGCCATCGCTGCGCTTCAGTTCTGTCCAGAGCCCAGAAGGCGAAGGACGAAGCAGCTGGGCACCGGCTTCATGCACTTCAGTGCAGCGACTCGCAAATGTCCAGCCTGTGGCTGCGTGCAGTGTTCACGCTGAAGAGCGGCAAAGCTCCAAGCCATCGCTGCGCTTCAGTTCTGTCCAGAGCCCAGAAAGCGAAGGACGAAGCAGCTGGGCACCGGCTTCATGCACTTCAGTGCAGCGACTCGCAAATGTCCAGCCGAGAGCTGCTTCACAAGCAGGTTCCGCTGAGAATGCTCTGGGCTGCTTCAGAAAGGAAGGCGCAGCCCTTGCACTCCAGCACACAAGCTGGCCAGAAACAGGTTCTTACACCTCCAGTGCTGCCGAGTCCATGCAGCTTGAGCACACCCAGAAGGACGCGCCCAGAAAGAAGGCGTTCTTCAAGTACCCCCCACTCCTCCAAGTAGCCTTGAAACCGGGCGCAACGCGCTGCGGCTCGAAAGCTCCTCTCTCAGAGAGATGTGCCGTCACATGATGCACTCTCGCAGCTCCGTTGCCCACTTGCAGCAGCTGCTGCTACCAAAGCAAAAGGCTCCAGAAGTAAAAGCCACTGCTGCGCTGCACTTTCCCCTTGCCTCCCGTAAAGCACCAGAAACCGCCCGCTGCACGCTGTATTTCCATTCTCTGCCGCATCTGCCACTGTTACCTCGGCGCGTTGAAGCCTAAACCTGGGCACAGTTCTTTCCAGGGAAAGCTGGAAGAGAAAGAGGTAGCAGCACCAGTAGCTGCGAGTGGAACTTTCTGTTTTCAAGTGCTAACGTGAATCCGCAAAGGAGCCGGTGGCCAGGCACGCTTCCTCTTGCAGCCTGCGCGATGGCGCACGGCAGCTCGGTGCTCTGCCTTCATTCTTACGCTCTTCGTACCGTGTCGCGCTTTCATTCTGCCGGAGTCGAGCCGTCGTCTACTTCTCGCACAGGGAGCCGCGGTGCCGGCAGAGAAACCCTCCGTGCTGCTGCTTCTGCCGAAACACGCCTGGGCTATGCCCTTTCCCTCGCAGCGCTAGGTAGCACCACATTCTGTTTGCGCGGTAGCCTGAATCTCAACGGAAAGATTCTCGGCTACGTCTGGCACAGAGAACAGCTTTAGGTCAACAAGCTCACCCAGAGCTTACCCTCGACGCGTGCAAACCTGTACTTGCACCACATTCCAGTGGCAGCCCTCTTTCCTTTCCAGCCTGCACGGCGCCGTCAGATCGCGGTGCTCTCTGCACCTGCCCTCTCGCTTCCGCGTGCCGGCGCGCACACTACAGCCTTGCAGGGAGCGAAGAGGCGGAGAGGCGTCTCGCACAGAAGGACGGGCCAGGACGCAAAGGTGGTCTTCCTTTCTCCTCCTCCTTGCCCGAATGGTGGTGCTGTGTTGAAAGTCTTGGCCAGCGAAAGGCTCATCCAGCAAGTGTTTCTCTCCTGACGCATTTCGCTGAGCGAGAGCTACACGGACACTTTCGACGCTGGGAAACAGCAAGACAATGACTGTACGTCGAGCTGAGGAAAAGCCGTGCACAGCAGCCTGTGGCTGCGTGCAGTGTTCGCGCTGAAGAGCGGCAAAGCTCCAAGCCATCGCTGCGCTTCAGTTCTGTCCAGAGCCCAGAAGGCGAAGGACGAAGCAGCTGGGCACCGGCTTCATGCACTTCAGTGCAGCGACTCGCAAATGTCCAGCCGAGAGCTGCTTCACAAGCAGGTTCCGCTGAGAATGCTCTGGGCTGCTTCAGAAAGGAAGGCGCAGCCCTTGCACTCCAGCACACAAGCTGGCCAGATACAGGTTCTTACACCTCCAGTGCTGCCTAGTCCATGCAGCTTGAGCACACCCAGAAGGACGCGCCCAGAAAGAAGGCGTTCTTCAAGTACCCCCCACTCCTCCAAGTAGCCTTGAAACCGGGCGCAACGCGCTGCGGCTCGAAAGCTCCTCTCTCAGAGAGATGTGCCGTCACATGATGCACTCTCGCAGCTCCGTTGCCCACTTGCAGCAGCTGCTGCTACCAAAGCAAAAGGCTCCAGAAGTAAAAGCCACTGCTGCGCTGCACTTTCCCCTTGCCTCCCGTAAAGCACCAGAAACCGCCCGCTGCACGCTGTATTTCCATTCTCTGCCGCATCTGCCACTGTTACCTCGGCGCGTTGAAGCCTAAACCTGGGCACAGTTCTTTCCAGGGAAAGCTGGAAGAGAAAGAGGTAGCAGCACCAGTAGCTGCGAGTGGAACTTTCTGTTTTCAAGTGCTAACGTGAATCCTCAAAGGAGCCGGTGGCCAGGCACGCTTCCTCTTGCAGCCTGCGCGATGGCGCACGGCAGCTCGGTGCTCTGCCTTCATTCTTACGCTCTTCGTACCGTGTCGCGCTTTCATTCTGCCGGAGTCGAGCCGTCGTCTACTTCTCGCACAGGGAGCCGCGGTGCCGGCAGAGAAACCCTCCGTGCTGCTGCTTCTGCCGAAACACGCCTGGGCTATGCCCTTTCCCTCGCAGCGCTAGGTAGCACCACATTCTGTTTGCGCGGTAGCCTGAATCTCAACGGAAAGATTCTCGGCTACGTCTGGCACAGAGAACAGCTTTAGGTCAACAAGCTCACCCAGAGCTTACCCTCGACGCGTGCAAACCTGTACTTGCACCACATTCCAGTGGCAGCCCTCTTTCCTTTCCAGCCTGCACGGCGCCGTCAGATCGCGGTGCTCTCTGCACCTGCCCTCTCGCTTCCGAGTGCCGGCGCGCACACTACAGCCTTGCAGGGAGCGAAGAGGCGGAGAGGCGTCTCGCACAGAAGGACGGGCCAGGACGCAAAGATGGTCTTCCTTTCTCCTCCTCCTTGCCCGAATGGTGGTGCTGTGTTGAAAGTCTTGGCCAGCGAAAGGCTCATCCAGCAAGCGTTTCTCTCCTGACGCATTTCGCTGAGCGAGAGCTACACGGACACTTTCGACGCTGGGAAACAGCAAGAGAATGACGGTACGTCGAGCTGAGGAAAAGCCGTGCACAGCAGCCTGTGGCTGCGTGCAGTGTTCGCGCTGAAGAGCGGCAAAGCTCCAAGCCATCGCTGCGCTTCAGTTCTGTCCAGAGCCCAGAAGGCGAAGGACGAAGCAGCTGGGCACCGGCTTCATGCACTTCAGTGCAGCGACTCGCAAATGTCCAGCCTGTGGCTGCGTGCAGTGTTCACGCTGAAGAGCGGCAAAGCTCCAAGCCATCGCTGCGCTTCAGTTCTGTCCAGAGCCCAGAAGGCGAAGGACGAAGCAGCTGGGCACCGGCTTCATGCACTTCAGTGGAGAGACTCGCAAATGTCCAGCCGAGAGCTGCTTCACAAGCAGGTTCCGCTGAGAATGCTCTGGGCTGCTTCAGAAAGGAAGGCGCAGCCCTTGCACTCCAGCACACAAGCTGGCCAGAAACAGGTTCTTACACCTCCAGTGCTGCCGAGTCCATGCAGCTTGAGCACACCCAGAAGGACGCGCCCAGAAAGAAGGCGTTCTTCAAGTACCCCCCACTCCTCCAAGTAGCCTTGAAACCGGGCGCAACGCGCTGCGGCTCGAAAGCTCCTCTCTCAGAGAGATGTGCCGTCACATGATGCACTCTCGCAGCTCCGTTGCCCACTTGCAGCAGCTGCTGCTACCAAAGCAAAAGGCTCCAGAAGTAAAAGCCACTGCTGCGCTGCACTTTCCCCTTGCCTCCCGTAAAGCACCAGAAACCGCCCGCTGCACGCTGTATTTCCATTCTCTGCCGCATCTGCCACTGTTACCTCGGCGCGTTGAAGCCTAAACCTGGGCACAGTTCTTTCCAGGGAAAGCTGGAAGAGAAAGAGGTAGCAGCACCAGTAGCTGCGAGTGGAACTTTCTGTTTTCAAGTGCTAACGTGAATCCGCAAAGGAGCCGGTGGCCAGGCACGCTTCCTCTTGCAGCCTGCGCGATGGCGCACGGCAGCTCGGTGCTCTGCCTTCATTCTTACGCTCTTCGTACCGTGTCGCGCTTTCATTCTGCCGGAGTCGAGCCGTCGTCTACTTCTCGCACAGGGAGCCGCGGTGCCGGCAGAGAAACCCTCCGTGCTGCTGCTTCTGCCGAAACACGCCTGGGCTATGCCCTTTCCCTCGCAGCGCTAGGTAGCACCACATTCTGTTTGCGCGGTAGCCTGAATCTCAGCGGAAAGATTCTCGGCTACGTCTGGCACAGAGAACAGCTTTAGGTCAACAAGCTCACCCAGAGCTTACCCTCGACGCGTGCAAACCTGTACTTGCACCACATTCCAGTGGCAGCGCTCTTTCCTTTCCAGCCTGCACGGCGCCGTCAGATCGCGGTGCTCTCTGCACCTGCCCTCTCGCTTCCGAGTGCCGGCGCGCACACTACAGCCTTGCAGGGAGCGAAGAGGCGGAGAGGCGTCTCGCACAGAAGGACGGGCCAGGACGCAAAGATGGTCTTCCTTTCTCCTCCTCCTTGCCCGAATGGTGGTGCTGTGTTGAAAGTCTTGGCCAGCGAAAGGCTCATCCAGCAAGTGTTTCTCTCCTGACGCATTTCGCTGAGCGAGAGCTACACGGACACTTTCGACGCTGGGAAACAGCAAGAGAATGACGGTACGTCGAGCTGAGGAAAAGCCGTGCACAGCAGCCTGTGGCTGCGTGCAGTGTTCGCGCTGAAGAGCGGCAAAGCTCCAAGCCATCGCTGCGCTTCAGTTCTGTCCAGAGCCCAGAAGGCGAAGGACGAAGCAGCTGGGCACCGGCTTCATGCACTTCAGTGCAGCGACTCGCAAATGTCCAGCCTGTGGCTGCGTGCAGTGTTCACGCTGAAGAGCGGCAAAGCTCCAAGCCATCGCTGCGCTTCAGTTCTGTCCAGAGCCCAGAAGGCGAAGGACGAAGCAGCTGGGCACCGGCTTCATGCACTTCAGTGGAGAGACTCGCAAATGTCCAGCCGAGAGCTGCTTCACAAGCAGGTTCCGCTGAGAATGCTCTGGGCTGCTTCAGAAAGGAAGGCGCAGCCCTTGCACTCCAGCACACAAGCTGGCCAGAAACAGGTTCTTACACCTCCAGTGCTGCCGAGTCCATGCAGCTTGAGCACACCCAGAAGGACGCGCCCAGAAAGAAGGCGTTCTTCAAGTACCCCCCACTCCTCCAAGTAGCCTTGAAACCGGGCGCAACGCGCTGCGGCTCGAAAGCTCCTCTCTCAGAGAGATGTGCCGTCACATGATGCACTCTCGCAGCTCCGTTGCCCACTTGCAGCAGCTGCTGCTACCAAAGCAAAAGGCTCCAGAAGTAAAAGCCACTGCTGCGCTGCACTTTCCCCTTGCCTCCCGTAAAGCACCAGAAACCGCCCGCTGCACGCTGTATTTCCATTCTCTGCCGCATCTGCCACTGTTACCTCGGCGCGTTGAAGCCTAAACCTGGGCACAGTTCTTTCCAGGGAAAGTTGGAAGAGAAAGAGGTAGCAGCACCAGTAGCTGCGAGTGGAACTTTCTGTTTTCAAGTGCTAACGTGAATCCGCAAAGGAGCCGGTGGCCAAGCACGCTTCCTCTTGCAGCCTGCGCGATGGCGCACGGCAGCTCGGTGCTCTGCCTTCATTCTTACGCTCTTCGTACCGTGTCGCGCTTTCATTCTGCCGGAGTCGAGCCGTCGTCTACTTCTCGCACAGGGAGCCGCGGTGCCGGCAGAGAAACCCTCCGTGCTGCTGCTTCTGCCGAAACACGCCTGGGCTATGCCCTTTCCCTCGCAGCGCTAGGTAGCACCACATTCTGTTTGCGCGGTAGCCTGAATCTCAACGGAAAGATTCTCGGCTACGTCTGGCACAGAGAACAGCTTTAGGTCAACAAGCTCACCCAGAGCTTACCCTCGACGCGTGCAAACCTGTACTTGCACCACATTCCAGTGGCAGCCCTCTTTCCTTTCCAGCCTGCACGGCGCCGTCAGATCGCGGTGTTCTCTGCACCTGCCCTCTCGCTTCCGCGTGCCGGCGCGCACACTACAGCCTTGCAGGGAGCGAAGAGGCGGAGAGGCGTCTCGCACAGAAGGACGGGCCAGGACGCAAAGGTGGTCTTCCTTTCTCCTCCTCCTTGCCCGAATGGTGGTGCTGTGTTGAAAGTCTTGGCCAGCGAAAGGCTCATCCAGCAAGTGTTTCTCTCCTGACGCATTTCGCTGAGCGAGAGCTACACGGACACTTTCGACGCTGGGAAACAGCAAGACAATGACTGTTCGTCGAGCTGAGGAAAAGCCGTGCACAGCAGCCTGTGGCTGCGTGCAGTGTTCGCGCTGAAGAGCGGCAAAGCTCCAAGCCATCGCTGCGCTTCAGTTCTGTCCAGAGCCCAGAAGGCGAAGGACGAAGCAGCTGGGCACCGGCTTCATGCACTTCAGTGCAGCGACTCGCAAATGTCCAGCCTGTGGCTGCGTGCAGTGTTCACGCTGAAGAGCGGCAAAGCTCCAAGCCATCGCTGCGCTTCAGTTCTGTCCAGAGCCCAGAAAGCGAAGGACGAAGCAGCTGGGCACCGGCTTCATGCACTTCAGTGCAGCGACTCGCAAATGTCCAGCCGAGAGCTGCTTCACAAGCAGGTTCCGCTGAGAATGCTCTGGGCTGCTTCAGAAAGGAAGGCGCAGCCCTTGCACTCCAGCACACAAGCTGGCCAGAAACAGGTTCTTACACCTCCAGTGCTGCCGAGTCCATGCAGCTTGAGCACACCCAGAAGGACGCGCCCAGAAAGAAGGCGTTCTTCAAGTACCCCCCACTCCTCCAAGTAGCCTTGAAACCGGGCGCAACGCGCTGCGGCTCGAAAGCTCCTCTCTCAGAGAGATGTGCCGTCACATGATGCACTCTCGCAGCTCCGTTGCCCACTTGCAGCAGCTGCTGCTACCAAAGCAAAAGGCTCCAGAAGTAAAAGCCACTGCTGCGCTGCACTTTCCCCTTGCCTCCCGTAAAGCACCAGAAACCGCCCGCTGCACGCTGTATTTCCATTCTCTGCCGCATCTGCCACTGTTACCTCGGCGCGTTGAAGCCTAAACCTGGGCACAGTTCTTTCCAGGGAAAGCTGGAAGAGAAAGAGGTAGCAGCACCAGTAGCTGCGAGTGGAACTTTCTGTTTTCAAGTGCTAACGTGAATCCTCAAAGGAGCCGGTGGCCAGGCACGCTTCCTCTTGCAGCCTGCGCGATGGCGCACGGCAGCTCGGTGCTCTGCCTTCATTCTTACGCTCTTCGTACCGTGTCGCGCTTTCATTCTGCCGGAGTCGAGCCGTCGTCTACTTCTCGCACAGGGAGCCGCGGTGCCGGCAGAGAAACCCTCCGTGCTGCTGCTTCTGCCGAAACACGCCTGGGCTATGCCCTTTCCCTCGCAGCGCTAGGTAGCACCACATTCTGTTTGCGCGGTAGCCTGAATCTCAACGGAAAGATTCTCGGCTACGTCTGGCACAGAGAACAGCTTTAGGTCAACAAGCTCACCCAGAGCTTACCCTCGACGCGTGCAAACCTGTACTTGCACCACATTCCAGTGGCAGCCCTCTTTCCTTTCCAGCCTGCACGGCGCCGTCAGATCGCGGTGCTCTCTGCACCTGCCCTCTCGCTTCCGAGTGCCGGCGCGCACACTACAGCCTTGCAGGGAGCGAAGAGGCGGAGAGGCGTCTCGCACAGAAGGACGGGCCAGGACGCAAAGATGGTCTTCCTTTCTCCTCCTCCTTGCCCGAATGGTGGTGCTGTGTTGAAAGTCTTGGCCAGCGAAAGGCTCATCCAGCAAGCGTTTCTCTCCTGACGCATTTCGCTGAGCGAGAGCTACACGGACACTTTCGACGCTGGGAAACAGCAAGAGAATGACGGTACGTCGAGCTGAGGAAAAGCCGTGCACAGCAGCCTGTGGCTGCGTGCAGTGTTCGCGCTGAAGAGCGGCAAAGCTCCAAGCCATCGCTGCGCTTCAGTTCTGTCCAGAGCCCAGAAGGCGAAGGACGAAGCAGCTGGGCACCGGCTTCATGCACTTCAGTGCAGCGACTCGCAAATGTCCAGCCTGTGGCTGCGTGCAGTGTTCACGCTGAAGAGCGGCAAAGCTCCAAGCCATCGCTGCGCTTCAGTTCTGTCCAGAGCCCAGAAGGCGAAGGACGAAGCAGCTGGGCACCGGCTTCATGCACTTCAGTGGAGAGACTCGCAAATGTCCAGCCGAGAGCTGCTTCACAAGCAGGTTCCGCTGAGAATGCTCTGGGCTGCTTCAGAAAGGAAGGCGCAGCCCTTGCACTCCAGCACACAAGCTGGCCAGAAACAGGTTCTTACACCTCCAGTGCTGCCGAGTCCATGCAGCTTGAGCACACCCAGAAGGACGCGCCCAGAAAGAAGGCGTTCTTCAAGTACCCCCCACTCCTCCAAGTAGCCTTGAAACCGGGCGCAACGCGCTGCGGCTCGAAAGCTCCTCTCTCAGAGAGATGTGCCGTCACATGATGCACTCTCGCAGCTCCGTTGCCCACTTGCAGCAGCTGCTGCTACCAAAGCAAAAGGCTCCAGAAGTAAAAGCCACTGCTGCGCTGCACTTTCCCCTTGCCTCCCGTAAAGCACCAGAAACCGCCCGCTGCACGCTGTATTTCCATTCTCTGCCGCATCTGCCACTGTTACCTCGGCGCGTTGAAGCCTAAACCTGGGCACAGTTCTTTCCAGGGAAAGCTGGAAGAGAAAGAGGTAGCAGCACCAGTAGCTGCGAGTGGAACTTTCTGTTTTCAAGTGCTAACGTGAATCCGCAAAGGAGCCGGTGGCCAGGCACGCTTCCTCTTGCAGCCTGCGCGATGGCGCACGGCAGCTCGGTGCTCTGCCTTCATTCTTACGCTCTTCGTACCGTGTCGCGCTTTCATTCTGCCGGAGTCGAGCCGTCGTCTACTTCTCGCACAGGGAGCCGCGGTGCCGGCAGAGAAACCCTCCGTGCTGCTGCTTCTGCCGAAACACGCCTGGGCTATGCCCTTTCCCTCGCAGCGCTAGGTAGCACCACATTCTGTTTGCGCGGTAGCCTGAATCTCAACGGAAAGATTCTCGGCTACGTCTGGCACAGAGAACAGCTTTAGGTCAACAAGCTCACCCAGAGCTTACCCTCGACGCGTGCAAACCTGTACTTGCACCACATTCCAGTGGCAGCCCTCTTTCCTTTCCAGCCTGCACGGCGCCGTCAGATCGCGGTGCTCTCTGCACCTGCCCTCTCGCTTCCGCGTGCCGGCGCGCACACTACAGCCTTGCAGGGAGCGAAGAGGCGGAGAGGCGTCTCGCACAGAAGGACGGGCCAGGACGCAAAGGTGGTCTTCCTTTCTCCTCCTCCTTGCCCGAATGGTGGTGCTGTGTTGAAAGTCTTGGCCAGCGAAAGGCTCATCCAGCAAGTGTTTCTCTCCTGACGCATTTCGCTGAGCGAGAGCTACACGGACACTTTCGACGCTTGGAAACAGCAAGAGAATGACGGTACGTCGAGCTGAGGAAAAGCCGTGCACAGCAGCCTGTG